>NC_089255.1:1517261-1820714 GCF_963930625.1 Muntiacus reevesi | reverse complement strand
TTATATGACCTATTGTAAATATGCAATAAATGGTAGACTTTCTACATTTCGTCAGGTTGAAAGATTAGCAGATATACAGAGGATTTAAATAATGTGCTACAGGTATTAGCATATTATATACCTGTTTTAGAACTTTGTACACTTTTTCCTTTTTTTTTAAATTTCAGTCAGATATTTATGAAAATTAGTCATGTTCTTGATTACAAGGCAGACTTTAAAAAATTCAAAATAATAGCATTTATAGGCAACAGTCTCTAGTCAGACTAATAAACAATAAATGAGTGGCAAGAAAAAGATGACTCACAAGTCATTTTATATAGCTAATAATTGAGAAAAAGCTTAAGTACCCCTGAGTCAAAGAAGAAGTCAAGATTGAAATTATAAATTATCAAGAAATAAAGAGGGAAACACTTCATACTAAAACCTGTGAAATATGGCTAAAGCTATACTGTGAAGAAGCTTAGTATTATACCTTAAATTATTATTATTAAAGAAGAAACTGCCTTTATGGAAATAAAGGCAGTAAATGAGTTACTGTTCAATTTAAATAACTAAAGAACAAAATAAGTCAGTGGAAAATAAGAGGATATAATTAGTAAAGGTAAATTCAGAAATGAATAAAATAGAATACAAAATAGTGGAAAGGATATATAACACTAAAAGTGGATTTGGGGTGGAGTTAAAGATGAGTAAAATAGATGAAGCCCTGTAAAGCCAGGTTAAAGGAACAAAAGATAACAAGAGCATGAATGGGAAAGAAGACACATTTTTAAAGAGACAGTATACAGCACTTTGCTTATACTTGAAAAGCTAGAGGAAATGGATAATTTATGGGTGAACCGTTAATGAATCAAACTGATACAGGAAGATGAAGAAAGAATGAAAAGGCTTAACAACAGAAGAAAATTTAAAATACTCAAAAATCTTTATTCTAAACAAGCACCTTGTCATCTGAATTCTAGCTGACTTTGAAAGACTAGATAAGTTAGTTTTTCAGACTATTTATACCATATAAAATTAGCATAAAGTTAATTTAAACCTGTAATTTAAAATACTGTAAAAATTTCAGTCATATTATGATTTCTTTCATAAAAATTCCACATGAAATACTGAGCAATGAACAACATAGTAAAATTAATAAAATATGAACAGATAGGGTTTATTGCAGGAGTGGAGGATGGATCAAAATGGGGAAATATGATAAGTGACAGTATCAGCAAATTAAAAGAAAAACTGTATGGTTATGTTTTATCATAAATAGAGGAAAGCAATAGAATGGGAAAAACTAGATATCTCTTCAAGAAAATCAGAGATACCAAGAGAACATTTCATGCAAAGATGGGCACAATAAAGGACAGAAACAGTATGGAACTAACAGAAGCAGAAGATCTTAAGAAAAGATGGCAAGAATACACAGAAGAACTATAGAAAAAAGATCTTCATTACCCAGATAACCATGATGGTGTGATTACTCACCTAGAGCCAGACATCCTGGAGTTCGAAGTCAAATGGGCCTTAGGAAGCGTTACTACGAACAAAGCTAGTGGAGGTGATGGGATTCCAGTTGAGCTATTTCAAATCCTAAAAGATGATGCTGTCAAAGTGCTACAGTCAATATGCCAGCAAATTTGGAAAACTCAGCAATGGCTGCAAGACTGGAAAAGGTCTGTTTTCATTCCAATCCCAAAGAAAGGCAATGCCAAAGAATGCTCAAACTACCACACAATTGTACTCATCTCACATGCCAGCAAAGTAATGCTCAAAATTCTCCAAGCCAGGCTTCAACAGTACATGAACCAAGAACTTCCAGATGTTCAGGCTAGATTTAGAAAAGGCAGAGGAACCAGAGATAAAACTGTCAACATCCTCTGTCTCATTGAAAAAGCTAGAGAGTTCCAGAGAAACATCTGTTTTGACTTGCCAAAGCCTTTGACTGTGTGGATCACAACAAACTGGAAAATTCTTCAAGAGATGAGAATACCAGACCACCTTGTCAGCCTCTTGAGAAACCTGTATGCAGGTCAAGAAGTAACAGCTAGAACCGGACATGAAACAATGGACTGATTCCAAATAGGAAAAGGAGTATATTGTCACCCTGCTTATTTATCTTATATGCAGAGTACATCATGTGAAATGCCAGGCTGGATGAAGCACAAGCTGAAATCAAGATTGCCAGGAGAAATATCAATAACCTCAGATATGCAGATGACACCACCCTTATGGCAGAAAGTGAAGAAGAACTAAAGAGCCTCTTGATGAAAGTGAAAGAGGAGAGTGAAAAGTTGGCTTAAAGCTCAACATTCAGAAAATGAAGATCATGGCATCTGGTCCCATCACTTCATGGGAAATAGATGGGGAAACAGTGGAAAGAGTGAGAGACTATTTTCTTGGGCTCCAGAATCACTGCAAATGGTGATTGCAGCCATGAAATTAAAAGACATTTGCTCCTTGGAAGAAAAGCTATGACCAACCTAGACAGCATATTAAAAAGCAGAGACCTTTGCCAACAAAGATCCGTCTAGTCAAAGCTGTGGTTTTTCCAGAAGTCATGTGTGGATGTGAGAGTTGGACTATAAAGAAAGCTGAGCACCGAAGAATTGTTGCTTTTGAACTGTGGTTTTGGAGAAGACTTGAGAGTCCCTTGGACTGCAAGGAGATCCAAGGATGCAAGGAGACATCCTAAAGGAAATCATTCCTGAATATTCATTGGAAGCACTGATGCTGAAGCTGAAGCTCCAATACTTTGGCCACCTGATGTGAAAAACTGACTACTTGGAAAAGACTCTGATTCTGGGAAAGACTGAGGGCAGGAGGAGAAGGGGATAGACAGAGGATGTGATGGTTGGATATCATCACCGATTCAATGGACATGAGTTTGAGTAAGCTCTGGGAGTTGGTGATGGACAGGAAGCCTGGCATGCTGCAGTCCATGGGGTCACAAAGAGTAGGACATGACTGAGCGACTGAACTGACTGATGTGTTATCAGAACATGCTATAAAATCATTTAGAAGCCACTCCTAAAAATTTTTTTAAATAAAAGGAAAATACCTGAATGTTAAAAATATTTACTGAAATCTTAGAGTAAGGTTTTTAAATCGTGAATTATGAAATCATTCCTATTAAAATCAGGAATAAGATCACTGTTGTTAAAATATTATTTTGAAGTTGATTCAAGCTAACAATAAGATAAAAGAAATGAGGTCTAATTATTAGGAAAGAAAAGGCAAAACTATCACACTTATAGATTATATGATTACATACCCGGAAAACCTATAGGAAAAGACTGTTAGAATTCATAGGATAATTGGTTAAGGTGGTTCCATAAGGGGTATGTATTTTGCAATATTTGGTGTTTCACTCATGGCAAATCAAATAACAAAAAAGCTGGAAATCAATTTGATACAAAATTCTCAGGGCCTTTTCTTGAAAAAAAAAAATTGAAAATTTGATCAAATTATTCCTGACTGAGGTAAGATTTTTAATCTATTTCAAATTAATATAAATGTAATACAGTTACACTTCTATGTATATATGAGAATTTAGCATAGTTCAGTGGAAAAGAAATGTTTTAATTAATCATTCTGTAATTGGTTATTCGTATGAGAGTCAATTCAGTAAACCACTCATAGTATAAAATAAAAATTCTAAATGAATTAGAAATCTTAATGTAAAAGATAATTTCTGATACAAGCTAGTGAGTTAAACATCACTTGCGTTTATCACCTCTTTCTCTTAAGACCTCATTGTGATGTGATACTAACCAAAAACAATTAAAAGAATATGTGCTGACAGTGTCACAGAATGAAAGAGAGCCAGATCAAGATTGTGACAAATTTATGGAAGAGGAAGAAATCATGGAAATTAAAAATTACTGAAATATAAGGTCCTTAAGACTTCCTAGGTTTCTTTTCAGGTTACTTCTTGTTTAAGAAAAAAATATTAGGGAATTTTCTACTAGTGCAGTAATGAGCACTTGGTGCTTTCACTGCCATGGGCCCATGTTCAATCCCTGGTTTGAGAATTAAGATTCTGCAGACTGCATGGTGCAGACAACAAGTAAATAGTAAAATACTAATTTTGAAATTTCTCAGTAGCCTTTGAAATTATGTGGGCTACCTTAAGGGGCTTGCAAACCAGAATTGTGAATTCATGCTCTGGGCCAGGGGTTAGCAAATTGCTCCTGTTTTTGAAAACAATATTATTGGAACACAGTCATGTGCATTTATTTATGTATTGTCTGTGGCTGCTTTTGTGCTGCAGCAACAAAGTCAAGTAGTTGCGACAGAAATCATATAGTTTACAAACACTTCTTATCCAGCCCTTGTAGAAAATTTTCCAACCTCTGTTCCAGGTAATTTTGGTGGCCATCTTGGAAATTGCCCTCACTTAAAATGGACTTCAACAGAGTCCAGCCAATGAATGTAGCCCTTTACAGAATGTAAAGGAAAGGAAGGGGTGGGGAAAGAATAGAGCAGATAAGAGACTGATTATCGCTGCCTGCCTGGCTTTAGTAGGAAGGAGGGAGAGAAGTAGAATGGAGAGCAAGTACCTCCATTGGGTGTTAAATAAAGAGAAAAGAATTAAAAATAGGTGAGGTGCAGAATTACTTTTTTAAATCTGACTTGTTACAGTTTCATATTTCATGAGATTTTTGTTTTATTTCTTCATTTTCAATTATTATTTCCTTTTTAAAAATTTCCTGTTCTGATTAGAACTCCCAGGATTATGATGTGATGATAGAGAATCCTTATCATGCTTTTGATTTTAAAAAGAATGCCTCTAGTATTTCAGTATTAAGAATGACATTTAATGTTTTTGGCAACTTCTCTCTGTTTCCAATTCATGGAGTTTTTATCTTGAGTAGATAATGACTTTTCCCAAATGTTTGTTCTTTATTGAGATGATCGTATGGTTTTTCTTCTTTAATGTTTTATTGAAGTAAATGACACATATAAATCATCCATTGCTAAACCATCTTTGCATTCTTGGAGTAAACTCAGCTTGATTCTGCTATAGTTTCTTTATGCTTTTGTGTTCTATTTCCTGATACTTTGTTTAGGATATTTGTGTCAATATTCATAAGTTATTTTAGCCTATGATTATCTTTTCACAGGACCTTTGACTTTTACATCATGACTATATTAGACTCATAGAATGGGTTGGGGAGTATTTTTTTTATTTTTATTCTTGGAAAAGTTTGCATAAGGTTGGAATGATGCATTTCTCAAATGTTTGGTAGAAGATGTTTATAAAACCATTTGAATCTGGTATTTTTTTGTGTTGGACAGAGGAAAGGGGAAACATTTAACTCCTCCAGCTTTCAGTAGTTATAGAACTATTAAGATTATCTATTTCTTTCTTGAGTCAATTCCCCCCACCTTTGAATTTTGTTCACTTTATACATTTGGGATCTTGTCTGTCTCTAATATTCAATCTTTTCAAAAAACTAACCTTTTGCTCTGATCTTCAAACTTTACAGAAACGTATACAATGGAAAGGAAGGCATCTTCTCAGCAGAGGTGAGACCTTTCCAGAGGCAGTATACTTTTTTTCAATGACATTTTTATATTTTTACAACCCTTTTATTTTTTACTAAAACAGGATGAACAGTATGAGACATAGTGATCTCTACTCTCTTGTTTTCTCTCTTCTTTTTGTTTGTTTTTACATCAACCTCATTTTTAATGCCAGTGTAATATTCCACTTCATGGATGTATCCTGTTTAATTAAAAGTAGTTATGCTTTTTTCCCAGTAAAAACCTGTCCCATTTGTTTGATGTAACCTAAGAACTTGATTTATTAACCCTATTGTAGTAATAGATATAATCATTTCAGAGGTCCAACAAGCCTTCCATGTGCCTTACCCTTTCACAAATAAGTTGAAATTAAAATGTTCGTTGCTTTATAATAGCCTCCTTGCAAGAGGGTATGTTCCATTTAAGTATTTTTAATTACAAACACAACTCTCTTCTGTAATTTAAATGCCGTGTGAAAATGTTAGCACTTGAACCCCTGTTTCTTCTGTAACTTACCCTAATGTGCAGTTTGAGAGATAAAGTGCTGTCTTATGCTTCCTCACGGCTGCCCTGCTGCCCTTGCCGCTTATTTATTTATTTTATTTTTATTTTTTTCATTTATTTTTATTAGTTGGAGGCTAATTACTTTACAATATTGTAGTGGTTTTTGTCATGCATTGACATGAGTCAGCCATGGAGTTACACGTATTCCCCATCCCGATCCCCCCTCCCACCTCCCTCTCCACCCCATCCCTCTGGGTCTTCCCAGTGCACCAGCCCCGAGCACTTGTCTCATGCATCCCACCTGGGCTGGTGATCTGTTTCACCATAGATAATATACATGTGTCGATGCTGTTCTCTCGAAACATCCCATCCTCGCCTTCTCCCACAGAGTCCAAAAGTCTGTTCTGTACATCTGTGTCTCTTTTTCTGTTTTGCATATAGGGTTATCATTACCATCTTTCTAAATTCCATATATATGTGTTAGTATGCTGTATTGGTCTTTATCTTTCTGGCTTACTTCACTCTGTATAATGGGCTCCAGTTTCATCCATCTCATTAGAACTGATTCAAATGAATTCTTTTTAACGGCTGAGTAATATTCCATGGTGTATATGTACCACAGCTTCCTTATCCATTCATCTGCTGATGGGCATCTAGGTGCTTCTATGTCCTGGCTATTATAAACAGTGCTGCGATGAACATTGGGGTGCACGTGTCTCTTTCAGATCTGGTTTCCTCGGTGTGTATGCCCAGCAGTGGTATTGCTGGGTCATATGCTTGCCGCTTATTTAAAGTTCATCTTCTTACATGTCTTTGAGATGCTATCTTTACTATGACTAACTTTTCATATACTTCTGGAATTTAAAAAAATGTGTTCCCTTGGTTGATCTGTCAGTATCATAGCTTTTTAAAGTCTTTTTATTTTTAAATGACTTTGTACTTATAAAAGAGAAAAATAAGAGAGTTCCTATGTACCCTTCAGTTAGTTTCTCCTACTGTTAACATCTTATATATCCATAGTATAATGATAGAGCTAAGAAATTAGCTTACTGATACAGTACAGTTAACTTCGTACTGTTTTACTTATAATGGCTTTCAGCAATAATTTAATATGTCATAGAATACTCTTGCTCTTCCCTTCATATTTTCCCTTTTTTTGCTTGTTTTTTTTTTTCAGTTGTCTAGCTGTAGCAAACAAAATAAAAAAAAATTTATATAGTATTTATATTGGGACTGTGTAAAATTAACTCAGGGAGAAATGACATCATTATGCTACTGAATCTTTAGTACACAAACAAGATACGTCTTCCATTTGTTGAAATCTACCTTTGTGTCTCTCGGAAGTATTCCATAGTTTTCCTCATACATGTTTGAACTGTTTATTCAGTTTATGCCTGTTTTTTTAAATTATAGATAAGATCTTTTCTTTCATTTTATCATTTATTTGGTTTCTCTTTGTACATATAAAGGAAAGATTTCTTTATGTTTTGTACTTGACTAAACTACTAGATTATCTTGTTGTAGTAATATTTAGTTGGTTCTTTTGGATATTCTAGTTATTTAATTGTACCCCTACCAGTAGTATTCCTTTCTAATTTCATTCTCTGTATTGACTGATAAAAATGAGTAAGAGTGGTAAAAATGGGGCTTTCCCTGACTATAGTAATATAGTATATCTAGTACTTCCTCATTGGGTGGTGCTGGCTTATTGTGGATCTGAAATATATTGTGTTTAAAAAGTGTGCTTTTATATCCAGTATTTTCAATAAGAATGGGCATTGAATTTTTAAAGTGTCTTTTCATCACCTTCAGCATGATAATATTTTTCTTCTGTGTAGCTCTGTTAATGTGTTGGATGATATCAATTTTACAACAGTGACTTTTGTTGTAAATTTTAGATTTTCCATCTCTTGTGGTTAGTTTTGATAAAATACACTTTCTAGAAATTATATGTTTCATTTAGTTTTCAAGTTTGTTTACATAGACTTGAGCAAAGTAGTCTTTTATGATTCTTTTGGTTTCTTTTTGTATTGATATTTTTTTTTCATTACCATCTGACAGTACTGACAGATACATCTTTTTTAAAATTCATTAAACCAAAAGAATAAAAGCAGTTTAATTTTTTTTAAATCCCAAACTTCTTAATTTATAATAAAGAATCTTTCAGATTTAGTTCTAATTGTGTATCCCTTACCTACCTAAACTTTTCTGCCTCCTTGCATTAGTTTCTTAGGATCCTTGTAAATTTGTTTCTAGTGAACATTTGGATAAAAGTCTAAATAACAGTCCTTTTATAAAACTTTCTTCTCCCCTACCTACTCTTAAGGGATGAGAATCTCTTTAGTGCACATCCTGACTCCCTGGTGATTCAGAAAGAATCCACCTGCAGTGCAGGACACCTGAGTTCTGTCCCTGGATCAGGAATATCCCCTGAAAAAGAGAATGACTCTCTTCTCCAGTATTCTTGCCTAGAGAATTCCATCGACAGAGGAGCCTGGCGTGCTACAATCCGTGGGCTCTCAAAGAGTTGGACAGGGCTGAGCAGCTAACTCTTTCGCTTACTGAGAAGCATGGTTAGATCTTTGTATGTTCTCAGTGATGTGAGATTCAGAGATTTTCCCATTTCATCAGATAAATATTGAGTTTTGTTTTTTTTTTAATGATGCTGGGTGAGTCGCATTTACGATATATTTGGTATGAAATTCTTGTGATTGTTTTCTAAAACAAATTTATGATTTTTTAAATTTTGCATTAAGCAATTTTGACTTAGGTATGGCGGCTACATATTAAAAGGACATAAGGCAAAGTATTACCTCGAAACATCTTATTTTCTCATAAAATTATATTAAAACATCCTGTTTTCTAAAGCAGAAGTGAGTTAAATGTTTTGATTCTGGAGAGAGAGAAAAAAAAATAATGGTATGTTTTAATTGTCCACCTAAAGGGTTGAATTCTTTTTTGTTCCAGTAAAGAGCACTTTTAGTAGTCTCTTGCTCATTTTGTCCATCTGGCTCTTTTTGTGATTGTATATGGTTATAACCTCTGTGTCTAAACATAATTCCAGTAATTTTCTCTTTCCCTGTATTGTTACTTTTTCTGTTATTTATACTATTTTAGTGGAAAATTGCCTGTTAGGATTTTATTTGGATTGAGGAATTTTAGGGCTTACGTTACTAAATACTGTCAGATTCCCACCTTTGTCACATGATTTTTAATGTGCTGCCTCTTTGTAGGTAGAGATGCTTCTTAGTGGTATGGTATAAAATAGATAGGGCTTCCCAGGTGGCTCAGTAGTAGAGAAACAGCTTGCCAGCGTGGGAGACTGGGGTTCAGTCCCTGGGTCAGGAAGATACCCTGGAGGAGGAAATGACAACCAACCCACACCAGTATTTTTGCCTGGATCATCCCATGGACAAAGGAGCCTGGTGGGCTGCAGTCCATGGAGTTGCAAAGAGTCAGACCCAGCTGAGCATGCGTGCACACAAAACAGATAAGTGGTCCCACCTATGAATTTCTCCTTTGTTTCTGATACACCTTCTCAGTCCTTTTTCAAAAGAGTGAATTACTTCTTCACCCATTGTCGATTGGTCAGAGGACTAAGGCTTATAACAGTAGATTAACTTTAGGTCTTACTAAAGAAGTTACATAGTAAGTGTATTTTCATGATATAACTTATACTGGACTTTTTAGACCATCCTTTTGTTTCTCAATTCTAACAATATTCCTGTGAATTATATTAGAAAAGGTAGTAAATGTCCATTTTACGAATGGTGAAATGAGTTAAAATTCAGGGGCAAAGGTGAAGGCACGACCAAGACTGAAACTGAGACCCGGATCCCCAAATACTAGTCTAGCGCTCACTCTTTTCAGTCATGAAGGTTTTTGAGGGTGATCCCCACCACCCAGGACTCTTGTTTCCTTCCAGATTTATTGTCCCTAGCTGTTGGAGAACAGACGGAGACCTGTGTCACTTGATTTCCCTTGTTAGGGTATCCCTTCCAGTTGCTGAACTACAATATTGTCATGACTAGCCAGTGTTGTAATTTGTCTGCCTTATTTCGTATAGTGGATTTTTACTGCAGAAACATTTTTTTATGTCCAGATCTATTAAGTATTGCTTGAATACAAACTCTGTTATACTTTTTAACTCTTAAGAGATAGGTAGAATTTTATTTATTCCATAGAAATTAAACTACAAAGAGGTTCTGGGTCTTTGGAACTTCGCTAGTCTGAACATAACTTCTAGCATTCTCTAATTCTTCAGGCCAAGGACCTCTTATTACCTGACTATCATCTATATCTTTCTTTTCTCCCCTTTTCTTTGATGGTAATGTAATTAAGCAAGGCTGTGCTTCGCTTCTCTTTGACAGTCTCTACTCCTAAAATCATCTGTTTTCTTCAAGTGTCTTTCAGCCTCAATGTGAGCACAGTGGGTCCCGTGATACATATGCCATAGCATGACCTATTGTATTCATCCTTTTGGATAAATGTAATATAATTTATATTAGCAGTTTTTATCATCTTTCTTTCCAAAAGAGTTGAAGTCTCAATCCAATCCTCTCCCTTGTATCTGTTTTGTTTAATGACTGCCTTTTTAATGAGGCCTTCTTGGAACTTCATATTTCCCCATGGATAATGTTTAAGACTAGCCTTTTATCAAATGAAAAGTGGTAGACTACAATACCTAATCTCATTAATCCATTTGGGCTATAAAATTATGTGACTGTTGGGCAAAATCCAGAAATAAATTAATATGACCAATATAAATATATTCCTTATCAATAACTGCATTTCCCAAATCTTGTCTGTAAGACCATTTAAAATATCTCTGAAACCTCAAAAAAATTCTAACCTGATAGAAATCTTACCCACCTGTGAAAAGGCAGGTGTTTTTCAAACACTACTGACGTTCTCTTCTATTTTAAATCTTATTTGTCTTTAATTAAACCCCGGTATTTCAGCTTCTCAGAAAGGCCCTGCCACTCACACAGTGTTGTTTTGATACTGAAACTGCTACATTAACACAGTTCTTGTTAAATGTCTTTGAGGTTTTATTTCTTTATCCCTTTCTTTGTAACAAGCAGCCACTCTTATTTTTTCAGTAGTGAATTTCAAAATCCTTTTTAACCTTATAGGTCCAGGGGTAGCCAAGGATGGCTGCAGCTTCCTATGATCAGTTGTTAAAGCAAGTTGAGGCCCTGAAGATGGAGAACTCAAATCTTCGACAAGAGCTAGAAGATAATTCCAATCATCTTACAAAACTGGAAACTGAGGCATCTAATATGAAGGTATCAAGACTGTGACTTTAAATTGTAGTTTATCCGTTTTTATTCCATGTTTCTTCCTGTAAACTTTGGGTTAGACACTTCACTTACTTAGAAGTGTATTTTTTTTAAGTTAAGCAGTAATCTGTAAACTCTTTCTTGCAAAAGTTAACATTGATATTTTCAGTCCAAATGTTTTTAATTCATCCAGCAAATCATATAAAGAAAATGATTATAAAACCACAGTGACTTAAGTAGTTAGTCCTTAGTTATTTTTAAGCTTAAAAATGAGAGACCAACTTCACCATCACTATAGTGAGGCTGGGCGTTCTATGTAATTCACAGAAACTAGCCTCACAACTGCCAAATTTATCTTAAGGATTAAAACAAATCATAGTCATCATCCCCAACCCCCTCAGATCTTGTCATCACTTAAGTGCTGCAGTGATAGATCATCAAGAAATTTGGGGTGACCTAATGAGAAGAGTCCCGAAGTGAAGGTTAGTACCTGATTCTATTTCTGGTTTTGCCATAAGCTGAGCTACAGACTGTCAGGTGCCCTTCTGGAATTAAATTGCTTTATTTGAAAAAGTAGTCATTGCACTAACAGATGATGTCCACGACACCATCAAGCCCTGAAATTGGTTTGCTGTATAGCATTGGAAAGCTGTGATAACCTCCGTGAAAAGTTATAAGATACTCAGTGTGCACTGGGAAAATATGTTCTTATTTCAAAATAATTGCAGTCAAAACTTTAACTGTTTTAATTTCCAGTTAGGCAGATTTTCCTCTCACTGAATTTAATAGAACTGGAGGTCATCAACAAAACTGTTACCTCCTTCTCTTTTAAAAAATCCTTCTTGCTACGTGTTTTTTCTGCGCCTTGGCCATTTTACCATCTGGGTTTCTGACCCTCTTCTTCCTGTCTGCTTGCTACTCTTATTCCTTATTCATTTATTATTCTCTTCTATTTCTTTTTCCATGCATTTTGAGGTCTCTCTTATTCTTCAAGCTTCTGTGTATTACTGAACTATTGAGCTGCTCCTCTTTTACCTTTTTATTCAATATCATAACAGTTTAGCCTTTTACTCATTTGAACCTTTCTTTCTTTTTCTCTCTCTCTTTCTCTTCTATGCATAAATCTTTTCTACTGTGTTGCCTATTTCTGTGGCAGTAGCAATGACAGATCTCCAAGATACCTATCTCAGATCCTTCATAAAGAAATATTTTTTTCTATAGACTATAAAGAAACATTTTTTTTCTCACCACAAACCATGAAAACAGCTGAATCAATTACCTACTAGGTTAAAAAAGAGTAGTTTGGTATTTTAACACTGATCAACATAATTATTGTACATGACATGTGGTTTTAAAAGTTTAAAGATACAAAATTTAAATTCCCCAGCAAGACTAATGGTTTATCTGCTTCAGAAGTATATTTTGTAGAGAATTCTTCCTAGCACACCTATCTGAATGTCTCTTGTGCAGAATTCTGAGTCCCCTTTTAAAGTTTTTTCTTTTTTTAAACTACTTGAACAAATTGAAACTTCATTTTGGTGAAACATTTTAACATACCTTTAGATCTGTCTCCATGGATGGAAATGCTGAAGTGTGGAATGTCTCTCAGAGTAACAGTTTAAGTCAGATCCTTAAATTTCTGCAATGGAATACCAGGTTGGCCTCTTAGGAATGAGGTCATGAATATACATCATGAATATTAGTATTTAAGATATGTCTGAATTCAACCATGAATTGATTACTGCTCAGTGAGTGTTTTTACAGACATCCTTGCAAAGCCATCCACATATTTCTTCAGGATTTAGTGTATGGTATCATAGCAGTTATGCCCTTATACTGAAGTTATTTATGTATCTCCTTGCAAGAAGCTTTTTGAAAAAAAAGAAGCAGCAGCAGCTTTATAGTACTAACAGGAAACCATGCTCTGTTTATTTTGTCTTAAAATACTGATGTGTGAATGAAGACACTTGGAAACATTGGAACTTACTACATTGGATTAAAGTTAACCCGAAACAATGGTTATTTCTCAAAAAAATAACTTTTTAGACTTTGTAATATATCATGTGATCCTGTATTATGTTTACTGATCGTTCGTATGTAATGTGTCCACCCTGTGGATGGCAAGGGGTGTCTCTTTCAACTACATTATTTCAGGATTTCTGAAATTTATACAGTAGTACCATCTAGTGGCAAAAGAGAATACTGCTTTGTTATTGATTACATGTCATTGATAGTATAAAAATATTCTCTGTGTGTGTGACAGTCGGGGAAATATGTGTACAGCAGTTAAGGAAATGTGAGCATTGACTGTATTTGAGAATAGTAAGAAAATGTTTATTTTGTAGGTCTAATGATGGCATTGTGGTTGTGTTTAGAAAGAATCCCTTTTTAAATATACATGTAGAATTTTTTTAGAGAAGAAACAGTATGATGACTGAGATTTGTTTTTCAAATAAATTTAGGTTGAGGGGGAATGGACGAAGTGGTTATAAGCATAGATGAAAGAAGCCCATGAGTTGATAATGTTTGAACTAACGTGAGGATACATAGGAGTTCATTACATTTTTCTCTACATTTATGGATATACTTGATGCTTCTGTGATTAAAATAAACTACAGATTTTGTGGGATTTAGAATAAGAATGCAGCAATTATAGCTAAACTTAAGGGAAATTATATGCTATACTTTTTACTCCAGGGCAGGAAGTCAGTGTGATTTACTTTAAAATGCTGAGCATCGCAGCATGATAAATATGGTGAAAAATTAAGTTAGTTGCACAGTCGTATCCGACCCTCTGTGACTCCATGGACTGCAGCCTGTCCTGCTCCTCTGTCCATGGAATTCTTCAGGCAAGAGGACTGGATTGGTTGCCATTTTCTTCTCAAAAATATGGTGAAGTATGAAGCATTTAAATTGAAAGATGGCATGGTGTAGAAAAATATATCTAGGTAAAATATTAACCAACCGTTTATATCACTTGTATTTTAGCAAAATGAAGTATTTATAAATTGTTTTAACTATAAAACCATGTATATGGAGAGTATCTTGTATTTTCAGAGTGTGAGAAAAAATGAGAAGTAAAGATTCAAATTGGCACAGTTCCATAATTTTTTTTGAAGATTTAATTACCAAGTATACTTTTATCTAGTAATAAAAAATATCAGTAACTGTGACATAGCGAGAAAAACAGAAGTGGATCAAGTTGAAAACTCCCTTGAAATGACACAGTTACTCATTCATATTTTCTATTCACTTATATGACCACAGTATATTTGTCTATAATTAATAATTAATTATTAATAGTTAATTATAATAATTAATTCCCTCATGTTTCTAAAACCTTAACTTTTAAAAAATAATGTTTGATTATATGATTATGATATGATATATAATATATATTATATATAATTATATGATTATATGATATATGATTTAAAACCAAACTTCCAGAATTTATAAATATAAATGAATATTCTCTCCTTTAAAATTACATATTAATTTAAAAACTGTCATTTCTCAAAACATTTTTTGAAATATTTTGTTTGGAATTGATTTGTAGTTTTGCTGCATCTTCTTTTAAAAACCTTTGAAATTAAGGACTTCTTTTTAGGCTGTATTCAGTATGCAACCCCAAGCAATTAATCAGCCCTACCGCTGCAACTAGAAAACACTGGATAAAAACAAAAACCATTCTTTTAAAGACATTGGAGAACTGTGAAATCATCAAGAACTATATTAACTGAAATTCCTAAGAGGAAAGAGCCCTTTCTAGATGAGCTGAGATCACCAGTAATTTTCTTCCCCAGGGGTATTTACTGATTCTGGGGACACACTGGTGACTAATCATGGGCACAGGCATCGAGACTCCACTGGAGGAAAGAAACCGTTGGGCAAACACGTGGACATGTGCGAAGCATTGACGTTTAGCAGGGCTCCAAGTGTATGACTAGTGTCTCACATTCTCTCCAAATGCATGGGGTGTTAGCTGAGTCTTGTTGGGGGCAAGATGCCCGGGAGGACTAGGAAGCGGATCGTTAGGAGGCAGTGTACTGCTAAAGCAGGCCTCAGCCTCAGTGTAAGAGAAGAGATACATTCAGAGAACTCAGCAAACCAAATCAGATGTGAAAGTGAAAGTCGTTCAGTCATGTCCAACCCTTTGCAACCCCATGGACTATCCAGTCCATGGGATTCTCCAGGTCAGAATACTGGAGTGGGTAACCTTTCCCTTCTCCAGGGGATCTTCCCAACCCAGGGATCGAACCCAGGTCTCCCACATTGCAGGCAGATTCTTCACCAACTGAGCTATTAGGGAATCTCATATGAATTTCACTTAAACTGCATCTGCAACCCATTTTCAGTTATTGGTTGAAGGAAATCAGACCCCAGTGGTGGAAAGGGCAAACTCTGTAAGGGAAACTCTAATCTCAAGTCTTTCCTGTTCTTGTATGTATAATGACTGGCATACGGTTAAAAGTTACAAGAAATACAAATAAATAGGAAAATGACTGATAACCAACAGAGCAAATAGGTAATAGAAGCAAATCCCAAGATGATCCACATGTTGTAAGTAAGTAACAGTCAATGATTTTAACATAATTATTTTAAATGTTTTGATAAAAATGATGGATTAAGTGGATAAAGAGTCAGAAAATCTCAACAGAGAATTGGAACCTATAATTAAGAAGACTCAAACTTAAACCTTGCTGGTAGGAGTATAAAATGGCACAAACACTTTGAAAAACCACTCAGCAGTTTCTTTTAATCACTGTGACTCAGGGTTTAAACCTCCAGATATATATTCAAGAGAAGTGAGTACGTGTGTCCACCTGGAGATAAGTGCAAGAACGTACATAGTAGCATTCTTCACAATAGCCTCCAAACTGGCAACAACCCAAATGCCCATCAAAAGGATAAGGGATGTATCAGTGGAGATCTATTCATACAGTGGACAACTACACAGTATTAAATAACATACATACAACAGCATGGATGAGTGTCATAGAGATTTTGATGAGCAAAAACCACGAGACACAAAAGGCTGTATACTGTATAATTTCATTTATATGCAATTCACAAGGAGGCCAACTAACTGATAACAAAAATCAGAGTACTGATTACTTCTGGAGAATGAATACTGATTGATAAGGGGCAAAAGGGAACCTTCTGTGATACTGGAAATGTTTTGTGTCTTCCCTGGGTGGCAATTACATGGATACTTGGATTATATAAGAAATTTAAGATTGGCGTGCTTTTCACATGTATGTTCTGTCTCAGTAAAACAGAAAAGAAATGAGCTTAATTTTTATTATGGAATAGGCACAAACTGTTCACAAGAAAATAGTAATGTAGTCATGCTGGGTGGTGTCATCTTGAGACAAAGTAACTGGGTCTATAAATTAACTGTGTATTTTTGAGATTCATAACTCAGAATTTACAAGAATAATTTAAGAGAACACACTGGAATAAGTAGCTTTTCAAGATAGATGCTTTGAAAATTTAATTTTTTAAACTTTAAATTTCCGTAATTTTATTTACTTTATGGTTATTGCTTTTATCAATAGACTTCTAGCCATATGCACAGAAACTTAAAACTTACAAGTTATGTGTATTCACTATTTTTAGAATTTAGGAAATACAGACAAAAAGATCAAACTCACCCATTTAAAAAAATTTTTTTAATGTTGGTAACCTTTGATAATGTGTATATTTTTCTCTCTGCATTTTATGCAAGTATGCATTCAATGGGATCATATTTTGCAGCATGCTTTTTAATTTAATATAGCTATCATTTCATGTCATTAAGTATTTTATAGTATTTTCACAGATGTATAGTATTCCATTGTTTGGCTAATGCCATGAATTTATTTAATCCTTTATTGTTGAACATGCAGATTTACATGACCTTTTCATTTCTGTTGTTGGTATTATTTTAATTTTTCCTTATTATTTTTAATATGTTTTTTAAAAACAATGTGCCATTAATTTTCAAAAATTAAGTATATGTCCTAGGACATATACTATGACATATAACTTTCAAAAATTAAGTATATGTCCTAGGACATATACAGGGATTTCTTTTAATTGTTGCTTTTGAATTCTTAAATGCTTGTACTTTTTCTGAAAACAGTATTTGTTTTGATAGTATCTGTTGTTTTAAAATGAGGAAACCAAAAACAAAAATTGCTTGTAATCCCAACTTCTATAGAATACTCACTGTTAACACCTTGATGATAGGTTGTAGAGAAGGATCATGTATAAAGAAAGACCTGATCAGAGCTGTGCTTTAAAAGTCTTACTAATCTGTTAGTTCTGTGCAAGGTAGGACCATTTAGGAGATTATTTTAGTAGTTTTGGTGGGGTCAATAGTCAGGATAATGACAAAAGAATAGAGAAGAGATGGCTAATAAGAGATATTAAGCCTAGAATACAGAATTGATAACTGATCAGGGGTATGAAAGAGGCGAGGCTGAAGATTTGAGCCTAAAGGGAGAAGGAGGCTGCTGCCGTTGAACTGAAAGGATATAAGGCAAGGAACAGGATCTAAGGACACAGGGCGACAGCTTGAGTGTTTACGTGTGCAGTGCACGTCATCCAGACACTGAGTGCAAAGCATCTGTCACTCATACTGGGAAATGGGTCTGAAGTCGTGAGGCTAGGATTAGAGACGTATCACTGACAGTTCCTTGAGAAAGGTGGCTGTTGAATTGTGAGCCTGCGAATTCTAAGAAATAGGATAAGATTAAAAGATCATTGAATTACAAGCAGCAGTGGGTGGGAGGAGACCCAGGATCCTGAAAGCCACAGGTAGCTTCCAGTGGTAATTCTCAGACTTTGTGGAAGAGAATTGTGTCCTGATGTTTATAGTAATCTGCATTCATTCAAGAAGACATCCCTGTGCAAATTTATTTCCTATCCCACAGTTGTGATACACTGACACAATTTCTGACTATAAATAACAGTCACCTCCACGTTCCCACATCTACTTATCTAAGCCTTTTAACTTCCAACATGGTCTTTATTTGAAGGTCAGATCATTAAGGTCACAGGCTATTTCTTATTGTTAACATGGGAATTCTTTTCTTAATGCTTCTAATGTCACTATCAAGGTAAACCACTGACATAGTCTTTACTATATTTACTCTTTTTGACAGATTTTCTTTTCAATCTATTTATGGATCCTTTTTCACATAGAGGAACACTGCCCATAGCTATAGGATTGTAACTGTTCAAATACATTGTTTTGCATTTGGAATCCTACTTGGCCAGCAAAGATTTTGCTGTGAACTAGAGTGGGATGCCTCAGAATATGTAAAATGTAAGAATATGTATAAATTATTGTTAAGGAATATACAGAAAAACTAATAGAAAGAGAAAGTTTTTGACCTCCTCTGACAAAAATTTGTTGAGAGAAGGCTTTAGATGGGAAAGGAAGCAATGGGCCAAAAGTCAGGAGACAGCATACAGTCACTTAACTGCTGAGTATAAATCAATGTAGTAGAATGTATATAAATTTAGTATATAACTGCTTGGTGTTAAATGTGTTAATTTGCTGTCTTTCATGGCCATGTTGGTACAAGCTTAGTTTTTCTGTCTTCAGCAAATCTTTTGAGTCTCGGTCTGTCTGAAAAATGAGAGTAATCCACCTTGTTATGTTATTTCAGAAGTTACAAATAAGATATCTTAACTATTCCGTGTATACTGTATGGAGACTATTTGTAATCACCATCACCACAAAGTATCACTGTTGTTGTTGGGCTGTAATTTATTATTTATAATTAGTAATAGGTAATATATGTAAAGTACTTTGCATTTTATATGTTTTCAGATAGATCTGAAATAACTTTTTTCCCCCAGCAGACCTAGATGCCAAGAAAGTTAAAATCATATCTTCAAAAAGTTATTTAGAATTTTGTCATATTGAGATACTGTGTTCTTTTTTACAGGAAGTACTTAAACAACTACAAGGAAGTATTGAAGATGAAGCTATGGCTTCTTCTGGACAGATTGATTTATTAGAGCGTCTTAAAGGTAAATTTTTAAAAAGTGTTTTAAAGTAATTTTTTTAAGCTCCAGTTGTCAGCTTTAGGTGTGTGTGTCCAAATACAGCTTCTCTTGATTAGAATGTTGGTGTTGGATTTTCTTAGCCTCATGCATCAGGATTTAATTTTTAAAGTACAAATACATAAAAAATCTATTTGCTTGTCATTTTTTCAGTTAAAACATTTAACTGCCTTTAAATAAACTATTTTAGATACCTTTCTTGACAATTTCCAGCTCTTTCTAAAACGCATTGCTCTTCTGCCAGTCATTAAGTAGGCCTTTATTAAGCTTTATGCTATAGACTGGACCCATTGCTTCATTTGAAGGAGTCAGTGCCTTTCTTTGTTCCATTCAGAATAGAAGTGCTTTATCTTTGCACATATATACACACACACATATACACACACACACTGATTTTAAGCCATTTTTAATAGAATTTTAAAAGAATGTCTTTCTTGTTTTATCACTTAAAAATTCAAATGTCAAATCAGTAAGTTTTAATTGTAACTGAAGATGGGCAGAGAAATTACTTTTGGATCCCCAAATATATTATTACTTAGTAGGAATCTAAGAAAGGACATTCTGTCTAATTTTTCTTTAACATATTTTTTCCCCACCAGACCGATTCAAGCTATCTTGGAGGGAAAGTTTAGCTATTCTGTTCATAAATAATTGTTCATTCACTCATATACATTTGTGGCTTTCTCTGATAGAAATCTATAGCTGCAGTCCTCTAAACCAAAAGGTGAACACTTTTTTTTTAATGACCCAGTATTTGTGTATATTGCAAGATGGTCACCACCACAAATGTACCCCTTTATAAGTGCTTTGGCCTGGTGTTGTTTTTTTTTTTCAGGACGTTTCTGTTTTAGAACCAGTAGTCAGTGAATTTCTCTGGGCATCAGCATTTGAGATAAGGATTTCCTCTGTCCCTGAATAGATCTGCTGCTCAATAACTGCAATAATTTAGTACTCCTGCATACTTTATGTGATATATATATAATGTATTTCAATTATAAAATGCTTTAAAATTTGAGGGCTAAATGTGAACCTAAGGTTTCATTATTAAAAGATAATATAATACATTAGCAATATTTTAGATCGCTTAAAGCAGTTGTTTTATAAAAACTTGTCTGTATTTTATTTAGAACTTAACTTAGATAGCAGTAATTTCCCTGGAGTGAAACTACGGTCCAAAATGTCCCTCCGTTCTTATGGAAGCCGAGAAGGATCTGTGTCTAGTCGCTCAGGAGAGTGCAGTCCTGTTCCTATGGGTTCATTTCCACGAAGAGGGTTTGTAAATGGAAGCAGAGAAAATACCGGTTATTTAGAAGAACTTGAAAAAGAGAGGTAACATTTCTTCATTAAGTAGTAAACTTTTATGCTCCAATTTTTGCTAGATTTTGTCGTTTTGTGGCAATACAGAATAGGAGTTATGAAGCGTGTGCGGTAGGTGATCACAAGCAGCACTTAAAGAGCATTTTCCATTCATTGTCTCAGAGTGATGAATTACTGGGCATCCTTACCTTACACCTGAAAACGTGAAGGAGGCAGCTTCTTGGGACTCCAGTGCTCAGATGCTCTGTACAGTGAATAATGTACGAATAGTATGCATAATCACAATGGCTAAAATATGTGACTGTGTTTTGATTGACTTTTTGGTTATCTTTTCAAATGAATTAAATGACTACCAGATTCAGTATAAGGTGACTGGTTTCCATTATTAAAGACCTGTTTCAAGGGGTCACAAATGAAACAATTTGTCAGTTTCAGTTTCCTAAAAAAATGTTGCCTGATACAGAATCAGTTCTCCTTTCTGAGAGCTAGTGTGTTAATTCTTTTCTTCTTGAAGTTAAAATCATCACACTACAAGTATCAGAATATATAGTTACCAAGCACTTTGTCAAGTATTTTTGTACATCCTATAAGATTATAAATTCCTTTTGCATGATTAATACCATATTATATTTATATTCCTAAAAGTTCTATTAGACTTTCAAGAAATCCTCAAATGTATAAATGTTAATTTGCGTAAATGTACACATGTATAAATTCTCTGGGACCTTGGTCAAGTCTTTAAATTTTTGTGTCATTTCCTTCTGTAAAATAGGAATATGGTTCTACCTTGTGGAGTTATGAACAATGGATATTAACATATGGAAAATACCCAGCATATCTCATTGAGAGGCAAAAGACCTTTTACTACTTTCTCTCTGGTTTTAGATGTGTACATCTCTAAAAATAACAATAATCATGGGCCAGAAATAGTGTTAAGCTTTCTTTAATCTCTTGAGTTTCAGTGAATCTCTGTTTCATATCTTGAACCAGGACTCTTTCTGAAAGTCTAGGAAACAGTGTCCTGAACAATCAGAAGCTAACTGGAGTGTGCATTCTTCCATCACTTTGTCCCGTTTGAACTCTGTCCAAGAGGCGTGTGAGCATGCCCATTTTCCTAAGAACCTATTTTGCTTTATGTGATAAAGGCCTAATTTTGTCCACAAAGAGTGTGTGTGTGTATGTAGTTGTCAGTATCCTGTGTCCTCCTGGCTCCCACTGTTGTTTGAAGGTAGATTTAGCCCTTGTTTATGGGACAAAATCTGTGTTTGGCTCTCGTACTTGAGTGATAGTTTGACTAGGTCTAGGCTCAAACTCATTTTCCTTTATAATCAGCGTCACTGATGAGAAATTCCGTATCAGTCTAATTCACGTTCCTTTGCAGGAAGCCGTTTTTCTGAAGTTTCTAGACTACCTTGATAAGTGTTTTCTTGGTTCATCATACCGGATACTACTCACTGTGCTCTTTTGATCTGGAGATTTATTTTCTTCAACTTTTGAAAATTCTGTTGTTACTTTGATGATTTTAGCCCCTCTGTTTTTCTGTTCTTTCTTTCTAGACATCCCTTAAGTCAGAGAACTATCTCTGTATCTTTTTTTCCTTGTTCTCTGTATTACCTATAGATACAGTAAGTTTAAGTGAGGTAAGTGTTAGAAAACACTCAAGCCAGAACTCAAGCCCAGATGCATACCCTTTTTTTTTTCTTAATTTATTTTTGTTTTTGACTGTGTTGGGTATTCCTTGCTGCACAGGTGCTTTCTCTAGTTGCAGAGAATGGGGTCTTGTTCTGCCACACGGGCTCTAGGGAGCACAGGCTTCAGTGGTTGTGACGCGTGGGCTTAGTTACCCTCTGGGCATGTGGGATCTTCCAGGACCAGGGGTCAGACCCGAGTCCCTGCGCTGGCAGGAGGATTCTTAACCGCTCTGCAGCCAGGGAAGCTCCATGACCTTTTTGAACCTCAGTTTCCCAGTTAAAAGATGTTGTGAGGATGAAATTAGATATTTTTTAAAAACTCCTTAGTACTCTTATGTCTGATACACCCAAATAGTTATTGTCACATTAGCCAGTAATACTTTTTAACAAATATTTAAATGCCTGATACATGTGCCATGTTCTTCTAGATGATCCTGAGTTAGCTAGAGGACTGAGAAGACATGAAAATTATGTCAGATCAGTTTATTTATCTTCCTTGGTTCTTGTCTCATCGCAGCAAAAATTTGGAGCAGTGGACCAAAAGGTATAGAACATCAGGCAAGCAACAGCTCAGTTCAGCTCAAGCAGATATTTTATTAGTAAGATGCTCCCACAGGAGCCCTCCTCATCCTTCCTGTGGGTCCCTCTTGACTCACCTTTTACATGTCCAGTCTCCTCCTTTTGGATGTGCCTGGTGCAGAGGAGGGCTTGTACCCACCACCAGTCAATGAGAGGAATGCAAATGGCCATACACTCAAGGCCGATTGGCAATTTCAAGTTATATAACACAGGCTGTGTTGTTTATGCCTTCCCATGTGTGTTCCCCTAATTCCATCTTATAATTAGATGTAGAATATTCATGAGCCCTTAATGGTCCCCTAACTGCCTAAAGTTACTTGGAGAAGCCCCTATGGTGGTTTTCTATCCACTGTGTGCCCAGGGCCCCTGTGTTGAAAAGTCTCTGTGGTTATTTTTTAGCATCTGTGAGCTCTCATGGGTGTGTCTGGGATGGAGTTCAGAGATCAGCTTGCATTCCTTTCAGCCAGGCCTCCCCTTGTTTATGTCTAACTTCCTAGCTAACATTTACATTTTAAAGAAGACTGTTGACAGTCACTAAATAAGCCTTCAATATGCTAAACAACAAAGACCCACCGGCTTCTGAGTCTGTGCCTTGTTTCAGTTTTGAGCCTTAAATACAGTGATGTGAGTTATAAGATCAACTCCTATCAGTTAACCACTTGTTACTATGTTGGCTCTTGACTTTGGCTTCCCAAGAGCATTTTGCCAGAGTTCAGTCTTAAAACTTGATAGCAACAACTTGGCCCTATTCTCACTCCATTTTTCTTACTCCAATACCATCACTAAAATTAGCTTATTCATTTGAGCACTTTTAGCACCCAGATCTTTATTAAATAGGCCAATTTATTGAAGATTAATCAGAAGAAATAGCATCTCCCTCTGTCCCTTGTTCCCTTGCCTTGATCCTGGTGGGTCCTGCAGGTGCTCACCAGGGATCATTAAAAAATAGGATCAGATCTCATGTTTTTGCTAGTGGTAATACCCAGCCTGTGGAAGGGGTTCAGGATTTCTGCACTACTTTCTCCTGCTCCTGTTGTCAAAAATGGAAGGGAGAGGGCAGCTTCTCATTGGTCAGCACCTCTGCCCCAGGTTGGCACATCGTAACCAGGAGCTGGCTTCTTCCCATGAATTCCCCCACTACTGAGGTTGCCACAGCAAAAAGTGAAGGCTTATTCTTATTTTTTAAGCTGCTTCTCAGTAAAGAATGGAAAGTTTAGCAAGAGTAGAACCTTCCACATACATGCATACTTATTCATCAAGAAAATACAATCAAATAGAATTCTAAAGTATTAATAACAGAGTCAGAGTGGGGAATGACTCGGTAAGAGCGAAGCCCAGAAACTGTAATAAAAAAATCCTCATATTCAAGTGATTCACTGAGAAAATATATTTATAACTGACAGAGTGCTGTCATTCTTGATACAGAGGAGGTCCTATAAATAAGAAAGAGTCAAAGAAAAGGAAGTAAAAATGGGTTTTAAACTTGGAAAAATGCTTACCCTTACCTATACTAAAAGAAATCAAATCAAAACCATAGTGATAGGGAATTCCCTTTTGGTCCGGTGGTTAGGACTCCACACTTCTAATGCCATGAGCTGGGGTTCCATCCATGGTCTGGAAACTAAGATCCCACAAGCTGTGCAGTATGGCCGAAAACAGGGAAGTCCATAATGATATACCATTTTTTAAACCCTAGAAATGTAAAAGAATCTTAAAAGTTTGATGAAGCATTTATATTGTCAAAGGTGACAGAAGCATAAATTGGTACAATATCTAGTAAGAACAGTAAGTTAAAAATTTACATATCCTAGGAATTTGTCATCTACACGTGCTTGCATATTTGTACAATAAAGTTATATATAAGTATATTCAGTGAAGCACTGTTTATAATAGCAAATGATTAGAAAGACCCTAAATGCCCTCTAACATAGAACCAGTTATTATTTATTCTTTTATGGATTCATAAATATCTTTGCAGCTAGCAAAAAACCACATAGGACCTTTTTATATTCTGATACAAGAATAATCTCCAAGATAGACTTTTAAGTGGTAAAAAGTTATAAGACAACACAGATAATAATATGCTATTATTTATGTTTTAAAATGTACATGTACATATGCACACATATATTCTTTCATTTTTATAGAATGTCTCTGGAAATAAATATAAGAGAATAATAGTGGTCGCTTAGGGAAGGAGTCACAAAAAAGGACATAGATCATATACTTCTTGTACCTACTGATTTTTTCCTCTTAACCCTTTATTTTGCATTTATGTTTATATTGATCAGATACAGAGTATTGACATAGAATATTGATATAGGTTGTTATTGAGGACATCATCGATTGGGTTGTCAGAAATTATGTAACAAGTTCATCTTCAGATTCCAAGCCTAAGAAAATGTTTCTCTCCCTCAGAACAACCTCCTGTTATTACACAGTGATGATATATTTCTTATTTGACTAATAAGAAGCTGAAAGCTACGTGCAGTAGTTCCCTATAGTCTAAATTTATTTTTTGTGTAATTACTGCTTTTCTTTGCTCCTTTATTATACTTTTTATTCTTATATCTGAGTTTTATTAAATCTGTACTTTTTACTGTATACCAACATCAAATTCTTAAACTCTAAATGTGAAGAAAGCGTTTGGTTGAAATGTAAATGTTCTAGTAAGAATGGTTGCCATCTTATTTAGCTGAAAAAGTTTAAAACTTTTAATATTCAAATTTTAATGACTGTAATCTAAGTCCCACCTTCAGAAATCTAAAATTAGCAAAATTCTCACTTATTCATTATATTACTTTACATAGAAAACATTACAGTTATAGCTTATGAGAGTTGCTGCTACGTGCTCTGTATTAGCATTGTGTAAACTTAACTTTTTTTGAAAAACAGGTCATTGCTTCTTGCTGACCTTGACAAAGAAGAAAAGGAAAAAGACTGGTATTATGCTCAACTTCAGAATCTCACTAAAAGAATAGATAGCCTTCCTTTAACTGAAAATGTGAGTAACTTGACAAAATAACTTATTTTTATATCTGAAAGTGTATCTAAGTTTATAACTATATAGTTATTTGTAAACTGTAATATGTTTTATCCAACTTCAACATAAATATATAGTCAATGAATTTTGTATGTAAAGATGATAAAACTAGAAGATTCAGGATTCAACTAGGTGTTTTATTATTAGACGTGTTGAATTACCAAAGATACTCTGTAGAAATGTTTATTACCATCTGTCTGTTTTTTGAACTATATTACAGGACTTGTGCCAGATGGTTTTTGCAGTGAAAGTATCTTTGAGATAACCTGAGTCCTATTCTAGTTATTGTAAATGACAGTAGCTGTTGGCACAGATGTTAGGGCTTTCTGCAAGCACTAAAAGTTGTTTGTTTTGCTAATATAACTACGTAAAAAATAACTTAATTCTGTCAGCCTCTCCCTCCCCACCCAAGCTCTCCAAGTCAGCTGTTCTATTCATGGGGTGACACGTATAAGAACATTTCTGAAATACATTAATAATTTTAAATAAGACTTTATTTTAACTGCTACCCATAAATTTTAAAACAATTTTTTAGAAATAGGCCAATTAAAATTAATCTTCCACTGTTAGCTTAGTTTTTTCATTTTCTAATAAAGTTTTGAGAGGACATTATAAAAGAAAAAGTAACAACGAACAAAAAACCTTTTCCAGAACACGCAGTTAATCACATTCCTGCGTGGGTGGGCATTGTCTGGCGGGAGCTAGAACTAGAAACTTCAGTGCTCAGCCTCCTGAGCACAAACTTATCCAGGTTGTGAGAGGGAAAGAATCTCCCTTCCTGACAATGTCGTTAACATCCTTTTGGGAGCTAAGGAGACACCACAAATGAAAGAACAGTTCATAGAGAGTGTTGACGCATGAGGATTAGGAACTCAGGAGGGTTTGGAGGGATCGTTACTCTTAATATTAAAGCACTGTTTTGCTTAACATTCACTTTGGTAATTAAAATGTACAGTATTTAGAGTCTAGCTGTCTGCATGCAGTTGTGTATGAAACAGTTCAAGAGCAATTGGTTAATACCTGAAACAAAGATCAGTTGTCAGCTCATTCCCGTATTAATTCACCATATAGTCAGTTACATTTATTTAAGAGGATGTGTAAGACATTATAGACCAGTAGGCAACATTAGCAAATGTAAATTGCTTTTATTTCATAAATACTTTTAAATTCACAGAATTTTTATTTTATATTGAGAAGGCAGGTTAAGAATGCTTTCATATGGAAATACTTATCAGGTTACTAGGCATTGCTTAAAACATCAGATATAAACCACGTTATTGTAATATAATGTGTCATCTTTAACCTTTTGTGCAAGGGATTTTTGGAAGTGGAGGACAAATAAGTGTAGTTATAACATGACTCACAGCATGCAGACTATTTCAACTTTGTTGCAACACATAATGTGGATATGCCTTTAGGAATGCATTCTGCATAAGTCGTCTGTATATTGCAAGGGAAAAGGGTGAAAGCTCCTCTAACTTATCTGACAACACAGTTTGGGATTCTTAGGCCTACAGAGTGCTATTCTGAGTCAGACAGATACACATGCAGCTTTTGTCTGTGTGTGTGTGTGTGTGTGTGTGTGTGTGTGTGTGTGTGTGTGTATTTTGAGTCAGACAGATACACATGCAGCTTGTGTGTGTGTGTGTGTGTGTGTGTGTGTAGGATCTTAGTTTCTGATCAGGGATTAGACCTTCACCCTTGACAAGTGAGTGCGTGGAGTCCTAACCCCTGGACCTCCAGGGAATTGTCCACATGCAGCTTTTTATTGGACTTACAGAGCATGAAAAATCTACAGCACTTCCTTATTCCCTTCATGGCCTGTTATAACTGTCACCAATTATTTTGTCCAGCTGTTCTTTTAGCCTTGGAGCATGTCTTTGTAAGTTTCTTTGCCTTCTCCTTTTCTTCATTTTTTATACCTAGCAGTTACCACAGCATCTGGAATTGTAGTTAGAGGGCTAATAAAGTTTTGAATGCACTAACACTCACTCCATGAAGAAGTACTTTTTTTGGTTTGTTTCAACTTTGGTTCATATTTATATTTTTACCAAAAAGTTTGTGTTATCTTGCAATTTATTATTATATTATATAAAAGCTTTTCTTTATTCTGTCTTCTTTATTTTACATGTGGGAAAGTTCTTTCCATTTAGTCTACATGTACCTAAGAATCCTGAAGTGAGGTATAAACTTAAGGATGATGGACCTGATTCTTGATTTTTCTACTTTGTCCACATTAATATTCTAATTTTTAACAATTCAAAGTAGTGCTTCTTCAGGGCAGAAGAATTGTAAGGTAACTGAAAATAGGCTTACCTTAACTGGATAAATATATATATTTTAAAGAGCTTTTAAATTACAATTTAATTAAAACTATTTGTGACTGTGAGGTAATAAAAGTGTTTCAACTCTTCACTTCACATCAGAAAGCCAGGCTGAGCCTAACACTGATCATCAAGTTTTAGGACTTCTTAGAGTAAAAAATAATTTTCTTATAATAACTTGCGTATTTGTGTATTCATTTTCTTTATGGATACTTATATGCTTTTTTATTTTTACTGATAAACACAAGATATTAACATTTCCATTTTACTTGTGGTTTTAGTTTTCCTTACAAACAGATATGACCAGAAGGCAGTTGGAATACGAGGCAAGGCAAATCAGAGTTGCAATGGAAGAACAACTAGGTAGTTGCCAGGATATGGAAAAACGAGCACAGGTAACATATTTATTATTAAACTATGAAACAGTAGTAGCTAGATTTCTATGAAGAATCTAATGAATTACAGCTCTGTTAACTTTGGTTAAGTTTTATTCTTAAAGATTTTTTAAAGTCTACTTTGGCACTAGTTCAAAATAAGAATAGTTTACTATGGCTGCTGGGAAGCATAACCAGTATTCACATAATTCTGCCTTCATATTTCAATTCTCGGATACTGTTCTGCTATGCCTTGGAATTATAAGAGGGAAGAAGAATTCAATTCTGGTCATCTTATTAGTTGCTAACTAACTTCAGTTATCCTTTGAGATTTTTACTTCTGTGTTTGTGTAATGAAAAAAGGAAAGTCTCATTCAAGGAGAGAAACATATAAAAAGAACCTTGGGAAGAGAAACAAACTGGATGGAGAACATTCCCATGTTTCTACCCTTAACTATGTAAAGAAAGAATATTGGCATAAGAAAGGATTTCTTAAGACATTAGACTAATTATAAAGACTGGTAAAATTCTACTATTTTAAAGTTAAGAATTTATCTTTATTAGGTACCTTAAAGAAAATGAAAAGGGGGAAAAGCATGTTTGGGAATTCCCTGTCTGTCCATTGGTTTGGACTCAGTGCTGTTACTGCCAGGCCCTGAGTTCAGTCTGTGGTCAGAGAACTGAGATCCCACAAGCCAAATGGCACGGCCAAAAGGGAAAAAAAAGGTGAAAAGATGTTACGTATTGGGAGAAGGTATTTATCACCGTATAAGTGGTATGGAATCAAGAATATACAATGAATTTCCAAAGATACTTTAAATTATATGATACAATTAATACAGATTTAGTATTTGTAACAGTTGGTGTTTAATGAAATTATTTTAAAATACCAGGCAGATTTTCTTTGTTTGTTGATAGAAAAACTATGAGAAATTTTACTCTGGTTTATATGAATTTACATTTTTAGAATGTGAATTTATGGAATACTGTATACATGTTTTTCTATATCTGTTAATGTGTTTGTTTTTTGAGGTTCTTAAGAAATGAGATGTTGATATGAAAATTTCTGTATTAATATATAAATATAAATAAGTATATTCCAGACAGCTTACTGTAGAACAGATTAACTTCAGTTCTTTCTTGACCATTTTGTCCAGATATGTGCAGATGTATTCATTTTAATTTTGTTCTGGGATATAGTGTTCTTTTGCTAGTTAATATTTTAAGGAATTTTTTGTCCATATTTTATAAATACAGCAAACATTCACTTATTCTGGAAATATATTAAGGTTAGGGCTAAAGAAATACTGTACACAAAGCAAAAATGTAAGTATTTGTAGTACATATGAGGAGTTAGTATCCCTAATATACAGGGAGCACCTACAAATCATTTGAAAACAAGACAACCAAAGAAGAAAATAATCAGAAGGTATGAGTAGTCCCATCACAAAAGTACAAATGGTTAATGAATCATTGTGAAAATATACTTAAACATCACTAGTCATCAGGGAAAAGTAACATACAATAATGTTGTTTTTTGTCAGTGGTGGTGGTTTCTTGTTTGGTTGGTTAATTTTCTGCCTATCAGACTGGCAAAAGCTTTAAAGTTTAGTGTCATGTAATACTGGTGAGATTTTGAGAAATTGTGATACGAAGCATCATCGTCTGCCTGTTGTAAGAATAAACTGGTACAGTCCTGAAGGACTCTGTAGCACTACCTGTCAGAGTTAAAATGTTTGTACCCTCTGACATAGTAATTCTGTAAGACTCTCAGAATATGTCCTCCAGGAATGTCGAGTTAAAGCAGCAAGAATATAAGTATGGATTTTATGCTATTCATCACAACACTGTAAGACAGAGAGAGAGAGACGATTTCAGTGTCCACCATTTGGGTAGTTATTAAATTATTACATTAGTAGTATGCAACTGTTATAAACATTAATAATTAGGTAATGGGAATAATGAAAATAATTGTCTTTCCCTTGTAACTCTGCTTGAGTGACTCAACATGTAAGACTAGAATGATCAGCTAATGAACATGAAAGTGAATTCCAAGAAGGCCTGAGGCCATGAGAAAAAAACGTGGTACCTCCTTTGCAAGGAAAAAAGACGGATAAAAATTCCAAGTAAAACAAAAATAGAGTAAAAGTTTTTTTTAAAAACAATTATGTACCAGAAACAGAAGCCAACATTATATTAGATTGAGAAAATAGAGAAATAATTAGATTATTACCATTGCAGTCATTAACATGGTTTGCCGCTTGCTCTCATCACTATTACTTAACTTTGTTTGGAGGTTCCACTAATTCAGGTAGAAAGAAAACAAATTGTTTAACTACTGCACTATTTTCCAACTAGAAGGGAAGAGAGCAAATAATTGTCATTTGTAAATTACATTGTTGTCTACCTAGAAAAACCATGGTGAAGAGCCAAAAAGTAATTCATTCAGCTAATGAGAGAACTCAGTAGAGTGGCTGGAGTTAAGATACATTAGGGTTTCTCTATTAGCAATGACTACCATTTGGAAATGGAAATTGGGTAGAATGATCTCTTCATAATGACAGGAAACTTTAAAATACCAAAACCAGACCACATGAAGAAAAATATAAAATTGCTAAAGGACACACTGTGGGGCCCTAGAAGTAGAAAAGCCTGTGTGGCTCTCTGCATTGTATTTGTGTTATCTGGTTGCAGCGATGCCAGGGATATCACAGAAGAGGGGCCAACTAAGATTGTAAGGTCCTGCAGGGTATGGAGGAGTGAAGTGAGTAGTCAGACCACTCTTGCTGTCTGTACATCCTGTGAATGCCTGCTTCCCCTGCACCCTGCATACAAGCCTGACCTTCCCACACACTTGCCCCTGGCCCCAGCTATTGTCTGTGCTGATCACTGGGGCAGTGAAGGGCATTCCCCCTCTGTGGCTTTCCCTGGCAACTGATGAGCCAGCCTGACATCACTGTGTAACTGGCACTCTCCCCTTCCACCCAAGAGGGAAGCCTGCTGCGTGTCCTGCCTGCCATCCGTCACACATGGTAGGGTATCACTCCAGGACTTTGTTTCAGGTGTGTAAGATCCCCCTTCCATTAAACCACTGATGTCTCTGTTGCTAAAAATATAAGATCCCTGGGTGAGAAGATCTTAATATCCTAATAATGTCTTTCTTTAAAAAGTTGATATAGAAATATAATATGATTCCAGTCATAATCTTAATTTTTTTTAAGCCTGGAAAAATGATTTTTAAGTTTGTAAAGTAAGAATTTCCAAAAGTATTTAAGAAAATTATAATGAGTGAGGATTTACCTAACCATTTGGTAAAATTTACTGTAAAGGTGTTGCAGTAATCACAGTATGATATTAATAGCACAGGAATAGACGTAGGCAAATAGAACAGAATAGAGACTAGAAAAAGATGTAAGAATAATGATAGAAGTTGCAAGTTTGGGGGGGGGAAATGGTAAATAACTCAGTGAGAACATAGATGATAACTGAGAACCTTTCTGGTGGTGGTGGTTTTTTAGTCACTAAGTCATGTCTGATTCTTTCATGACCCCGTGAACTGTAGGCCGTCAGGCTTCTCTGTCCATGGGATTTCTCAGGCAAGAATACTGGAATGGGTCGCCATTTCCTTCTCCAGGGGATCTTCCTGACCCAGGGATTGAACCCACATCTCCTGCATTGGCAGGCAGCTTCTTTACCACTGAGCCACCAGGGAAGCCCTATCTAGTAGTAGAGAAATTAAGTTAGATCCCTACCTCACATCTTGTACATGAACAGTTACAGGTGAGTTAAATATCTAAATGTAAAAAGTAAAATTAATAGAAGAAAATATAGGACAAGAGAGATCTTAATTAAGAATGGAAATCAAAAGCAATAGGAGGGGACAGGATTTATTTTGTAAAATTTTAAAGCATTCATCCTGCAGGGAAAAAAAATACAGGAAACTATTTGTGACACATCAAGGGGGAAAGGTTTAATATCCCTGTACTGTAAGAATTCTACAAACTAAGAAGAAAAAGACAACTCTTTATATGGGCAGAGGATGTAATCATTCAGTTTATTGAAAAGAAAATGCAGATGACCAATAAAACACATGCAAATGACTGTTGAACAGTTTTGGGGAAATTGAAACAAAATCCACTCTTGCCCATGCCTATTTGAATTAGTCTCTGCCTGTCTCCATTAACAGTTTGGTTATTTATTTGTTTGTTTCTTTATTTGTTCAACACAAATTTGGGCTCATAGTATGCTGCTCCCTACTCTCCTCTATGCGTGTAAGAAAAGGTTGGATAAATGTACATCAGCTTATTCATACGAGCTTTTTCTGGGAATTGGGGATTGGTAGAACAAAAGTTACTTATCCTTCTGTGCTGCCGTAATGTTTTATAAATACATGGATGACATAGTTCTGTGTAGCTTTACCTGTTTTCTGCTTGACATATATTTAGGTTGTTTATAATTTCTCACTGTTAAAACAACTCTGATAAACATACTTATCCACATCCTATAAACGTGCACAAAAGTTTTTCTAGGTCAAGAGTCTTTTTCTTAGAGGACTGTATGGTAAGTCGCTTAGACTTTGTCAGCCATGTGGTCTGTTGCAACTACTCAACTCTGCCTTTGTAGCAAGAAAGCAACCATAGACAACAGTGTATGAGCAAATGAGCATGACTATGTTTCAGTAAAACATGATTCATAAACAGATGACTGGCAAGCCTTAACTTGCTGACCTCTGCTCTGGTACACATACCTGAAAGCATAATTGCTGGTCCTAAGGTAGGAGTGTTCTGAATAGTGTTGGCCAGATTGCCCTCAAAATGATTTTATCAGTTTGCGTTTCTCCCAGGAGTATATGAGAATTCTGTTTCCTTTGACTCTTGTTTTCTTTTTTTCCTTCAGAAATTGTGAGTCAAACTTTATAATTAACAATCAGTGAGCATATGAAACATTATCTTGTCATTTAGTTTATACTTTCATGAGTACTACTGAAGTTGAGTATCTTTTCATATATGTATTAGACTTTTAAGATTTTCTTTTTGCTGTTTTTTTCATATTGTTAGATGTCTTATTCATTTATATTTGAGAGATATTTTAATATACTCTTAATACCCATCTGTTACACATGATGTATTTCATAACTGTTCCCTGCCAAATCTGTTACCTACTTTAGCTTAATGATAACAAAAATTGAGTTTTTATTATAATGCTAAATTAGTTATATTGTTGTATTTGTGCTTTTTTCGACCTATTTTTACATCTTTTCCTATCTTTAAATATACCCTCATATTTTTTTCTAGTAAGTCTAATGTTTTACTTTTCAATTAGATCTTTAATTCATCTCAAATTTACTATTATATATGTTTTAGAGGTCAGTAAGTCAGTTCAGTTGCTCAGTGATGTCCGCCTCTTTGCGACCCCATGAACCGTAGCACGGCAGGCCTCTCTGTCCATCACCAACTCCCGGAGTCCACCCAAACCCATGTCCATTGAGTCGGTGATGCCATCCAGCCATCTCATCCTCTGTCGTCCCCTTCTCCTCCCGCCCTCAATCTTTCCCAGCATCAGGGTCTTTTCAGATGACTCGTTTCTTCACATCAGGTGGCCAAAGTACTGGAGTTTCAGCTTCAACATCAGTCCTTCCAATGAATACACAGGACTGCTCTCCTTTAGGATGGACTGGTTGGATCTCCTTGCAGTTCAAGGGACTCTCAATAGTCTTCTCCAACACCACAGTTCAAAAGCATCAATTCTTTGGCACTCAACTTTCTTTATAATCCAACAATCCATACATGACCACTGGAAAAACTATAGCCTTGACTAGACGGATGTTTGTTGGCAAAGTAATGTCTCTGCTTTTTAATATGCTGTCTAGGTTGGTCATAACTTTCCTTCTAAGGAGTAAGTGTCTTTTAATTTCATGGCTGCAGTCACCATCTGCAGTGATTTTGGAGCCCAGGAAAATAAACTCAGCCACTGTTTCCCCAACTATTTCCCATGAAGTGATGGGACCAGATGCCATGATCTTAGTTTTCTGAATGTTGAGCTTTAAGCCAACTTTTTCACTCTCCTCTTTCACTTTCATCAAGAGGCTCTTTAGTTCTTCACTTTCTGCCATAAGGGTGGTGTCATCTGCATATCTGAGGTTATTGATATTTCTCCCGGCAGTCTTGATTCCAGCTTGTGCTTCATCCAGTCCAGCGTTTCTCATGATGTACTCTGCACATTAGTTAAATAAGCAGGGTGACAATATACAGCCTTGATGTACTCTTTTTCCTATTTGGAACCAGTCTGTTGTTCCATGTTCAGTTCTGACTGTTGTTTCCTGACCTGCAAACAGGTTTCTCAAGAGGCAGGTCAGGTGGTCTGGTATTCCCATCTCTTTCAGGATTTTCCTCAGTTTGTGAAAGGCTTTGGCAAGTCAATAAAGCAGAAATAGATGTTTTTCTGGAACTCTCTTGCTTTTTTGATGATCCAGCGGATGTTGGCAATTTGATCTCTGGTTCCTCTGCCTTTTCTAAAACCAGCTTGAACATCTGGAAGTTCACAGTTTACGTATTGCTAAAGCCTGCCTTGGAGAGTTTTGAGCATTACTTTACTAGCATGTGAGAGGAGTGCAATTGTGCAGTAGTTTGAGCATTCTTTGGCATTGCCTTTCTTTGGGATTGGAATGAAAATTGACCTTTTCCAGTCCTGTGGCCATGGCTGAGTTTTCCAAATTTGCTGGTATATTGAGTGCAGCACTTTCATAGCATCATCTTTTAGTTTTAGAGGTAGGAATCTAATTTTATATATATATATATAAACACTCATGCATATGATTTTTAAATGTGTGTATATATTTAGTATATGTTATATGCAGTATAATTTCTATTCAATAATTATATAATTAGTGATATATACACACATACAGATACACACAGATAGATATATATTTATGTTGTTAACTGAATTTTCAAGTAACATTTATTGGATGCATCTCTGTTTCCCCATGGATTAGTAGTGCTGTTTTTGGCATATGAGAAGTTGTATTTGCTGAATATTTGTGAACTCTGTTCTATTAGTCTGTTTTAGCTTCTCTGGATACCACACTTGTTTTATTTGCTATAATTTTATTAATCTTAAGTCTTGTAGTATGAGTCCTAATTATTTACGTTTGTAAAAATCTGTTTATATTCTGTTTCATTACTCTTTTATTTGAAATTTAGTATCAGCTTATTTTATTCAAGGAAAAACCTTATTGACTTTTGATTAGATATACATTGAATTTATAAATTAATTTCAGGAGAATTTATATCTTTACAGTATGAAGATTGGATCTTGGTTGAAAGGTTGGTCTCTGGATTCTAATTCCCTGTCACTTATCAGCACAGTGATCTTGTTTAAACTCTCCCTCAGTTTTCTCATTGGTAAAATGTAGAAAATGATTCCCTGTAAAAAATATAAGGATTAAATGAGTTAATATGCATAAAACCTTTGGAATTTAGCAAATTCCAAGTAAATATTAGGTATTGTTACTCGTTTTGTATCTCTCCATTCATTTGGGTCTTATTTTATGCCCTTCAGAAAAGTTTTATAACATTCTTCATAAAACTCTTGTTGTTCAGTTGTTAAGTCATGTCCAACTCTTCGCAGCCTCATGGTCTACAGCATACCAGGCTTCCCTGTCCTTCACTTTCTCCCACAGTTTGCTCAGATTCATGTGCAGTGAGTCTGTGATGCTATCCAAATGTCTCATCCTCTGTTGCCCATATTCTTCATGAAACTCTTTTTTTTTTTTCATATTCTTCGTGATACTCTTACGCATCTTTTTTTTTTTTTCATTTATTCCTAAATGTCTTAGTTTTTGTTGCCACTGTGAATGGAATTTTCTCTAGTTACATTACTAAATTTGATGTGTCCAGGAGTCTTCCTGAACTCTTTTGTTAAATTGTCTCAGTAGTTTAAGATTTTCTTGGATTTTCCATTTAGATGTTAAATTGTCTCCAAGTAATGACAGTTTTGTCTTTTCCAGTCCTTTTTTCCCTCTTTGTATTATATAAGAAATGTAATACATCTTTGAGTAAAGCAATGATAATTGGTCTTCTTCATCTTGCCTTGACTTTAAAGAGAATTCTGAAATTTCACGATTAAGTATGTTGTTTACTTAAGGTTTTTGATACCATTTATCACGTTAAGGAATTTACCTTCTATTCCTAATTTCTTGAGAGCTGTCCTGAATTCATACTGAACTATTCAGTTCACTTCTGTTCAGTCGCTCAGTTATGTCGGACTCTGCAACCCCATGGACTGCAGCACACCAGGCCTCCCTGTCCATCACCAGCTTCCGGAGTTTACTCAAGCTCATGTCCATTAAGTCAGTGTTGCCATCCAACCATCTCATCTCATCCTCTGTCGTCCCCTTCTCTTCCCGCCTTCAGTCTTCCCAGCATCAGGGTCTTTAAATGAGTCAGTTCTTCGCATCAGGTGGCCAAAGTATTGGAGTTGAATCTTCAGCGTCAGTCCTTGGCAGTGAATATTCAGGACTGATTTCCTTTAGGATGGACTGGTTTGATCTCCTCGCAGTCCAAGGGACTCTCAAGAGTCTTCTCCAACACCACAGTTCAAAAGCATCTATGCTTCGGCACTCAGCTTTCTTTAAGTCCTACTCTCATATCCATGCATGACTACTGGAAAAGCCATAGCTTTGACTAGACGGGCCTTTGTTGGAAAAGTGATGTTTCTGCTTTTAATGTGCTGTCTAGGTGGGTCATAAATTTTCTTCCAAGGAGCAAGCGTCTTTCCTTTCACGGCTGCAGTCACCATCTGCAGTGATTTTGGAGCCCAAAAAAATAAAGTCTGTCACTGTTTCCATTGTTTCCCCCATCTATTTGTCATGAAGTGATGGGACCAGATGCCATGATCTTAATTTTGATGTTGAGTTTAAAGCCAACTTTCTCGCTCTCCTCTTTCACTTTTATTAACAGGCTCTTTAGTTCTTCTTCACTTTGTGCCATAAGGGTGGTGTCATCTGCATATCTGAAGTTATTGATATTTCTCCCAGCAATCTGGATTCCAGCTTGTGCTTCATCCAGCCCAGCGTTTCTCATGATGTACTCTGCATATAAGTTAAATAAGCAAGGTGACAATATACAGCCTTGACGTACTCATTTTCCTATTTGGAACCAGTCTGTTGTTCCATGTCCAGTTTTAACTGTTGCCTCCTGACCTGTATACAGATTTCTCAAGAGGCAGGTCAGATGGTCTGGTATTCCCATCTCTTTCAGAATTTTCCACAGTTTTTTGTGATCCACACAATCAAAGGCTTTGGCGTAGTCAATAAAGCACAAATAGATGTTTTTCTGGAACTCTCTTGCTTTTTTGATGATCCAGCGGATGTTGGCAATTTGATCTCTGGTTCCTCTGCCTTTTCTAAATCCGGTTTGAACATCTGGAAGTTCATGGTTCACATACTGTTAAAGTCTGGTTTGGAGAATTTTGAGCATTACCTTGCTAGCATGTGAGATGAGTGCAATTGTGTGGTAGTTTGAGCATTCTTCAGCATTGCCTTTCTTTGGGATTGGAATGAAAACTGACCTTTTTCAGTCCTGCAGCCACTGCTGAGTTTTCCAAATTTGCTATCATATTGAGTGCAACACTTGCATAGCATCATCTTTGAGGATTTGAAATAGCTTAACTGGAATTCCATCACCTCCACTAGCTTTGTTCATAATGATGCTTCCTAGGGCCCACCTGACTTCGCATTCCAGGATGTCTGCTCTAGGTGAGTGATCATATCATTTTGATCATCTGGGTTGTGGAGATCTTTTTGTACAGTTCTTCTATGTATTCTTGCCACCTCTTCTTAATATATTCTGCTTCTGTTAGGTCCATACCATTTCTGTCCTTTCTTGTGCCCATCTTTGCATGAAATGTTCCCTTGGTATCGCTAATTTTCTTGACGAAATCTCAAGTCTTTCCCTTTCTGTTGTTTTCCTCTATTTCTTTGCATTGATCACTGAGGAAGGCTTTCTTGTCTCTCCTTGCTATTCATTGGAACTCTGCATTCAAATGAGTGTATCTTTCCTTTTCTCCTTTGCCTTTCACTTCTCTTCACAGCTATTTGTAAGGCCTTCTCAGACAACCATTTTGCCTTTTTGCATTTCTTTTTCTTGGGGATGGTCTTGCTCCCTGTCTCCTGTACAATGTCACGAACCTCTGTCCATAGTTCCTCAGGCAGTCTTGTCTATCAGATCTAATCTCTTGAATCTGTTTCTCACTTCCACTGCATAGTCGTAAGGGATTTGATTTAGGTCATATCTGATTGGTCTGGTAGTTTTTCCCTACTTTCTTCAATTTAAGTCTGAATTTGGCAATAAGGAGTTCATGATCTAAGCCACAGTCAGCTTCCAGTCTTGTTTTTGCTGACTCTATAGAGCTTCTCCATCTTTGGATGCAAAGAATATAATCAATCTGATTTCAGTGTGGACCATGTGGTGAAAACCATGTGTAGAGTCTTCTCTTGTGTTACTGGAAGAGGGAGTTTGCTATGATCAGTGCGTTCTCTTGGCAAAACTCTGTGGCCTTTGTCCTGCTTCATTCTGTACTCCAAGGCCAAGTTTGCCTGTTACTCCAGGTGTTGTTTGACTTCCTACTTTGCATTCCAGTCCCATGTAATGAAAAGAACATCTTTTTTGGGGTGTTATTTCTAGAAGGTCCTGTAGGTATTCATAGAACTGTTCAACTTCAGCTTCCTCAGCATTACTGGTCAGGGCACAGACTTGGATTACCATGATACTGAATGGTTTGCCTTGGAAATGAACAGAGATCATTCTGTCATTTTTGAGTCTCCACCCAAGCATTTCGGGTGCTTTTGTTGACTTATGACATTTCTTCTAAGGGATTCTTTCCCACAGTAGTAGATATAATGGTCATCTGAATTAAATTCACCCATTCCAATCCATTTTAGTTTGCTGATTCCTAAAATGTTGACATTACTCTTGCCATCTCCTGTTTGACTACTTCCAGTTTGCCTTGATTCATGGACCTAGCATTCCTATGCAGTATTGCTCTATCAGCATTGGACTTTGCTTCCGTCACCGTCACATCCACAACTGAACGTTGTTTTTGCTTGGCTCCATCTCGTCAGTCTTTGTGGAGTTATTTCCAGGAGCATAGTGGGCACCTACCAACCCAGGGAGTGCATCTTTCAGTGTCCTGTCTTTTTGTGTTTTCATGTTGTTATTGGAGTTCTCAAGGCAAGAATAGTGAAGTGGTTTGCTATTCCCTTCTCCAATGGGCCATGTTTTGTCAGAACTCTCCACCATGACCCATCCATCTTGGTTGGCCCTACAAGGCATGCTCATAGTTACACTGAGTTAGACAAGGCTGTGGTCCATGTGATCAGTTTGGTTAGTTTTCTGTGATTGTGGTTTTGAGTCTGTTTGCCCTCTGATGGATCAGGATAAGAGGCTTATGAAGCTTCCTGATGGGAGAGACTGACTGAGGGGGAAACTGGGTCTTGTTCTTTTTGGCGGGGGCCATGCTCTGTGAACCTTTAATCCAATCCTCTGTTGAAGGACAGGGCTATGTTCCCTCCCTGTTATTTATCTGAGGCCAAAGTATGGTGGAGGTAGTGAAGATAATGGCGACCTCCCTCAAAAGGTCGCATGCCTGCACTGCTACATCCAGTGCCCCTGACCCTGCAGCAGGCCACCGCCGACCCCTGCCTCTGCCAGAGACTCCTGGACACTCATGGGCAAGTCTGGGTCAGTCTCTAGTGGGGTCAGTGCTCCTTTCTCCTGGGTCCCAGTGCACACGAGGTTCTGTTTGTGCCCTCCCAGAGTCTGTTTCCCCAGTCCTGTGTGAGTTCTGGCAGCTCTGTGGTGGGTTAATGGTGACCTCCTCCGAGATGGCTTATGCCATACTCAGGTCTACTGCACTCACAGCCCCTGCCTCTGCAGCAGCGCACCGCTGACCCACATGTTCACAGGAGACACCCAGACACAGTTCTGTCTCCGTCTCTGTGGGTTCCCTGGGTCCTGGTGCACATAAAGTTTGTTTGAGCGCTCTGAGTGTCTCTGGCGAGTATGGGGTTTGATTCTCCATGGTATTTCAATATATATCAAACTATATTACTAAATAATTTTTATATCAGTTTTTCAAAAGTCATACCATGTCTATATGCCTGAACAATTAAGCATGCTGCATTTTATTTAATTTCATAAATATTCAAGATTGTCATACAGAGAATGGAAAGAAATGCTACTGGCTTCTTCCATTTTATGTTGAGTAACGAAAGCACAAAGGTTATTGTGGAAGCAGTCATCAAGGTGCAGACTTGATTACAGGGTCTAGTGACCTAATAGCAATACAGAAATATAGTTCTGTGAAGAGGAATGTTAGGTATATTTTCCTGTTTTCATCCTCTAAATATTAAAAATTTTGATTTGGGACTTTATTGGTGAGGGGGAGCTGGTTATATAGAGAGAGGAAAACAATGAAATATTATGAAACTAATAAGTGTAGATAGTTTTGTTGTTTCTGTAATGCCAGGATGTATTTAGTGTCTGATGTACAAGTAATCACTCATCTCTGCAATATCTTTAGAGAGCTACTAAAAGTATTTCTTCTTCAGCATGTTTTCATGGTGAAAATTGGACATGGTAAAATATCTTAATTAGAGAATATTATTTACCTTCAGTTCAGTTCAGTTCCTCAGTCGTGTCTGACTCTTTGCGACCCCATGAATCGCAGCACACCAGGCCTTCCTGTCCATCACCAACTCCCGGAGTTTACCCACATTCATGTCCATTGAGTCGCTGATGCCATCCAGCCATCTCATCCTCTGTCGCCCCCTTCCCCTCCTGCCCCCAATTCCTCCCAGCATCAGGGTCTTTTCCAATGAGTCAGCTCTTTGCATCAGGTGGCCAAAGTACTGGAGTTTCAGCTTCAGCATCAGTCCTTCCAGTGAACACCCAGGACTGATCTTTAGGATGGACTGGTTGGATCTCCTTGCAGTCCAAGGGACTCTCAAGAGTCTTTTCCAACACCACAGTTCAAAAGCATAAATTCTTCAGTGCTCAGCTTTCTTCATAGTTCAACTCTCACATCCATACATGACCACTGGAAAAACCATAACCTTGACTAGACGGACCTTTGTTGACAAAGTAATGTCTCTGCTTTTTAATATGCTATCTAGGTTGGTCATAACTTTCCTTCCAAGGAGTGAGCGTCTTTTAATTTCATGGCTGCAATCACCATCTGCAGTGATTTTGGAGCCCAGGAAAATAAAGTCAGCCGCTGTTTTCACTGTTTCCCCATCTATTTGCCATGAAGTAATGAGACCAGATGCCATGATCTTAGTTTTCTGAATGTTGAGCTTTAAGCCAACTTATTCACTCTCCTCTTTCACTTTCATCAAGAGGCTGTTTAGTTCTTCACTTTCTGCCATAAGGGTGGTGTCATCTGCATGTCTGAGGTTATTGATATTTCCCCCAGCAATCTGGATTCCAGCTTGTGCTTCTTCCAGCCCAGCGTTTCTCATGATGTACTCTGCATATAAGTTAAATAAACAGGGTGACAATATACAGCCTTGATGTACTCCTTTTCCTATGTGGAACTGTTGTTCCATGTCCAGTTCTAACTGTTGCTTCCTGACCTGCATATAGGTTTCTCAAGAGGTGGGTCAGGTGACCTGGTGTTCCCATCTCTTTCAGAATTTTCTACAGTTTTTTGTGATCCACACAGTCAAAGGCTTTGGCATAGTCAATAAAGCAGAAATAGATGTTTTTCTGGAAGTCTCTTGCTTTTTCAATGTTCCAGCGGATGTTGGCAATTTGATCTCTGGTTCCTCTGCCTTTTCTAAAACCAGCTTGAACATCTAGAAGTTCACAGTTTACGTATTGTTGAAGCCTGGCTTGGAGAATTTTGAGCATTACTTTACTAGCGTGTGAGATGAGTGCGATTATTTACCTTAAGTTCACTCTTTTCAGAATCATGATAGAGAATTAGCATAGTTGTAGTGTTACAACAGAGGGACTGAGGGAGGTAGTTTTCTTTTTTGGTGAGCACAACTGTTTTGAGCTTTTCCAAAAAACAGCAACAATAATGACTCCTACTATGGCAATAAAATCATAAGGACATTGTATTTAAACAAAACTATGTACGATCCAAGGGTGAGTTTTGTATGTAAGTTTTTTAGCTCTATATACTTAAAGCTATTCATTATAATACTTTAATTATCTATTGAAGTATACATGCTCAAAAATCTTTCATTGATGGGTGCATAATCATAAAAAGTTTGCAAATCACTCCGTCTATTTTCTGACACTTTTTCCTCATTGAAACAATTACTCTTACAATACAGTTTCTTATACCAATGTTACAGTGTCAACTATGGAATTCTGGCAGTTGATGATAAAATATTGGCAGTACTTATTTTTAAAACATTTCCCACATTTTTCACTTCCACATTGTTTGATCTGCAGTTACTGCTTTGTGTTCACTTGAAGATCTCAGTATATGGGGGAAGCAATAACTCCTACCATCATTGTGATCTTTAGTGTTTGGAGTAATGTTTAGCTGAAGTATTTGGGAAAGCTAACTCTGAAAGGTACTGCTGACCTGTAATAGGAATAACTTTAGGGAAGATTGTTCTTATTGTTTACGTACTGGTGCTTCTTAAAAAAAAGCAGATGCTCTTTCTCTTTACAGGATGCCATACTTTACATAAACTCATTATACTGTACTGACATCTGAATTAATATAAAAGTTTAAATTCAGATGTAATTTTCTTTTTGAAAGTTTTTGAGAACAGCTTTTATATACCAGTTTCACACTGTTATGTATCATGTGTTGTTCAGTTGCTCAGTCATGTCCAGGTCTTTGCTACTCTGTGAACTGCAGCATTGCCAGGCTTTCCTGTCCTTCACTGTCTCCCTGAGTTTGCTCAAACTCATGTCCATTGAAATCCATGATACCATCTAACCATCTTATCCTCTGTTGTCCCCTTCTCCTTCTGCCTTCAATGTTTCTCAGCATCAAGATCTTTTCCAGTGAGTTGGCTCTTCGCATCAGGTGGCCACAGTATTGGAGCTTCAGTTTCAGCATTAGTCCTTCCAGTGAATATTCAGGACTTTAGGATGGGCTGGTTGGATCTCCTTGCGGTCCACTGGACTCTCAAGAGTCTTCTCCAACACCACAGTTCAGAAGCATCAGTTCTTCAGCCCTCACCTTTCTTTATGGTCCAAGTAGATACATAACTTGCATTTGTACAGTTTTCCTAAATTTAGGGATCTGTTTTATAAAGTTAGATATGTTAAAAAGTTGAACTGATGCACTGATGTCCTCAGTATATGAATATGTATATGTATATGTATCTAATTCTCACATAAGAATGACTTGGCATAGAAAAAAGAATGATTTGATATAATCCTACTTTTAAATGGTAACCATAGAATGGTTAATGTTAAATTAATATTAAAAACTAATGTTTTTTTTTAATAAAAATAGATCTAACTTGGTTACTTATTTTATTTTAGCGAAGAATAACCAGAATTCAACAAATAGAAAAGGACATACTTCGTATACGACAGCTTTTACAGTCCCAAGCAACAGAAGCGGAGGTTAGTGAATTGTCTCTTTTGTTTGCAGATATAATGATAGGTGGTTGTTCTAAGGATAGAAAATATGTATAATTAGCATGGTGTCATTGAAATAGATGCTCTAGAGAATTGAGACACTTGATAAGCTTTTTCATTAAATTAAGTATAGATTTAAAAAACCTATCCTAGTATGATTTCTTCATAACTTTTATGCAATTAAAGCTTATAGAGCCATAAATAGATACCTTACTCCACTTATCTGTTTACATATAATTTGGCTACTAACAGTTTGTAAATAAGCTATCTCCTTGTGTAATCCATAGTAAAAGTTGATCATATACATTTATCTGTGCTTACTTTACAAACTTCATTAAAAGGACAGTAAAAGGGTAAAATGAAAAAGCACAAATACCAGGGAAGGTGACAACTAATAAAATTTGGAGAACTGCAAAGCAGATAAACAAATCATTCTTCTAGATTATGGTAGAGAGCGGACCCCCGAGTGAGCAGTAGGAGGTCACAAAGCAACTCATTTTACACTGTGGAGTCCTGAAAGTTTCCAGAGTTGGCTACACTAGGTACTTCTGGAAATGAGGATTAAAAAGGGGGTTAAAACCATATTTGTCAGCTCTTCAGCTGAAATTTGGTTCTGATCACTACACAGAAGGATGGGTATAAAAAACCATCCCTTCAGCTATCTGTTTATAGCCACTGAATTTGGGCACTTGTCACTTTGTTTATGGGTAAATAAAAAGAAAACCTACATGGAACTTAAATGAACTATTGCTGAATAAGGAAAAATAGCATGTGGGAGGCTCAGAGAAAATAAAGTATTTCTTCTTAAGTCAACTACAGGATGACCTGTCTCTCTGCAATAAGAGCAAAAAGTGTTGAATAAAAGTCCTCATTGAACAATACAGAATTGTTGCTAGGAAAAATTGGCTCAGTATTTGGGGATATATCAATGCAAAGTTTCTAATGTGCAGCCAGATTGAGACTCACATTCCAGATCATACAGGAAAAAAGAAGAGAATGCAAAGAATGAAATATCAACCTAGTGCTTTATTCTAACTATAATTACTAAAAACATGATGAAGTGCTTGTTGATATTTTTAAATGTTTATGAGACACAAAATAGTAAGTACACTTTGATCCCATTTTTTAATATGCACAAACAAACAGTCTATCAGAAATAATATGAAAAGGCAGGTAACCATTGTTAATACCTCCTTGTTTTTTTAGTTTGGCCAGTTTTGTAATGTTTTATAGTAACTGTACAGCTTTTACAGTGAGAGAAAACTTTTGTATGCGAAACAAATCTGACGTGTCCTTTCGTCACCAGCATGCTTCCCAGGTAGCTCGATGGTAGAGAATCCGCCTGCCAGCCCAGGAGACGCAGGTCCTATCCCTGGGTCGGGAAGAGTCCTGGAGAAGGAAATGGCAACCCACTCCAGTGCTCTTCCTTAGGAAATCCAGCAGAAAGAGACACCTGGTGGCCTACCGTCCATGGGTTGCAAAAGAGTCGGACATGACTGGCAACTAAACCACAGCAACAGCTCTTACCACCAGCCCTGAGAATCTGACCGGATAATGAACAGTTCTCTTAGGAGGCAGAACTTAGTGCAGGCCCCTTTACACACAGAGAAGACAACTAATTCTAATGTCCAGAAGTATAATTTTGAAAACAGTGTCTTTTAAGACTCTGGTCATGCATGCCTTGCTTTTTAAATATCTTAGAAGCTTTGGCTTCAGTACATTTGAATTTGAAATATGTAGAAACATGTACTTGCTAATAAGTAGTCAAGTTCAGTGTAATAGTCATATTGCTAAAAGTAGTTTAACCTGGATGTTTTAAGTCAGTATGAACCAAATATTTGTCATATACAGACTGTGTCCTTTTTGCAATATTAACTCTTCAGTACTGTTTTTTTACTTCCAAAATAAAGCAAAACCATCTCTTTACTCCTTTTTCAATGTCATTGGCATTGCTGTATGTGGCATTCTGGTTATTATGGCTCCTTTGGGTTTCCAGGGTAGTTTATCTACCCTGGTGGTGTTTTTTTTTTTTTTTTTTCCCTTGATCAAAATTACTATACTCTATTTTTAAAACTGTTTTTAGAGAGGCAACTTTTGTTTTTTATTGAGCAGCACTGCATTTATATTTTCTTTTTATATATATTTTTTCTGCTTTGAGTGTTTGCTGTTGTTTTTCTAGCTTCTTTAGTTATAGTTAGCTTTTATTCACCATCTTTCTTGTTTTATGATTTTTACTGTTTGGCTGCATCAACAGGGTTGTTTTTTTTTTAATTTCTAAATCAATATTTACACTTATTTTTTCTACTTGATTGACTCTTTCATGTGTGTTAAATAGCCTTCTTTGCTGTTAGTATTGCTGCACGGGGCTTCTTTTGGTCATCATTTGCCTGGTATAATATACTCACTGTCAGTACATTTCCAAACGTTACCAACATTCTGGCCTCTAGAAATTCCTAAGAAAAATTGTCATTTGTTAATAATAGTTCTCATTGTCAGCACAATTATAAATTTATTGCAGGTTGGGGGCTTGTTTGTGTTTTTTTATCTGTTCAAGATTTCATTTATATCATTGGATTTGGGACCAACTGTCTACCACCGTAACCTAGTCTGTTTTTGTTTCTTTTTGTTATAAAAATGGCCATATTTTTCATAGCCTTAAGTCGTTACATTTATTCAGTGAATATAAACTAAAAGAAGGTGTCATGTCTTATTTAAGAAAGAAAGAAAAGTTTTTAATTTTGCTGTTTGCTGTTTCTTTATTACTATCAGAAGGAGAAGCTAGAAAAGGGAGAAAACTGGGGATCAGATACTCATAAATTAGTTCACATACAGTATTGAGAAGGAAAGATGTCTGCCAAATAATTTCTCCACCATGAAGCATCTTATAACACTATCTTTGCCCTACCTGCTAACAATTCTGGTTTAAGATCTAGATGCAGGATAAAACTCAGATGATATAACTATTGCACTTGATTCAAATCTCAGAAGTTCCAAGAGGGTACATGAGGCAACCAGTCCTACCACTTTCTTTTGTATTCTATAGATTATTTACTGACAAATGTATACCTTTGGGGGAGAGGGGCCCCAAAAGATGGGAACTGTAAGGAAAATTGTGGCATGATTTAATAATCTCTAGAAAATAGCCAATGAGAAATAGTTTTTAAAATCCCATGCAAAAAAAAAAAAAAAAAAATCCCATGCAGAGTACTCTTATAACTCATTAATAAAGAGACAACCCAACTTACAAATGGGCTACAGATTTGAATGCACATTTCACCAGAAAAGTACGTAGGAATGGCTAATAAGCACATGAAAATAGGCTCAACATCATTGGATGTTAAGGAAGTCAAGTTAAAACCACGGTGCTGTGTCACTCTGTACTCACTAGGATGGCTGTAGTCATGGGGAAAACAGGAAGCATTGGCAAGGATGTGGATAAACAGAAGATGTCATATGTTGCTGATGGGAATGTAAAATGGTTCAGCCACTTGGGAAAGTTTGGCAGTTATCTAAAGTATTAAAGGTACAGTTACCATATGACCCAGCAGTTCCACTTCTAGCTCTCTAAGAGAAATGAGCACATATGTCCACACAGAGACTTTAATTTTAATATTCATGGAAGTATTATTCACAGTAGCCCAAAAGTAGAAAAATGCAAAAGTGTATCAACTGGTAAATCAATAAATAAAATGTATACCGTTACAATGTAATACTACTCGGCAATTAAAAGGAACAAATTGTTGACGCACGCTATAACTGAGGTGAACCTCAAAAACATTATACTGAGTAAAAGCAGCTAGACATGTAAGTCCGTATATTCCATTTACAATAAACGTACAGAAAAGACGAGTTTACAGAGCAGAGTCATAGTTACTTGGAGCTGTGAGTGGGAATGGGGATTACCTATAAATGAGCATGAAGGATCTTTTTAGAATGATGAAAATGGTCTAAAACTGAAATATGGTGATTCTTGGTAAGTTTATTCAGTCATTGAGTTGTACACTTAAAGTGGGTGAATTGCTTAAAGGCATTTTAAATCCAACGTAACCAAAGCACAACTAATGATGGTCTCCTCCTAAGTCCTCCTTGTGACCCCCACATCCTCCAAATCCTCCTTCTCCTTTAGTATTATCTGTCTCCATGAATGGTACCACCATTATTCAGCTGTGTGAGCTAAGAAACAGAAGAGTAGTTTGTGACCCCAGATCTCTTCTTCCACTCACTGTATCCAGTCTGTCGTGCAGTCCTTCAGGTTGACCTCTGTCTCCAAGCATCAGTGCTTCCCTGGGTGTAAAGGACTGTCATCTCCCACTTACTTTAATATTTAGTCTGCAAGTTGATCTCTTGTGTTTCCCATCTTCTTAGACCATTCAAAATTTGAGTTTAAACGATCAGAATACATGCACCTTTTTCCTTTAGAGTATTGGTTATGTGGGGGCATGAGTGCCATCTGAGAATCACACTAAAATTCAACAAAATCTTTAAGTTCCTTTTTTTAACCATCTCTCTGTTCTACTCTTCACACTGTAATTCTTTGATATCCTAGAGCAAACCACATGCCTCCCATCACAGCTCCTTTGCATATGGTCTCTATTTCCCTAAATCTTTGCATGTGGTCTCTGTTTCCTTCATCCTCTGCCATATCCCGTTTCCTAGAACTCCTGTTTATATTTTAGATCTCAGTCCAAACAACACTTCCTAAGAGAGCGCTTCCCCGGACTCCCACAATGTCTGATGTCCCTCTGTTATATATCCTTATAAGCACCTTCTGCTCTTTTTTCAGAGTGCTTGTCGAACTGTTTAACTTTACTGTCGTTTCTTTCATTATTTGATAGCATCCCTGACTAGACTAAATCTGGAAGAGCGCGTTGAACAATGTCTGGGTTTGTCAGTACTGTGTTCTCCAGCCCTATTGCAAGTAACTGACATAGCACATACTCAATAATTACTTTTGTATTGACATCTTCAGTGATGTCAGTGTCAAATCTTTGTAGATTTAGTGCTTGTTGATTCATTTTTTCTCTTCACTGACTTTGTATTCTCTGCTTTAGATGATTTTGTTGAATTTTATGGTGTCACTTTCCCAAGGTACTGTTTTTTCTTGTTTCTGAATTATTGGGACTACCTCTCTTTTGCCTATGTATAACTTACACTTGTTTATTGATGGAAATAGTATATGTAAATTATTTTTAAGTCGCATTTTAAATGGTCTAGGAAAGCTGTATGTTTAAATAAATTCCAGTGGAAGCCATTTTGTAACATAGTTTTCCATTATTATGTCACACTTTTTAATGTGTGATTTTTGATTTTACCTATAATTTTCCTAGAGGAAGCACACTGGTAATTGTTTCTATAAAAGATACTTGATAGATTATTTTCTTTCTTTGATTCTGTGGTGATATTTTTCAAAGTGACTGCTTTGTACTAGATATAATCTGTCTTGAAATTACTGCTTTTACTGGATATAATCTTGCCCTTTCACTTTACCTAACAGATGGTGGTTACATTAGAAAAGGTTTTGGTTTTATTCATATTAGAATCTAAGAGCTTATCTGTTGGTTTCATATGACTTTTATTAGCAGATGTATATAAAAATATATATGTGTGTGTAAGTATAAATATACTTACATAGAAGGTATTTATAAGCTTAGGTAGTAACTGCTATATTTGCAGCTCTATTAAATACCAGAACCATGTGACCTTGCGGAAAAGACAGTTATTTGCTCTAGTTGGGTTATGTCCCCGATAGTGATGTGAGCACAGCTGGTGGAGGATGGTGTTTCTGTGGGTCTCAGAAAACCCTTTGTCTTGTGCGGCCCTAGTGTTCGAGGGACACACTTCACTTTGCTGTGACCGAGACAGGCAGCTGACAGCCTGCCGGAGGCCATGGAGTGCAGCTCCGTGCTTTTGTGAACCTGTGTTGTTGAGGCCTTCAGAGCTTTAGAGCAAGAAAGAAGGAAAGCTGTGGGCTGAGAAAGCATGCACCGTTTTTGCATGTACTGATGTTAACTCCATATTAACAGAGGTCATCTCAGAGCAAGCATGAAGCTGGCTCACATGAAGCCGAACGGCAGAATGAAGGTCAAGGAGTGGCAGAAATCAACATGGCAACTTCGGGTAGCGGTCAGGTAAATAGATTATTAATTTTTTTCTAGTTAACTATTTAAATATTTTAAAAGAAATACTGAGTGAGATGATTCTCACACGACCTATAAATCTTAACTGTCTCCTTAGTCCTAAATGGATATCTCCAGAAGAATTCAGTACTAAAATGCTATGTCATTTTTCTTTATTATATTTAATTATGAAGCTTTCAAATTTCCAAGTATATTTTATAGCTCTAAAGTATGTGTCTCTGTTTTAGCCTAAAATGATTAATGTGAGTAGAGTTTCTTTGAAAAATAAATACTAAGCTGCATTTTGTTCATATGTGATTTGACCTAGTTATTACTGCTTGCATTGAATAGATTTGCTCTTTCTCTGTGGCATTCTTTCTAAGATATTTTTATGTTTTTTAAAAAAATCATAAAGAGTTAATATTTTCATCTTCAGTTGTATCCCAGGATTATAGAAACCTAGCATTTAAATAAACAATTCTAATGCCCATTAAAATAAAAGTAAATAAATACCCTAGTCATATTTACTATTATCATCTTTAGCAAAATCATGGAAGACAATTTTTTTAAATGTAGAACATTATCTTATTGTGCTGCCATCAGTTTTCTATTAGAGTTTGATTGGAATGTATCCTAATGAGTATTTTTCTTTGGAGTGTTCTGTATTCTCCACATTTTTTCAAGCAATATTTTATGTTTTAAATGAATGATTTTTTAAAATACAGTTTCAACTAAGTTGATTTTAAGGAAATTTTCTTGCTGTTGATATAAAATATTCCTTTAGTGTCTATAGATTACTTTTAATGATACTATTTATTTAGAAAGAACATGGTTCTATTAGTTCATTAAAATTTAAAGCTTAAAATGTCTCATACTTAATTTAAATATTTAAATTCACCACATTTAAGCAAAAATATACTTCATTTTAATATTACTGGTCCACATTGTACTGGGTAATACTCTACAGATGGTAAATTAGGGCAAAAGAAATTATATTCCAATAGTACATTCGGGTTCTTTGTCTACTACTTAGGGAATTCTCTGGGAATATCATGTGTTCCTACACATATGTAGAAAGAAGTTCTGTCTTCTTGACAAAAACCTTTTTTTTTGCTTTAGGATTAAGACCCACTATTAATACTTTGGGGTCATATTTCAATTATTATATCCTTTAAAGCCTCACCTAGCCAATAAGCTCAATATTTATTTTTTTTTAATTGAATTCCTATCTCATTTCTTATATCAAAATTTAACTCTGAATATATTAGATTTAATGTCAAAAATGAAAACTTTAAAAAACAGTTTACTTATTTGCCTATGTTGTGTCTTAGTCATGGCATGTGAGATCTTCCCTGCGGCATGCGGGATCTTCTGTTGCGCCGTGCAGGCCCAGAAGTCGTGGCCCTCGGGCTTAGTTGCCTTGCAGCATGTGGGATCTTAGTCCCCAGACCAGGGGTCAAACTCGCATCCCCTGCATTAGAAGGCAGATTCTTAATCACTGAATCACCAAGGAAGTCCCCCAAATGAAAACTAATAGAAATATTAAAAGGTAAGAAAATGAGGATAGAATTTTTATAATCATGAAGTGAGTAGGAAACCAGAAAAGAACCATAGGTTTCATCTAAAAATGTAAGACTTTAGTGTGCCATAAAATCATAACAAACTTACGAGACAAAAACCAAGATCACATTAATGACGCTACAGCTACTTCCAGATCTTAATGTAGATAAGAGGTGTGTCTGTGAGACTGTGATCCAGTTATGCCAAAATCCCTTTACCTGTCAGACGCTTGGGGTTTGTTCATTTCTTTTGCTATTTGCTCCAGAGACAAAACAGTTGACACTAGCAGAACTGAAAATAATCTCTCTGACTTTCTCAGGATCACAGTAATAGGATCCATCAAGCTCCTACCCTAGTGCCCTTATCTCTACCACTGTGAGGAAGGAAGTTCATTGTACCTCACCTGGTTTCCTGCCCACAGCCACTCTGCCAGAATGATCTTTCACGAGTAAATCACCCTCTTGGTAAAATCCTTTGTTGGCATCCATTGGTTCTCAGAAAAAGACAAGCCTTACTACGACCTGTATAACCTGGCTCCTGCCTAAACTTGCCAGCTGTCTGTCACCCTTTGCTCTCAGCACGCCTGCCACGCTGGCCCTTCAGGACTTCCCCTTGACGGCTTCCTCTGCTGCAGCCTGCACACCATCTGCCCGTTCCCTCTTGTGCCTTCTCATCCCACTTCACTCAGTTAACAGCAGTTTGTGTGTATCCGAACTTGAGCATGATTTTTCTCAAGAGGCTTGAACTCTTCACATCCCATTACAGGCTGTCCTCGCTTGTTCTTCTCACCTTGAAGACCACATTTGCAGTTTTATATTTGTTTATGTGGTTATTTCTGTTCTCCCTACTAAATTGTAAGCTCCAGAAAGATAAAGATTCTTTCCAGTTTTATTCATTTTTATATCCCCACAGTCCCTGATGAATAGTAGATAATAGCAATGAATATATGTACGTTGGAAGGGATAACTAACATCCCTTCTAGAAAGAGGGATTTTTGATCTGTGATTAATCTCCTTGAACGTTAAATGAAAAGAGAAAGCTAGAAATAAATTATATGGGCTAGATCCCTACTTGCTTAGTATATAACTTTGTGTGTAATTCATTTATGAATCGATCTCAGCTTTTCCATTTAATGTTTAGAACCAGATCTCTAGTGAGACAACCAGTAAGTAGTGATGAAGTTCAAACAAGACTGGGAAAGAGATGAAATGGTAGGAGAACCTTTTCCACTACCAATAATATGTTTTTAAACCTGTTATTATGGAAAATTTCAAATATATACAGAGGCAAACAGAGTAATAGAGTAATCTGCAGGTACCCTATATACTTTGTCCTCTGATTTTATTTTTGAAAAAGATCCCAGACATCATCATTTTTTGCTTACACATTAAATACTTCACTGTGTATTTCCAGAATATAACATTTTTTTAATTGAAATGTAGTTGATTCCTAATATTGTTAGTTTCAGGTACACAGCAGAGTGATTCAGTTATATTGTATTTTTCCAATTCTTTTCCATTTTAGGTTATTACAAGATATTGAATATAATTCCCTCGGGCTTCCCAGGTGGTGCTAGTGGTAAAGAACTTGCCTGCCAGTACAGGAGACAAAAGAGATGCGGGTTTGATCCCTGGGTTGGGTAGATCTCCTGGAGGAGGGCGTGGCAACCCACCTCAGTGTTGTTGCCTAGAGAATCCCATGGACAGACCTATAGCAGGCTATGGTCCATAGGGTCACAAAGAGTTGGACGTGACTGAAGCGACTTAGCGTGCACACGCGCACATACTATAAAGTAAATCCTTGTTTATTTTATATATATCAAAGTGTATATATCTGTTAATCCCATACTCCTAATTTATCCCTCCTCCCATTTCCCCTTTGATAACCACAAGTTTGTTTTCTGTGTCTAAGAATACTTTCTTTTAAATTGAAAATACAATTGATTTACATTATTGTGTTAGTTTTAGCTCTACAGCAAAGTGATTCAGTAACATATACATATTTTTTGGATTATTTGTATCTGTTGATCGCATACCTTTAATTTGTCCTTGTCTGTCGTCTGTGGTAACCATAAGTTTGTTTTCTGTGTCTGTGAGTCTACTTCTGTTTTGTATGTAGATATATTTGTATTATTTTTTGGACTCTACGTATAAGTGATCTCATATAATGTCTGTCTTTGTCTGACTCCCCTCACTTAGTATGGCATTCTCTAGCTCCATCCATGGTGCTGCAAGTGGCAGTATTTCATTCTTTTTTGTGACTTCTTAAACCATTGTATCTTCTTAAAACCATCATCTGTTGATGGGTACTTGGGTTCTTTCCATGTCTTAGTTATTATAAATAGTGTTGCTGTGAACATTTGGGTGCATTTATCTTTTCAGATTAGAGTTTTCATCTTTTTTGGATTTATGCCCAGGAGTGAGATTGCTGGATCATGTGGTAACTCTATTTTTAGTTTTTTAAGAAACCTCCATACCATTTTTCATTGTGGCTGTACCAATTTATATTCCCACTAACAGTGTAGGAGGATTTCCTTTTCTCCACATTCTCTCCAGACTTTTTGCTTTGATGGTGGCCATTTTTAATTTGAATTTCTCAGTAATCAGTGATGTTGAGCGTCTTTTCATGATTTGTTGGCTATCTGTATGCCTTTTTTGAAGGAATGTCTGTTTAGGTCTTCTGTCCATCCTTTGATTTTGTTGCTTTTATTTATTTATTTATTTATTTTGATACTGAGTTGTATGAGCTGTTTGTACATTTTGGATATTGACTGTCAATCACATCACTTAAAAATATTTTCTCCCAGTCTGTAGGCTATGTTTCTGTTTTGTTGATAGTTTTCTTTACTGGAAAAAACCTTTTAAGTTTGACTAGGTCCCATTTGTTTATTTTTGCTTTTATTTGTTTTCCCTTGGGAGACTGAGCTAAGAAAATATTGCTATAATTTGAGACTATGAGACTGTTTTGCCTGTGTTTTCCAGAAGTTTTATGGTATCATGTCTTATATATATGTCTTTAAAACAATTTGAGGGTTTTCTTTGGCTTGTTTGTTTATGGTGTGAGGGTGTGTGCTGACTTCACTGATTTACATGTAACTGTCCAGCTTTCCTAGTGTCACTGGCTGAAAAGACCGTCTTTTCTCCGTTGTGTGTCATTACCTCCTTTGTCAAGGATTAATTGACTGTAGGTGTGTGGGTTTACTTCTGGGCTCTCTATTCTGTTCTTTTGGTCTCTGTGTCTATCTCTCATGTTTTTGTACAAATACCATGCTGTTTTGATTCCTGTAGCTTAGTAGTATTGTCTGAAGTCCCAAAGCACTCTGCAGATTTAATGCAATTCCTGTCAAGATGCCTATGACATTTTTCACAGAACTAGAACAAATAATACTAAAATTTATATGGAACCACAAAAGGTCCAGAATTGCTAAAGCAATCCTGCAGACAGAGGACACCTAGAATACATAACTATTGTGCCATTATTACACTCCCAAAGAAACTAACAGTAGTTCCTCGGTAGCATCATATAACTAGTCAATATTCAAATTTGCAGTTGTTTCATAAATGTCATAATTTTTAAATTTATTTGACACAAGGGCCAGATAAAGTTCATGCACAGAGATTGGTTAATGTATCTTTGAAGTTTCTTTTAATCTATAGATTTCTTCTTTGTCTCTTAGATTTTTGCTATGTATTTATTGAAGAACCAAAGTTATTTGTCTTCTCAAGTTTCCCATAGTCTGAATTTTCCTAGGAACATCTGCATGGTGAAGTTTGACCTAACTCTCTGTCTTCTGTATTCCCTGTAAATTGGTATTTGGGTCTAGAAATGTGATCAGATTTGGTCTCAGGCCCTGATTCTATGGCTGAGACTTTCATAGGTAGCATAGTGGTCTTCCACCAGGAAGCACATAACACCTGGTGGACTCTCTTTTTGTGATATTAACAGCATTTATACTTAATGTCTAGCTTTATTAATTCACTAAGGGTTGTAGAATTAGCTGTAGTACTTTAATAAAGAGAAACTTCTCATCCACTGTTGGACCACTTCCATGTACCATCTGTATGAAAAAAGGCAAGGTGAGGAGGGTGCTTGCTTCTTTTGCTTCTTCTCCCTCTTACACAGTTTCACAGAGAGTTGGAGACTGTTGCTACCTTTATGGTGAACTTTTTAGAGTCACTTTGTTTGTTTTGTTTTCTCAGAACTGTTTTTGAGTCCCTTCCTAAAGTGAGCAAGCAGATAATAGAAGAGGGATTTGTACCTAGCAAGTGTAGTTGAAATTGACTGTGTCCCAGCTGTACTGATTGAACTGCCAGGCATAGTCCTTCTTGGGCCCCTCGGCACACATTTGAGTGCCTCTGATGGCAGTGGATATTGAAAGGTGGATAAAGGAGGACCAGAAAATAGAGAGGTGCTTGATTCTAATGTGTGTTGAAAAGGAGATGCAGGTCAGAAGCAACAGTTAGAACCAGACATGAAACAACAGACTGGTTCAAAATCTGGAAAGGAGTACATTAAGGTTGTATATTGTCACCCTGCTTATTTAACTTACATGCAGAGTACATCATACGAAATGCAAGGCTAGAAGACTCACAAGCTGGAATCAGGATTGTTGGAAAGAATATCAGCAACCTCAGATATGCAGATAGTACCACTCTAATGGCAGAAAGTGAAGAGGAACTAAAGAACCGCTTGATGAGGGTGAAAGAGGAGAGTGAAAAAGCTGGCTTAAAATTCTACATTAAAAAATTGAAGATCATGGCATCCTGTCTTATCATTTCATGGCAAATAGATGGGGAAAAGTGGGAACAGTGGCAGATGTTATTTTCTTGGGCTCCAAAATCACTGTGAATGGTGACTGCAACCATGAAATTAAAAGACACTTGCTCCTTGGGAGAAAAGCTATGACCAACCTAGACAGTATATTAAAAAGCAGAGGCGTCACTTTGCCAACAAAGATTCATATAGTCAAAGCTATGGTTTTTCTAGTAGTCATATATGGATGAGAGAGTTGGACTGTAAAGAAGGCTGAGCAGTGAAGAATTGATGCTTTTGAACTGTGGTGTTGGAGAGGACTCTTGAGAGTCCCATGGACTACAGGGAGATCAAACCAGTCAATAGTAAATGAAATCAACCCTGAATATTCATTGGAAGAACTGATCCAGAAGCTCCAATACTTTGGCCACCTGATGTAAAGAGGCAAGTCATTGAAAAAGACCCTGATGCTGGGAAAGATTGAGGGCAAGAGGAGAAGGGGGTGAAGGAGGATGAGATGGTTGGATGGCATCACCAACTCAAAGGACATGAGTTTGAGTAAACTCCAGGAGATAGTGAAGGACAGCTTGGCATGCTGCAGTCCATGGGGTCACAGAGAGTCAGACTTGGCTTAGCGACTGAACAACAATAACCATTTCTTACAGGTTACTGCTTCTCTGGTCCCTCTGAATGATGTTGGTGCAGACTTAATCGTAATAAAAAGGCCCAGGAAAGATTCTCAAGACTCAAGTTCTGGCTTATAGGTAGTATGGGTATGGGAATGTTCTCTCGGAATCTCCTTATAATAAATCCATCTAGGTTTCTAGCTAGGGAGTTTGGGAGAGCAGAGTGGAGAGTGTCCCAAAATCACGAATCTGTAGAGAAAGATACTAAGTCTGAAGCTTAAAGGTGATTTGATGTCTACACTGAAATGAATGTCAGAACATGTTTCATCTTAGACATGGGTTTTTCCTTGCTTTGTAATGTAACCTCTTGTTTCTCTTCTGTTTCAAACAATATGTTAGTTATCTATTGCTGCCTGACAAATGTAGCAGCTTAAATCAGCAACCATTTATTGTCTCTGTAGGTCAGGAATCCTGGTGCAGCTTAGCTGAGTGCCTCTGGTTCAGGGTCTCTCATAGGCTGCGGTCACCATGTTGACTGGGGCCACAGTCATTTCAAGATTTGATGAGGGGAGGATCTGCTTCTAAACTCACCATATGACTGTTAGCAGGCCTCAGGTATCCGAGCTGTCGGCCAGTGGTATCATTTCTTGCCACCAAGGCCTCTACAAAGAACAGTTCATAGTGTAATATCTGGCATTCCTCAGAGAAGAACAAGAGAGGTGTCCAGGATGGAAGCCACAGTCTTTGTAAACTTATCTTGAAAGTGACTTCTCATCATATCTACAGCAGTCTGTTCGCTAAAAGCCTTTCACAAAATCTGGCCCACACTTAAACACGGGAGTAGTTCATAAGGTGGTGAATTCTAGAAGACAAGGCTCCTTACGGGTTGTGTTACATCCTCACTACCAGAAACAGTCAAAATATTTAGATATCCTTAAAGACAGTATGCTTGCTTCAGCATAAGGAGTCATTCATTTTCTCCTGTAGATCAAAAGCAGCCCTTTGCCAAAATTTCCTTAAAAGTCTCCCACCTGCTCTCTTTATCTTGAGTCTTGGTTCCTCAACTCCATCCTCCTTATTGCAATCAAAAGAAGCTCTTAATCTCCAAGTCAGTCTCTGTGTGTGTGTGTGTGTGTCTCTCTCTCTCTCTCTCACGCACACACACACATACACATTCTTTGTGACCTGTGCTTAGGGCCTCTGCCTCATCTGAGCTGCCATGTGGCTAACCCTCCTCTTTTTTAAGGAGACAACCTCTTTGTCGTTCAAAATCAGACAGTCCTTTACTCTATAACCCCGAGCTGAGTGCCCGCCATTCCTGTCTGCACACCTGGGATCGTCAAAGCACTGTGTGTTTACATATTGAGCAACCTGTCTAGACTCTGCATGCAGTGAGGGTGGGGATGTCTTATTCACTTATGTTCCTGCAGACTAGCATTGCACCAAGAAAGGACAGAAATGGTATGGACGTAACAAGCAGGAGATACTAAGAAGAGGTGGCAAGAATACACAGAAGAGGTGCACAAAAAAGACCTTCATGACCCAGATAATCACGATGGTGTGATCACTCACCTAGAGCCAGACATCCTGGAATGTGAAGTCAAGTGGGCCTTGGGAAGCATTTCATCACTCAGTGGGGCTTTCTTGCAGCCAGTGTATATTTAACTGAATATGGTTTCATGCCTTTTGATTTGGGAAAGAATATTACTCTTAGAATGTCTTCATTGTTTGGTTTCTTCTAGATTGTACTTTGTCTTTTACCACAGTTTTTTTTTTTTTTTCCCTTCAGTGTTTCTCTAAATTCTACTCAAGTTTATAGATAAATGTACTCATTTTGAGCAGTTATAAATGTTCACCCTTTAATGGTATATTTAGCTATTTACCCTGAAGACAGTTCATTTGGAGTATCTTAACATGAATCTAGCTGTGTTTCTCTATAATCTAAATTATACTGTCTATAATTTGCTTAATTTCTAGGGTTCAACTACACGAATGGATCATGAAACAGCCAGTGTTTTGAGCTCTGGTAGCACACATTCTGCTCCTCGAAGGCTGACCAGTCATCTGGGAACCAAGGTAACAGGTTATAAAGCCTTGTTGCTAGAACTCTGAGCACTCTGTTAGAACATTCTTCATGCTTCTTTTAAATTTAGCTTACGAATTCTTTTGTTCTCATCATCACAGTCTCTTAAGGAAATGACAGCCAGGTCTCTGCAAGCATCCTGAGGTGCAGCCCACAGCTGGCTCACCCCCCCAAGCTCTCCCCTCCCCGTGACTTTCTGCCTGGCTGCCCTGGCTGCAGTGGTGCAGCCCTCCACTTCCCACCCTGCTGCACAGTGACCCTCAGGGTCCTCGCCAGCCTGCAGAGCTCTTCTTGGGCTTTCCTTCTTTACAGAGCGTTTTCTGACCCAGGGCCCTCGCGCCTGCCCATGCAGTCTGTGTCTGCCTCCTTTGAATCACTGCATTTGGAGCACGAGGACTGTTTTTTAAACAGTATATTTTCCGTTACATCTAAATACTTCCTTGTTTTCATAGCGTATTCTACATACTCTTTCTTTACTTTAGTAATATAATGGCTCTGAGGAAAAGCATTACATAACTAATGTCGATATAAGAAATGAATTTTAGAGTATCAGTGATATTATTAATATAAAGCTTAATCCTTTTAGTAACTCAATAGTTACTACTTGGGATCACTAATATGCCGGTAATTGCTAAGAGTTGTACGTAAACTATCTCTGATCTTTTCCAAAACCCTTTGAATGTATTATTCTTACCCCTCTTTTAAGTAAGAATACTGAAGCCAAAAAGATGGTAATAAAATTAGAATTCCACCCCAGTCTGTCCAACATGAGTAGTTTTTACTATAAAGAAAACCTTTCATATTTAAGAGTACTACTACTTGAAAACTGGCAGCTTGAATACCATTTCCTTTTGGAGTGATTTTTGCATGATAATATTAAGACCTTACTACATTTTTGAATGCCAGTTACTGTCCTGTATACATGTGTGACTTTATTTCATCTTCACAAAGAAAACCCTCTTAGGTAAATTACTCCGTTTTGCAGCTGAGACAGCTGGACCTCAGAGAACTCCAGTAACTTGGTTGTGTCACACAGCTCACTTGCAAATAGTGGGGTCACCAAGACATTGCCGGAAGAGTCTCACGGGGGCTAAAGCTGCCCCTGGTTTGGAACCACTGATTTATAGATATGATGCTTTTAGATAATAGCCTCAACTCTCACGCAGTAGCTCTTGCTTTTAAAAAATGCGGTTGATCACAGGACAGGATGACTGGGTGCTATTTCCTGTTTCTGATCTGCTTCTGAGTAAATTCTTAGAATTTACAGTAAGGGAGTAATGATGCTTACAAGCTGCTTAAAAAAAAAAATTAAGAATATTGACTTTGTATCTCTATATGATCAGGGATCATCCCTATATGATCCCTTTATGACAAAATACTTTTACATGTATAAGGGATACATCATAATTTAACAACATTATAATCTGGTGACGGTTAGCAATTGCTTAGAACCAGTACTTAGTCAATAGTAATTGCTAAAAAACATTTTCTCTTTACTGATTATGGTTGTAGATTTTAAAAAGTAAAATTTTTAATTGTGTAAAGAATTTTAGATAAACCACATTTCTTGCTCTGTATGTGTTGGTAGGTGTGTGTGTGTGTGGTGGGTGGGGGAGATGTGAGAAAGAGAAAAATCAGTTGATTGTCTTTCATTATGATAACAGATTTTCACCCACTGATCCAGATAATAGCAGTTTAGGTATGCAAGAACCTACTGTCTCCTTATGACTATATACTACCACTACTAATATTTACTCATAAAGAAGATGGTGATAATGATTATAGCAGTATGGATTTTGAAATAACGCTCATTACTTCATCCTGGAAAGAGATTTTTGTTTTTGTTTCTGTTTTTGTTTGAGTTACAACTAATATCCCATTCATCACTTCATTGATGTTGGCTTTTGGCTTATTAAAGTCATAATTTTGTTTCTAAACTCATTTGGCCCACAGGTGGAAATGGTGTATTCATTGTTGTCAATGCTTGGTACTCATGATAAGGATGATATGTCGCGAACTTTGCTAGCTATGTCTAGCTCCCAAGACAGCTGTATATCCATGCGACAGTCTGGATGTCTTCCTCTCCTCATCCAGCTTTTACATGGCAATGACAAAGACTCTGTGTTGTTGGGAAATTCCCGGGGCAGTAAAGAGGCTCGGGCCAGGGCCAGTGCAGCACTCCACAACATCATTCACTCACAGCCTGATGACAAGAGAGGCAGGCGTGAAATCCGAGTCCTTCATCTTTTGGAACAGATACGAGCTTACTGTGAAACCTGTTGGGAGTGGCAGGAAGCCCATGAACAAGGCATGGACCAGGACAAAAATCCAAGTATGTTGCATATGGTGCATGTGACAAAGCAAATGTAAAAGTTTTTGAAATGAAAAGTTTTTTAATTAGGACGGTGTCTTTATGAATCAGAGTGGGAAATTCATATTAGCCACCTGCACCGCTCACATAGTTTAAAGCTTAATTTCTCTATTTCCCTAGAAAAAAAGTTAGCAAAGGGAAATGTTGTGTGCACTACAGTGCAACCAGAAAATAACAAAATCAAAGTAGACTTAAACAGTCATAGCATAGTTGATCTAGAAAGAACTTGAGCGATTATGTTCTCCTTCTCTTGAGATTAAGCTCAGGAAAGTGACTTTACGTAAGTTCCTTCAGCTGTGAGTGACCAAGCCGTTCTCTTATATTTGCATATCGCTTTACTCAGTGGGTGCAGAGCTGTGTTATCTCTGTTATTTGATCCTTACAACAACCTTGTGAAGTAGGAAGGGAAGATGTTATCATCTTCACTTTACAGATGAAGAGACTGAGGTTCAGAGAGGCCAAAAGACTTGCCTGTGGCTTCACAGGTAGTGGGTGGGGGATCCAGGGCCAGAGGCCAGACCCCCTGACCCTCAGCCCAGTGTCCTTCCCACTTCACTGCCTGTCTTCAGGCCTTGGGGCCCCAGCTGCTGGGGTGATCAGCCACCCAGCTCTTTTCTCAGGGAGAAACCCTCTCCCCCAGGAGCAGGGATCATGGGAGTTGGGACCCTTGAGGAGATAAGTTACTTCATTCCTATAGGAAGAACCAAAAGCAGTAAGTATATAAGGTAAGACCTCCTTTCACCTGGTAAGAACCCACACATAGACATACACACAGCAAAGGACTATCGAGTCAGTATCTTGATTGGGGGAGCAGGAGAAAGACTGATGATGAGAACTTGATCTATAAAGATTCAGTAGATTTCTCTTAGGGTTAGGTATAAAGGTGAATTTATTTAAAATTAAAAAATTTTCAACAGTAAGAATATAGCAGAAATGTCCTTTCTGTTTGTCCTAGGGCTAGGGAGAATTAATAAGTTGCTTTACTGGGAGAACATTATCTTTCTGGATTGTTTTCTTTGGCTGTCCACAATTATGTAATGACTTGTATTGTGTGCTCTTAATACCTGTTCTCAGACAAGTTAAATAGAATAAATACTATTACTTCTGAAAAATAGTCTTGGTTTTTCAATTTTTATTTCAAGTAACAGTTTTGAAACTTTATGCATAGCACTAAATGTGCAAGTACGTTTTCTTAGACACTTTTCCTTTAAATTTTTATTTACTATCTGGTGTCTATATAATAAACTTTCTCTACTAGAGTTGCACTAGGTTTCTCTATGCATTTCTATACAGCCATGTGCCTTTCAGCTTTGAAAATAGAAATTATAAATACATAGTTTTATACCAAAATGTTTTTATTATTTCAAATAACCAATATAATTTTTTAAGTTATTAGTTGAATTATAGCATAAACCTACATGGGAGTTAGTCCAGCAGACTTGGTGAAAGGCTGGTGAGGGGTAAACATTTTTACAGAACCAAGGAAAGCCCTTTACCTGTATTTTCCTTTCCATGTGTATAGTAGTTATTCATCTCTTCAGCAAATACTTGTTGATTCACTAAGCTACCATGCATGAGAAGTATATCTGCAAACTCAGTATTTTTTAGGTATAATAAACATCACTACTTTGAGAAAACAAAGCATTATGGTTTATGTCATTTTATTTTTCAGTGCCAGCTCCTGTTGAACATCAGATCTGTCCTGCTGTGTGTGTTCTAATGAAACTTTCATTTGATGAAGAGCATAGACATGCAATGAATGAACTTGGTAAGATAAAAATGTTTCTTAATGCCATAGAAGAATCCTGAAGATTTTTCATCATTGTTGAATTAGGATATAAGGCCACTAACTTCTATTACCATCTGTTTCTTCCTTGTAGCAAGTGACTGGTTTCCAGAGAAGACAATGTCCTAAGTGACAGAGACTGCTACCCTTTATAGCCTAACTTGGGTTTTTAAAATCTTAGCCAGAGATGGGCGAAAATAAATAAATAAATGGGCCACTCTTGCCAATACGGTCAGGGTAGACTCTGGGTGACAGTTGGTGGGAGGGTAATTTGAATCGTTTTGAGATGTGATGATGTGGAGCTTTGTAATTATTTTTTAACTCAAGTCACTTCTGATGGACACAGGAAGGAATTACTATTAAGATTCTCATTTATCTTCATGGTTATCCGTACTTTACTGGATTTTCATGATAAGCAGTGTGGTTGGTATCTCTGAAACTCGTTAATAATGGAAAAAGCATTATTCTCTAATTTATGTTAGAAAGCATTCCATTAATTTTGGAAGGATGACTCTCAGTATGTGTTCTCACATACTCTGAACCTTACAGAACCTGCCTCTGTGGTCCCCATTTTTCATGTGATGGTTTCTCTTTGGTTTCTAGGTTCATTTTGCACATGTGGCATTTGTAAGTTGCATCATGCTGAGCCATCTCATGTGAACCTGGATAGCTGTAGTCATGCCACAAGCAAGAAGCACGCACTGAGTCCCCATCTTGGTGTGGCTGTGCCCTTGCTTTTTGTGCCGTTTATGTTACCTTTCATTCCAGGCCCCGCTTTGCATCTCTGCCACCCTTACCATTTTCATTCATCATTTATCTTAAAAGTGACAAAGTTGTGAGTCTCTTAAGACGCAGAGAACCTGAACGGCTGAGAATGAGTGCTGTCCCCTTGAGACCGTCATTTTGGGAGACTGTGTGTACTTGGTCTCCGCCGGCCCCCAGCTGCACGTTTCTCCCCATAGGCCCTGGCCCACTTGACTCTCTTCCCTTATTCCCCAGGTTCCTGTGAAATTGAGTATGCACTTGTGAGTTCTCCCCTCCTCAATACAATCCAGCATTGGTGAAATTTCAAGTTTGGGTGGTCTTTTTGTTTTTTTTTAACACTCATAATAATGAGAAAAATAATGAACAAACAGGAAAACTAATCCAGTTTTAAGCTCCCACAAATGTTTTCTCTAAATGTCCCTGTGTTCCAATGAACTGTAGACTAGGACTGACTCACATTAATCATCTGAATTTCCAAGTGAAATCTAGACTCAGTATTTGTTCCTCTTCCTTCTTCAGGTAGGAAGGCTACCCGGGGCATTTCATCCCAGGAGCTAGGGCAGGGGCTTTCAGGTGAGGAGCAGGATGGGGCCTCTGGGGGTGTGACTGTGGGGATGTAGCCACAGGGGATTACCTTCTCACTCCTAGCCTCTGACTTTGCGTTGGAGCCAAAGAAGAAACAAGGTGTGTAGACTGTGGATAGATGCAGTCAGGTAGCACAAGGGATCTGACAGTGAGGGATAGGAGGAAAGAAGTCCCAAGTAGATGAAGAAAAATTCCTAAGCCCAGTCAGCTAGGACTGTCTTTTGTAGATGCAAGAAAATTCTACAACCATCAGGGTCATTGAAGTTTGCAACTATTAGTGTTGCAAGTTTTAGACTATAATACCAGGAATGTACACATTTATTAATTTCCAACTCAGTCCTAGAAACTGTGCTAGGCACTAGATAACAAAAATGAAATCCAGTAAGTGGCCCAGGTGATTCTTATGATCAGGAAAGTTTGTGAAACTACCAATATATAGAATATTGTTGCTGAACCCTACTTATTTTAGAATGAGGTATTTCATGCTAATGGTGACTGTCTAAACCAAGTAAAAGAAAAGTAATATACTTTTTAAAAATTCTGTCATCTTTCTGTTATCTTGTTTTGATAAGTTGATGAATTTTGGTAAATGTCACCTGAAGACATTGATCATCTACTATCTATAAGGTTATGAGATACCATACGAGACAATATTTGGTTCATCTGGACCACTATTCTCTAACATACACGAAGAAAATGTGGGAGGATGTGCTCATGACCTTTACATTACCTTGAAACATTCTAGTATTTCTTAGGGCAACCAATTTTTTTCCTATCTGTCATGAATTCACATCATATTTTTGTGAATCCATTTTTAAAGTTCATAGATTCTTTGCCTTAAAGTTCACTGGAAGTTTTTTTTTGTTAACTCCTGGAAATCATAAAGGGTCTCTCTCTTTTATCTAATACGCTAAGTTTTATTGAATGTTCTTTTTTCACTAGCACGTTCTTCATCATTTTATTGGCATTAATCATGTTGTTCCTTAATCATTGTTTTCAGAATCAAGTTCTAATATTTTTGGTTTTTCCATACAAAAGTAGTCAAGGGACGTCTTGGGAGGTTCTTGAGATTATTTCACATGTTACTTTCTTAGAACAATGTCACATATGCTGCTGTGCCAGGCAGGATTTTATGTAGGCATGAAGCAGAGTGTGCTCTGTATGGCTTTGATGGTCCGCTTCGTAATTCTCAACATTTGGTGATCTGATCAGTACACAGGGCCACTGTCTTGAAGTCAACAGTGACTCCCAGGTCTGTTTCCTAGTCAAGACAATAGTTCCTCCTTTACTGAAGGATTAAATAGTGGAATTTTCTGAAGCTCTGTACTAGGCTTTCTTCCACTCTCCCTAGGCTATATACTCTACTACATGGCTTCCCTGACCATGTTTTTCAAACTCACATCTTAATCCATGTTCTCTCTCCTGAGATTTACACACATTTTCTTACTGCTCCTCCAGGATTTTCACCGAGATGATTTTTCAGACATTTCTGACTCAACTGACGGAAACTGAGTCTGTCTCCTCCATCCCCAAAACTGTCTCTTGACCAGGGTTCCTTTTCTCAGACGGTAGCCTTTCCGTCACCCCACTTGCTGAAGCCAGTCTTAGACTTTTGGACTCTATTCCTGTTTCTTGGACTCTATTCCTGTCCCCTATATCTGCTAACTGCTTTAATTCTGCCTCTTAAATACATCTTACACCACTGCTATTCTTTTTATCCCTGGCACAAGCAAAGCCTCTTTCTTCACTCCTAGTCTCCTATAGTTTGTCTTACCTGGCTCCCCACTTCCAATTGTAATCATTTCTATAGCCTTAATCTGTTTAGAACATACATCTGATTATTCTTTTCTCCTGCATTAAATCCTTGATGAGGTACATAAAGTCTTGTATTACCTGGCATTTTTGTAGCCTCTCCTCGTTGCTGTATGTTAATGTTTCAGGCCCAGCAGCCCTTACATATGCTATTTTATCTGCTTAAAATGCTTCCTTACTGTTTCTCCTCTACCCTTTTTAGATAGTCATTCATCCTTTAAGCCTCAAGTTAAATCTTAGTTCCTCAGCCACTTTCTTGATCCTTCCAGTCTACGTTAGGTTTGCCTGTTGTCATACCCCGTGCTTCTACACAATCATGACATTTAAATTAGTTGTTCGATGGCTATCTGTGCTAATCTGTAAGCTCCATAGAGACATTGGTTGTTTTGTTCATTGGCTGTTTTGTTCATGGACTATTTATCTTTCCTATCATCATGGGTGGATGGAGGAAAATCTTCCTAAATATGGTTCAGATTTTTCCTTAACCGAAATAATTTTTATATACCTACATTCAGACTTATCTGTCACTGGTGCCAGTTATAAAGATTTACACAAATGTTCCAAGAGTTAAATTCCTGGCTTGGCATTCTTAACCAAAAATTGAACTTGGTCTGTTTTGCAAACTTGCTGATTGCTCTGCATACTGATCCTTCTAGATCATTTACAAAAATAATGAATGTACAGATCCTCTTTCAGATTAATGACCTGACAGTTTAGACTTATAGTATCCAAGAATTACCTGTTTATATTCATCATCTTTTTTTCTTCCTTAGCTACTTCTCTGACAAAACAGTATCTCTGGTTTCATAATGATTAATATTGATGATGAATAATATTTTGAATAACCTTCATATGCATTTTTATTTTTCTTTTTATTCACTCCCTCGCCGTTTTGCTTCACCTTTTCTCCTGCTGTTCTGTGTTGTCTTTCTACTACCCCTTCCTTTATGTCTTTTCCTTTCCTTTCCCTTCATTTTTCTCCTTGCCTTCCTACTGTTGACCACTGTGGACATTGTTAAGTATACCCAGTGGTGGGAATCAAGGGGAAAGAAGATATTAAATCCTAGTATTGGTATTTGACACTTTGTGTGTATCAAAGAAAAGTAAGAATTTAAAAAGAAAAAACATAAAAATGGTTCTATACAGCTTAGTAATAAGTTGAACAGGTAATTCTTTTTCATAGGAAAAAGTATAAGCTTTGCTTCATGCACTATTTGACTTAGAAGTTTTAGTATTCCTAATGACACTAAAAATTATTTTGGAGATAAAAATATATTAAAGTAATTAGGCCACAGTGTGTGACAGTGAAGAATGTTTATAAAGTCCTAGTAATAAAGTTATCTTTTTCTGCTTACATTCAAGAGTAGAAAATAGTCTTCTTATTCCTTGACAGGATACAGTGTATTGCAGTAAGCAGAGCATAATATTCATCTTATTCAGTAAGACAGGGGGCTGGAGGGTGGAGAAACTGGCAGAAAATGAAATAGTTGTCACTTGTACTTGATAAGTATATTACACAAGAGTGCTTCATAACATTTTTTGTAGCTTATAATTCTGAAGACAGAATTAAACCATATATTCTCATTCTTTGAGATTTTTCTCTAGTGATTTATAAACTTGGTAACCATTTGTGTTATTTTAGATTATTGTCTTTCTCCTCTTGCCCTTTTTAAATTAGGGGGACTACAGGCCATTGCAGAATTATTGCAAGTGGACTGTGAAATGTATGGGCTTACTAATGACCACTACAGTGTTACTTTAAGACGATATGCAGGAATGGCTCTGACAAACTTGACTTTCGGAGATGTAGCCAACAAGGTATGTTTTATAAGATCCATTTCTTAAGGTAGCAAGGTAGCTCTTTTTTCCATACAGACTCCTTTTCACTTTCTTTTTTGTCACTCTCCTCATTAAACGCTGGCTAATAAAAACCTGTACTTTATATTCCACTGCAATATCCTTACTCATTTGATGTCTAATGCCTAAACAAAGGCAAAAGATGGAACACAGAGTGAATTTATGTAATCACACTTAAAATTCTGTTCCTGGGCAGACTTCCCTGGTGGTCCTGCAGTTAAGACTCCGCTCTTCCACTATAGGGGGCACAGGTTCCATCCCTGATTGGGGAACTAGGATCCCATGTACCGCCTGGTGAGGCCAAAAAGTAATTAAAAAAAAATACTGTTCTTGGGAATGATAGTAAAAATCTGGAAATCTTGATGATTGGTGCAAGTGTCAGACACATATTAGTTCCATCCAAATAAAAGACTTTACGTTCAAACCCTTTTCTTTTCGTTTCTTATCATTTATTCACTTTATTTTTCCAGTTTGCCAAGAAAGGAATGAATATTGCAAAGGATTAGGAGGGTATTTGTCTTTCATTTATGTAATTTATGGTTCTGGTTCTTTTATGGCATTAGGATTAAAATGAGACAATTGAAACTTGATTTGACATTTACTGGTCAAAAATAGAGAACAGCTCCAGGTTGCCTTGTTATTAACCCTGTGTAATCCTTGACCTTACAGGCTACCCTCTGCTCTATGATGTTACTAACCCTGTGTAATCCTTGACCTTACAGGCTACCCTCTGCTCTATGAAAGGCTGCATGAGAGCACTCGTGGCTCAGCTAAAGTCTGAAAGTGAGGACTTACAGCAGGTACTTCTAAGAATTCCACATGTTTTTTTTTGGATATTAGTGGCTTAATACCCTGATTTAGATTAACTTAAGCTGTGACTCAGCATTTAGCATCTCATGTTTAAATTGTGGCTACATTAACACCAGAATAAAGGAGAAGAATTTTATTGTAGACTTCCTTTTGGCTCTGTAGTAGCTTTAAGAAGAAATTTATTTATTAATAGATTTCTACTCTTACTTTTGGGCTTCCCAGGTGGTGCCTGTGGTAAAGAACTCACCTGCCAGTGCAGGAGACATAAGAGACACGGGTTTGATCTCTGGGTCGGGAAGATCCCCTAAAGGAGGGCATGGCAGTCCATTCCAGTATTCTTGCCTGGACAGTCCCGTGGACAGAGGAGCCTGGGGGGCCACAGTCCATAGGGTCACAAAGAGTCAGACACTGCTGAAGCAACTTAGCACGCATGCACAGACTGTTACTTTTAGCATTAAGAGCAAGAAAGCAACCAGTATAAATAATTTTATAAACAAACTATTCTAAAATTGATCCATTTGCAGGTTATTGCAAGTGTTTTGAGGAACCTATCTTGGAGAGCAGATGTGAATAGTAAAAAGACTTTGCGTGAAGTTGGAAGTGTGAAAGCACTGATGGAATGTGCTTTGGAAGTGAAAAAGGTACCTTTGAGAACATTTGGTATTACCATATGCATTTCATCTTGGGATACTTTCTCGCTGCCCTCTCCCACCTCTGGAACTCACTCATTTCTGGCCCTCTTAAGAGCTTACCAATCCCTAGACTTAGACTGCTCCAAACTTTGCAAGTATTAAGGCAGACAAGACTGTACACGGTGACCTAGTGTAAGTCAGGGTTTTTCAGACTCAGCTCTGTTGACACCTTGGACAGGTACGTCTTTGTCTGGGGGTACTGATGTGTGCCTTGTAGGGTGCTCAGCAGCATTCCTGGCCTTTGCCCACTAAACGCTGACATGCCCTCCCCTCAGTCATGATCATCAGAAGTGTCTCCATTTATTACCAGATGGCCGCGTAAGGGAAACGGGACAGAACCACCCCTAGGTGATTCCTTGCTGCCCAAACCCCAATCTCCCAGAGTCCCCAGATTTTGATAGTGAACTTATAGAGGTAATCAGACCCAAAGATGAAAACTCCATCAAATAATAATTTGTTTACAAAAGGAAGTAATATCCAGGTGGGATATCTACTTTAGAAACTAAGCTGGTTTTTTTTTAATTGAAATTTGCGAAGAACTAAGCTAAGCTAGTCTTTTTAGCTGATCTGAGCTTCCTTTCACCCAACCAGCCCTCCTTGACCCAGAGCCTACATTTTTCTCTTCAGAATTTCCTTTTCAGTCTGGGGCTTTTTTTTTTATTTATGTATTTTTTTCTAAATTACATCGTTTTATACCTGGAAACTCCCAAGAAAATTAACTGGAAAATTATTAGAAGTAAGAAAAATATTCAGTTAAGTAACTGGCTATAAAGATAATGTTCAAAGGTGGTCAGGAGGTACAAACTTCCAGTTATAAGATAAATACATACTAGAATGTAATATACAATATGATTAATGTTATTAACACTATCATATCATTATATATGAAAATTTTTAAGAGAGTAAGTCCTGAGTGCTCATCACAAGGAAAAAGTTTTCTATTTCTTTCATTTTTGTGTATGTATATATACATATATATATATGAGATAATACATGTTCACTGAACTCACTGTGGTAATCATTTCATGATGTATGTAAGTTAAATCATTACGCTGTATACCTTAAATAGGTTACATGTCAATTATGTCTCAAAACTGGGAGAAAACAATACTGTTCAATATACTCAGGATTTGCATAAAGATACCTTTAGAACACTACTGAATCAGCAGAACACTTGTACTTATACTCTAGAAAAAAAGATTATGAATGGCCAGTAAGCACTTGAAAATATACTCAGCATCATTAGTCATCAGGGAAATACAAATTACAACTATGAGATACCATTACACATATTATATTGGTTAAAATTTTTAAAATTGACCATGTGTTGTCAAAGATGTTAAACAGCTGAAATTCTTATGCACTGCTGGCAGAAAAGTTAAATGGTATACAAGCATACCTCACTTTATTGCAGTTTGCAGATATTGCATTTTTGGTAAATTGAAAGTCTGTGACAACCCTGCACTAAGCAAGTCTTTTAGTGCCATTTTCCCAACAGCATTATTTTTCGGTTAAGGTATGTACATCTTTATACATAATGCTTTTGGACAGTTAATACAGTATAATGTAAATGTAACTTTATATGCACTGAGAAACCAAAAAAATGGTATGACTTGCTTTATTGCAATATTTGCTTTATTGGAGTGGTCTGGAACCATGCAATATCTCTGAGGTCTGTCTGTCCCACTTGAGAGAACTTTTGGCAGTGTTTTAAAATTAACATTTACCTGTCATACAGCCTGGACACCCATGAGGAACAAAAACTTAAATTTACAGAAAGACACACAGATATTCACATAAAGATTATTTGTGATGGCCAAAACCTAGGAAAAAAATTCTAATGTCCATTAGTAGGTAAATGGATACATAAATTGTGGAATACTATTTGGCTATATAAAAAAAAGAATGAACTATTTTTACCTGCAATAATCTGTTATGTCAGAAATCAGAACAGTAGTTGCCTGGGGTTGGGGGTGGATTACAAGGGGTATGAGGAAATTGGAGGAGGATCAAAGTACAGTTTATTGGTCGTGTTAATACCTTACTAAAATTATACAAAAAATTAGTTCCATGTACACTTTAAGACTCCTTTCTAGTCAACCTTGTGTATTTTCAGAAAGATGTTTTTGTATACATTATTTGTATATATTATTGGAACTTGTATTGCAGCTGAATAGCTCACTTTATTATCACTCAGGGACCTCAAAGATCTACATACAAACCAATTGCTACGTACCAAGAAAGTTAGATTAACAGACAGTCTACTGAAAAGTGTAAAAGATTTTAATAAATGTCAAGACATAGCCTGTTTTGTAAAGGAAGAGTAGATCATTTCTCTCTCATAGATGAGAGAGAATCATTAAAGATCACTTCTCCCTAAATTCATCTATAAATTTTTAATGTAAGCCCACACCAAGGAAACCAGAATTGAAATCAGAGACACTTGTACCCCAGTGTTCATCTCAGCACTGTTTACAATAACCAGGACATGGAAGCAACCTAGATGTCCATTGGGAGACGAATGGATAAGAAAGCTGTGGTACATACACACAGTGGAATATTACTCAGCTATTAAAAAGAATGCGTTCGAATCAGTTCTAATGAGGTGGATGTAACTGGAGCCTATTATACAGAGTGAAGTAAGTCAGAAAGAAAAACACCAATACAGTATATTAACACATATATATGGAATTTAGAAAGATGGTAACGATGACCCTATATGGGAGACAGCCAAAGAGACACATGTGAAGAACAGACTTTTGGAATCTGTGGGAGAAGGCGAGGGTGGGATGATTTGAGAGAATAGCATTGAAACATGTATATTATCATATGTGAAACAGATTGCCAGTCCAGGCTCAATACATGAGACAGGGTTCTCAGGGCTGGTGCACTGGGATGACCCTGAGGGATGGGATGGGGAGGGAGGTCAGAGGGGGGTTCAGGATGGGGAACACATGTACACCCATGGCTGATTCATGTCAATATATGGCAGAAACCACTACAATAGTGTAAAGTAATTAGCCTCCAATTAAAATAAATTAATTTAAAAAATTAAATTTGGACTTCCCTGGTGGCTCAGACGGTAAAGTGTCTGCCTACAATGTGGGAGACCCGGGTTCAATCCCTGGGTCAGGAAGATCCTCTGGAGAAGGAAATGGCAACCCACTCCAGTACTCTTGCCTGGAAAATCCTGTGAATGGAGGAGCCTGATAGTGTACAATCCATGGGATTGCAAAGAGTCGGACATGACTGAGCAACTAAACAAAACTAATTTAAAAAAAAAAAATTTTTTTTTTAATGTAAGCCCAATCTTGGAAAAACTAGCCCATCAGAAAGTTATAATATCCAGTTCTGATTTGGTCTTGCTCTGGTTAATGGTATTAGATTTTATTTTTTCCATCTTTTTCTACATTCAGTGCAACAGCCAATATGAACATTCTTTCTCTTTTTAACTTGTCATCTCTTCATTCTCAACTTTATTTACTCCTCACAACCACAAGAACCAAAGCTACCTTCCATATTCCCCATGTACTGCATCCTTTTCACCTCATTCACTGGCCCTTCTACACAGCAGTCTTTCCTTCACCTGCACCCTGTGCTCTGGGCATTGCTATTTACTCAAAACTGCTCGTCCATTACTCTTGCCCTACATACTTTCTCTACTGTAGAGAAGGAGGCTTTTTTAATGTTTCGCTTACCTGTAAGAAGCCCAATGTTTTGAAAATAAAGACAAAAATGTTCATTTTCATTGCTTCTTCCAACTTCTTCAGAGAGTCTCCTGTAACAACCAAAGCCCTGAACAAGTAGTCTGGTAGTCATTGCCTTCATTTCTTAACTGGCCACATCTTCCTCAGTCCTTTCTAAATTTGCTGCCAACAAAAATCTAGATTTATAGCTTAACTAGGGTATCACTTTTCTACCTGTACCTGTATTTGATACCTTTTGAGCACATACCTTACTGAATCTCCTCCCTTTGTCTTTACCACCTATACTTCCAACATCTGATCATTTCATCTTGTCTCCTCTAACTGTAAAGCTCCTGAAACAAAACCCTGGGCTCCTACATGTGGTCCCAAAGAGAGCAGCTTCTGTTTCCCTACCTTCAACTCTCATCTCTAGGTCAGTTGTAAGTTTAGCTCACTCCTCCAAACCGTTCCCATTTTTTCTGATCTCAAGATACTTTGTCCCATTTCCTCAATCACGTTATAATTAAAATTGAGCTATTGTCCTTTTCACATCTTCAGTGGTGAAAGCATTCTTCTCTGCCTCATGGTAAATAGTATCTATTTTATTCATTTAATATCCTGAAGAAGAGAATACAATGGCTCTTGATTGGGCTGAGCCCAAAATGTTTGCCATGACATTCAGGGCCATCTTTTCCCTGTCTGACCTTACTTCCCATACTGTCCCAACGTGGATTTGACTTCTTCTGTGTCTTCTTTCTGTTATTTACTCTTCCCTTGCTTATTCCCACTTCCATGCCTTTACTCACTCTACTTCCCCTGCCTCCTCTGAATGTACATGTCTTTTTATCTGCAGAGCTGCTCTCCCCCCAAAATTATTTCATTTATTTGACTTAAGTTTCCATGGCAGTAAATCTTTTCATTAGAGCCCTTGATTTTAAGTATAGTGTTACTTTTTTCCCCCAAAGTAAACAGTACCTTCAAAGCAAGTGTCAGTTGCTCTGTTTGTATCCTCTAGAGTACCTGTAACTGTGATAGGCACAGAGTAGGTTTCTAATGAATGTTCGTTTGTTCCCTGATTGATTTTTAGTAAGAAGAGTGATGTCAGGAGCATGGCAAGTTTTAACCAAACATCCTTAATTGTATACTCAAAGTGTCTTCTCTGGCAGTTATAAATTGACAGTTTACTATGATACTGTACATCAGGGAGTTCTCCTTTTTATAATGACTTTGTTTCTTTGAGAATTTTAAGAAATTGGAATATTTCCAGTATTCTTCCATTTTAATAAATTGTTACTTTTGCATCAACCACACATAAATATGGATGTGTGTTTTTATACAAACAATATTGTACATATTCTCTGCAATGTGCTGTTTTCATTTAATGATAGGTCTGAATATCTTTTCAGATCAGCATATAGAAGGTTTTTTCTAGTTTATAGTATCCTGAAAATGTTATCTTTTCAGAATGCACATCAGTTGTTTCATTTTCTAATATAAACTTCCGTGAGATAAGTGTGCACCATCTAAACATTTCATGTTCATTGTTTAGATGAATGTGATGGTCATTGTTTTAATATTGTGTTCTACTTATTTCATGGGGATGTCACTGTCTTAAGTTCTGTTTGGTATTTTATGAAAGGTTTTTAAGTGAGGCGTTCCTAATGCTTTACCAGGGGATGTTTAAAAAAAAGAGAGCTTTCTCTATAGAAGTAAGCATAGACGTTCCAAGAGTTATAGTTACAGCTCTTAACTAGATGACATATATTCTGTTTCTTGATAGGAATCAACCCTCAAAAGCGTACTGAGTGCCTTATGGAATCTGTCAGCACACTGCACGGAGAATAAAGCTGACATATGTGCTGTAGGTGGTGCGCTTGCATTTTTGGTTGGCACTCTCACTTATCGCAGCCAGACAAATACTTTAGCCATTATTGAAAGTGGAGGTGGGATATTACGGAATGTATCCAGCTTGATAGCTACAAATGAGGACCACAGGTAAATACAGAGTTTTATGTTAACTTTTAAATGAATTTGTAAGATTCATCTTCAGAAAGACTGAACTGAGCAGTGTTTTGTGTAATTACGCAAGTTCTGAGCCAAATTACATTTATGACAATGAAACTATAACTATTAGTACCTGATTTATTCATTAACATTTATGCTAATAAAAGTTCATAGTATCACAAAGATGTCTAAAAATAAACCAGTGATACTTGAGAGATATAACCCATGTGTAGAAAAAAAAATGAAAGCCATAAATATTACAGAGAACAAAATCCTTTCCTATATGGATTAAGGAAATATGATTTTTTAAAAAAAAACTTGTGGTTATGATCCAGAAAGTACAATGATTCACATTTTTCTTGTGGAGCCATAATATCAGTAATCAAAATGTTTTTCAGCCAGCAGCCGTTTGTCCAATTTATTATAACTGTGCAACCTAACAGAGCACCTCACATGCAAGGCATACATTTTCAGAACTTGAGCTTTGCCTTATCTCAGCAAAAATATAGTATCTTTCACAGTGTATTTATTTATTTTATCCTGTATTGTTCTTCTCTCATTTTAAAAAAAAGACTGTGGGGTACTTGTAGTAAAAGGGCTTTGTAAACAGTGTAAACATCTTTTCTGTAAGTTTTTGATGCCAAACTACAAGCCTTCGAGCCCTCTCCTCTTCTTATGGAAGAACTCTTAAACTTAGCAAGCACTCAGGTGTCTGCTGGACTGCAGAGAGAGAGCTGCCATGCTAAAGCTTATTGTACCTTTTTGCCTATCAGTTTTAAAGCTCACTAGAGCTGACTATGCTCTCATTAAACTTCATCCTACCATGCATTAAATAAGCCATAGCTCTTCAGATCCTAACATTCATTATGCTGACTCTCAACTCTTGTTTTTAAACGTTTTGAAAACTTTCACTGTATTTTTAGAAAAACTACACATACCATTTGGCCAAAACCACTTACAAGGGGGAATATCAGTATTACAAATTCAAACCAGAGAGAGATTATCTAAAAGTCATTTTGCTGACCTGACCTTACAGTGTGCTCCCTGACTTTGTAAAGGTCTATCCATTAATTCTTCTCTCTACCTCTTCTGAGATGTCTCTGTTGTCAACATTGTGGAACCCACCCAGATGTTAAATTACCAGAGTCCCTGTTCAGCTAAGATTTCATAATATATTTATACTCAGTAAACTGAGAAACTCTGTCACTATGTAAAGTAGATATATATTTGCTTCAAAAAGTTTTAAAGCTGTTAGGTCAGAATAGGAAATGCAGAATTGATGAAACTGAACATTTTTACCTTTTAGTCTGACAGATGAGTACTATAAGACAATAAACATTAAATGAACTAAGGTAGAACAAAAGGAGATGGGCAGTGCTTGAAATTTATAATATAATTTGGTGTAGTTTTATTATGCCTGTTGTTACAAGTTTTAGCAGTTATCTTTAGACTTAAATTTGTTCTCTTTCCTTTTATTTGTCACTGCAAACAGATTTTTACCTTACTTTTGTAATATCTTATTTTTATTTCAGGCAAATCCTAAGAGAGAATAATTGCTTACAGACCTTATTACAACACTTGAAATCTCACAGTTTGACAATAGTTAGTAATGCATGTGGAACCTTGTGGAATCTCTCAGCAAGAAACCCTAAAGACCAGGAAGCATTGTGGGACATGGGAGCAGTCAGCATGCTCAAGAACCTCATTCATTCAAAGCACAAGATGATTGCTATGGGAAGTGCTGCAGCTTTAAGGAATCTCATGGCAAATAGACCTGCAAAGTATAAAGATGCCAATATCATGTCTCCTGGTTCAAGTCTGCCTTCTCTTCATGTCAGGAAACAAAAAGCCCTGGAAGCAGAATTAGATGCTCAGCATTTATCAGAAACTTTTGACAATATTGACAATTTAAGTCCCAAGGCATCTCATCGTAGCAAGCAGAGACACAAGCAAAATCTCTATGGTGACTATGTTTTTGACAGCAATCGACATGATGATAACAGGTCAGACAATTTTAATACTGGAAACATGACTGTCCTGTCACCGTATTTAAATACTACAGTATTGCCCAGCTCTTCTTCATCAAGGGGAAGTTTAGATAGCTCTCGTTCTGAGAAAGATAGAAGTTTGGAGAGAGAACGAGGTATTAGCCTAGGCAACTACCACCCAGCAACAGAAAATCCAGGAACCTCTACAAAGCGAGGGTTGCAGATTTCTACCACTGCAGCCCAGATTGCCAAAGTCATGGAAGAAGTATCAGCCATTCATACCTCCCAGGAAGACAGAAGTTCTGGGTCTACCACAGAACTACACTGTGGGGCAGATGAGAGGAATGCACTAAGAAGAAGCTCTACCGCCCACACACATGCCAGCACTTACAACTTTACCAAGTCAGAAAACTCAAACAGAACGTGTCCAATACCATATGCCAAAGTAGAATATAAGAGGTCTTCAAATGATAGTTTAAATAGTGTCAGCAGTAGTGATGGTTATGGTAAAAGAGGTCAGATGAAACCTTCAATTGAATCCTATTCTGAAGATGATGAAAGTAAATTCTGCAGCTATGGTCAGTATCCAGCTGACCTAGCCCATAAAATACATAGTGCAAATCATATGGATGATAATGATGGAGAACTAGATACACCAATAAATTATAGTCTTAAATATTCCGATGAACAGTTGAACTCTGGGAGGCAGAGCCCTTCACAGAATGAACGATGGGCAAGACCCAAACATATACTAGAAGATGAAATAAAACCGAATGAGCAGAGACAATCAAGGAGTCAAAGCACAGCTTATCCTGTATATCCTGAGAGCACTGATGATAAACACCTCAAGTTCCAGCCACACTTTGGGCAGCAAGAATGTGTTTCCCCGTACAGGTCAAGAGCAGCCAATGGATCTGAAACAAATCGAGTAGGCTCTAATCATGGAATTAGTCAAAATGTGAACCAGTCTTTGTGTCAAGAAGATGACTATGAAGATGATAAACCAACCAACTACAGTGAACGTTACTCTGAGGAAGGGCAGCATGAGGAAGAAGAGAGACCAACCAATTATAGCATAAAATACAGTGAAGAAAAACATCACGTGGATCAGCCCATTGATTATAGTTTAAAATACACCACAGACATTCCTTCACAGAAACCGGCATTTTCATTCTCAAAGAATTCATCTGGTCAGAGCACAAAAACGGAACACATCTCTTCAAGCAGTGAGAATACTTCCACACCTTCATCTAATGCCAAAAGGCAGAGTCAGCTGCATCCAAGCTCAGCACAAAGCAGAAGTAGTCAGACCCCAAAAGCCACCTCTTCCTCTTGCAAAGTTCCCTCTATCAACCAAGAAACAATACAGACTTACTGTGTGGAAGATACCCCAATATGTTTTTCAAGATGCAGTTCATTATCATCTTTGTCATCTGCTGAAGATGAAATAGGGTGTGACCAGACCACACAGGAAGCAGATCCCGCTAACTCTCTGCAAATAGCCGAAATCAAGGACAACAGCGGACCTAGGCCAAATGAAGATTCTGTGAGTAAAGTTCCAGCAGTGTCACAGCACGTTAGAACCAAATCCAGCAGACTCCAGGCTTCAGGTCTGCCTTCAGAGTCAGCCAGGCACAAAGCTGTTGAATTTTCTTCAGGGGCCAAATCTCCTTCCAAGAGTGGTGCTCAGACACCCAAAAGTCCACCAGAGCACTACGTTCAGGAGACCCCACTCATGTTTAGCAGATGTACTTCAGTCAGTTCACTTGATAGTTTTGAGAGTCGCTCAATTGCCAGCTCCGTTCAGAGTGAACCCTGCAGTGGGATGGTGAGTGGCATTATAAGCCCCAGTGACCTCCCAGATAGCCCTGGACAAACCATGCCACCAAGCAGAAGTAAAACCCCTCCTCCTCCTCCTCCTCCTCCTCCTCCTCAGACAGTTCAAACGAAGCAAGAAGTACCTAAAAATAAAGCACCTAGTGTTGAAAAGAGAGAAAGTGGACCTAAGCAAGCTGCCGTAAATGCTGCAGTACAGAGGGTCCAGGTTCTTCCAGATGCTGATACTTTGTTACATTTTGCCACAGAGAGTACTCCTGATGGATTTTCTTGTTCATCTAGCCTGAGTGCTCTGAGCCTTGATGAGCCATTTATTCAGAAAGATGTGGAACTAAGAATAATGCCTCCAGTTCAGGAAAATGACAACGGGAATGAAACAGAAAGTGAGCAGCCTGAAGAATCAAATGAAAACCAGGAAAAAGAGGCAGAAAAACCCACTGACTCTGAAAAAGATATTTTAGATGAGTCAGATGATGATGATATTGAAATACTAGAAGAGTGTATAATTTCTGCCATGCCAACAAAATCTTCACGCAAAGCCAAAAAACCAGCCCAGACTACTTCGAAATTACCTCCACCTGTGGCAAGGAAACCAAGTCAGCTGCCTGTATACAAACTCCTGCCGTCACAAAACAGGTTACAGGCACAAAAGCATGTTAGTTTTACACCAGGAGATGATATGCCACGGGTGTATTGTGTAGAAGGGACACCTATAAACTTTTCCACAGCTACATCTCTGAGTGATCTAACGATAGAATCCCCTCCAAATGAGTTAGCTGCTGGAGAAGGGGTTAGAGCAGGGGCACAATCAAGTGAATTTGAAAAACGAGATACCATTCCTACTGAAGGCAGAAGTACAGATGAAGCTCAAAGAGGGAAAGCCTCATCTGTCACTGTACCTGAACTAGATGACAATAAAACAGAAGAAGGTGATATTCTTGCAGAATGCATTAATTCTGCTATGCCCAAAGGAAAAAGTCACAAGCCTTTCTGTGTGAAAAAGATTATGGACCAGGTCCAACAAGCATCTATGTCTTCATCTGGAACTAACAAAAATCAATTAGATGGTAAGACAAAGAAACCTACTTCACCAGTAAAACCTATACCACAAAATACTGAATACAGGACACGTGTAAGAAAAAATACAGACTCAAAAAATAATTTAAATGCCGAAAGAAATTTCTCAGAAAACAAAGATTCAAAGAAACAGCACTTGAAAAATAATTCCAAGGACTTCAATGATAAACTGCCAAATAATGAAGACAGAGTCAGAGGAAGTTTTACTTTTGATTCACCTCATCATTACACACCCATTGAAGGCACTCCATACTGTTTTTCACGAAATGACTCTTTGAGTTCTCTAGATTTTGATGATGATGATGTTGACCTTTCCAGGGAAAAGGCTGAATTGAGAAAGGGGAAGGAAAATAAAGAATCGGAAGCTAAAGTGACCAACCACACAGAACTGACTTCAAACCAACAGTCAACTAATAAGACACCCACTGTTACAAAGCAGCCAGTAAATAGAGGTCAGTCTAAATCCGTGCTGCAGAAGCAGTCCACTTTTCCCCAGTCCTCCAAAGATATACCAGACAGAGGGGCAGCACCAGATGAGAAATTACAGAATTTCGCTATTGAAAATACTCCAGTTTGCTTTTCTCGAAATTCCTCTCTAAGCTCTCTTAGTGACATTGATCAGGAAAACAACAACAACAAGGAAAATGAACCTATCAAAGAGACAGAGCCCCCTGACTCACAGGGAGAAGCGAGTAAACCCCAGGCATCAGGTTATGCTCCTAAATCATTTCACGTTGAAGATACCCCTGTCTGTTTCTCAAGAAACAGTTCTCTCAGTTCTCTTAGTATTGATTCTGAAGATGACCTGCTGCAGGAATGCATAAGTTCTGCAATGCCAAAAAAGAAAAAGCCTTCAAGGCTCAAGGCTGATAATGAAAAGCACAGTCCCAGAAATATGGGTGGCATATTAGCAGAAGATTTGACACTTGATTTGAAAGATATACAGAGACCAGATTCAGAACATGGTTTATCCCCAGATTCAGAAAATTTTGATTGGAAAGCGATTCAGGAAGGTGCAAATTCCATAGTAAGTAGTTTACATCAAGCTGCTGCTGCCGCATGTTTATCTCGACAAGCTTCGTCTGATTCAGATTCCATCCTTTCACTGAAATCGGGCATCTCTCTGGGATCACCATTTCATCTTACACCTGATCAAGAAGAAAAACCCTTTACGAGTAATAAAGGCCCACGAATTCTAAAACCTGGGGAGAAAAGTACATTGGAAACTAAAAAAATAGAATCTGAAAATAAAGGAATAAAAGGAGGCAAAAAGGTTTATAAAAGTTTGATTACTGGGAAAGTTCGGTCTAATTCAGAAATTTCAAGCCAAATGAAACAACCCCTTCAAACAAACATGCCTGCAATCTCTCGAGGTAGGACAATGATTCATATTCCAGGAGTTCGGAATAGCTCTTCAAGTACAAGCCCAGTTTCTAAAAAAGGCCCACCCCTCAAGACTCCAGCCTCCAAAAGCCCTAGCGAAGGTCAGGCGGCTACCACCTCTCCCAGAGGAACCAAGCCATCAGTGAAGTCAGAATTAAGCCCTGTTACAAGGCAGGCATCCCAGACAGCGGGATCCAACAAAGGACCTTCTAGATCAGGATCTAGAGATTCCACTCCTTCAAGACCTGCCCAGCAACCATTAAGTAGACCAATGCAGTCTCCAGGGCGAAACTCAATCTCTCCTGGTAGAAATGGAATAAGTCCCCCTAACAAATTATCTCAACTACCAAGGACGTCATCCCCTAGTACTGCTTCAACTAAGTCCTCAGGTTCTGGGAAAATGTCTTACACATCTCCTGGCAGACAGATGAGCCAGCAGAACCTCAGCAAACAAACGGGCTTATCCAAGAATGGCAGTGGTATCCCAAGAAGTGAATCTGCCTCCAAAGGGCTAAATCAAATGAGCAATAGTAATGGATCCAATAAAAAAGTAGAACTTTCTAGAATGTCTTCAACAAAGTCAAGTGGAAGTGAATCCGATAGGTCAGAGAGACCTGTATTAGTACGCCAATCAACGTTCATCAAAGAAGCCCCAAGCCCAACCCTGAGGAGAAAACTGGAGGAATCGGCTTCGTTTGAATCACTTTCTCCGTCTTCTAGGCCCGACTCTCCAACGCGGTCCCAGGCACACACCCCGGCTCTAAGCCCGTCCCTCCCTGATATGTCTCTGTCCACACATCCGTCTGTCCAGGCTGGCGGATGGCGAAAACTCCCACCTAACCTCAGCCCCACCACAGAGTATAGTGATGGAAGACCAGTCAAGCGCCATGACATAGCACGCTCGCATTCCGAAAGTCCTTCCAGACTTCCCATCAATAGGTCAGGCACCTGGAAACGTGAGCACAGCAAACACTCGTCATCACTTCCTCGAGTAAGCACTTGGAGAAGAACTGGAAGTTCATCCTCAATTCTTTCTGCTTCGTCAGAATCTAGTGAAAAGGCCAAAAGTGAGGACGAAAAACATGTGAACTCTATTTCAGGGAGCAAACAAGCTAAAGAAAACCAGGTATCCACAAAAGGAACATGGAGAAAAATAAAAGAAAGCGAAGTTTCTCCCACAAGTAGTACTTCTCAGACCACTTCTTCAGGTGCTACAAATGGTGCTGAATCAAAGACTCTGATTTATCAAATGGCACCTGCTGTTTCTAAAACAGAGGATGTTTGGGTAAGAATTGAGGATTGCCCCATTAACAACCCTAGATCTGGAAGGTCTCCAACAGGAAATACTCCCCCCGTGATTGACACTGTTTCAGAAAAGGGAAACCCGAACCCTAAAGATTCAAAAGATAATCAGGGAAAACAAAATGTGAGCAATGGTAGTGCCCCCACACGCACCGTGGGTCTGGAAAACCGCCTGAATTCCTTTATTCAGGTAGATCCCCCAGACCAAAGAGGAACTGAGGCAAAGCCGGGACAAAGTAACAACCCTGTCCCTGCATCCGAGACTAATGAAAGTTCCATAGCTGAGCGTACCCCGTTTAGTTCTAGCAGCTCAAGCAAGCACAGTTCACCAAGTGGGACTGTCGCCGCCAGGGTGAGTCCTTTTAATTACAACCCAAGCCCGAGGAAAAGCAGCGCAGATGGCACTTCAGCCCGACCCTCTCAGATCCCAACGCCAGTGAATACCACCACAAAGAAACGCGACTCAAAGCCCGACAGCGCGGAGCCCAGCGGGACTCAGAGTCCTAAACGCCACTCCGGGTCTTACCTTGTGACGTCTGTGTGAGGAGAGCTGGAAGGAGGAAAGTAAGAATGCGATATGTGGTAACTACACCTGCTATGTAGAAATTTTGTTTCAAGTGAAACTGTAAAAGACTGAAAAATTTTGTACATAGGTTTGATTCTTGTTAGAGGGTTTTGTTCTGGAAGCCATATTTGATAGTATACTTTGTCTTCACTGGTCATATTTTGGGAGGCACTCTTGATAGTTAGGAAGAAAACGGTAAAGCCAAGTATATTTGTACAGTATGTTTTTCATGTATTTAAGTAGCATCCCATCCCAGCATCCTTTAATTATTGCTTGTCTTAAAATAACACTACAGATAGAAGATATGATATATTGCTGTTATCAATCATTTCTAGATAATAAACTGACTAAACTTACATCAGGGAGAAATTGGTATTTATGCAAAAAACCATTCTGTTTTAGTCCTTGAGAGTCCCATCTAACATCATAATTAATCATGTGGCTGTGAAATTCACAGTAATATGGTTCCCGATGAACAAGTTTACCCAGCCTGCTTTGCTTTACTGCATGAATGAAACTGATGGTTCAATTTCAGAAGTAATGATTAACAGTTCTGTGGTCACATGATGTGCATATAGATAGCTATAGTGTAACAACTTACACTATTTTGTGCGCAAAACAAAAAAATCTGTGTAACTGTAAAACGTTGAATGAAACTATTTTACCTGAACATCTGAAAGTAGGTAGAATTTTTGCTATGCTGTAACTTGTTGTATATTCTGGTATTTGAGGTGAGATGGCTGCTCTTTTATTATTGAGACATGAATCGTGTCTCAACAGAAACTAAATGAACATTTCAGAATAAATTATTGCTGTATGTAAACTGTTACTGAAATTGGTATTTGTTTGAAGGGTCTTATTTCACATTTGTATTAATAATTGTCAAAAAGGGCCTCTTTTAAAAGCTTATATAAATTTTTTCTTCAAATTCTATGCATTAAGAGTAAAATTCCTCTTACTGTAATAAAAACAATTGAAGCTGATTGTTGGCATTTAACCATTCCATGCATTGGCACTTAACCTTTCCTGAAAGTTTTTTTAATGTGTGATTAGCACTTCCTGTTTAGTATTTTTCTATTCACTTTTTTTTCTTACTCCACTGGAGTTGATTTTTTTAAATTCATACAATAGCAATGTGAACTGCCTTGCATATGGGCATTGAACACAATAGGCCCACAAAGAACATTTCTTTTTTCTTAATAGAAGTCTGTCCCTGAGAAATTAATTGTTCTGAGGTAGAAGTAGTCTCTTCCAAGCCCGTCTTTGAATGACGCTGTCTTGTCCCTCCTGTTGCTCCTGGGTCTGGAATGAACACCTGTCATCACCTTTTGTGTTACAGCAAAATTTCAGCAGCCAAAAATAACCAGCACCTTGCCATGTTCAGAAAATGCTAAGACATTCAAGAGACTCTTAAGAAACCATTGCCTGTTAACGAAAACTTTGTTTTTGATGAGTAGGGTTGTGGGGTATGTGTTCAAATGCCCCCTTCCTCACAGCAAGGAGAGGATCCTCCTTCATGAAGGAAGATAGACTGATAAGATTTATTTAAAAAGCTAATATATCTTTCCAGAATTTGTTCTAAATGATCAGAGAGTAAGGATGATGATAAATGTTCACGTATTTGTTGAATAAATGAAATTTTATTTTTTAATGATAAATTCATGCACTCTGCATTTGGGGAAGGGAAAAGATATTTAGATATGGCAGGACACGGGAAAGGTGGTGAGGAGTAAGCATATCTACCTGCTGTCTTTGAAATCACATCATAGAGTTAGTTATCTACCGCTTACCTGTGTATATTAATTAGGTAAGGACTTTTTTTTTTTTTTAAGTCATTTACTAAAATGCCAGTAAATAAGTGCTGTGATTTGAAGAAAGGCATGTGACTCCAAAGCCCATTCTCTTTCTACTGCTTACCTTTGGAATATACCTACATTTAAACTTTCGTCAAGTTTTATCTGAGTGAAATCATTTGTAAGTCATAGGACTATTCTGTTTTTCTCAAAGGATGCCTTATCCAGCAGGGATATATGAATAGAGGTCATATTTCTATCCTGTTTAGTCCTGATTTTCTTTTTTTGTTGTATTTTTAATTACTACTGCATGCCCATTTTATAAACCACTTCAAATAATTTTATAGGAAAAAACATGGGATATGTCAATTAGAATAAAATTACCTTTCTCAAGGAAGGAAAAAGGAAAGAAAAAAAAAAAAAAAAACCTCAGTGCTGAAAATGAAAAAAGGATGCCCTCTATATCCCAGAAAACTCAGGAATTATAGTAAGCAGCGCCTACTGGGAGAAGGTACAGTATACATTGCCCATTGAGGAAAAAGTTCTGTATGAGACCCTCTAGTTAGGGACAATGGCTCTGAATTAGTAAAGGACAAAATCTCTGGTCTAATTTTAGAAGTTCAGGGAGTGTTCCCATCCATAACTGCTAACAACCCAAATGGTCCCCACTTTACGCCTGTATGTTACAAATGGCACCCCGAGCCAGTGTTGGGGGCTGGTTATCTTTGGACTGTAGCAGACAGAACCGAGGCAGTGGTTTCCAAACTTGAGTGCATGCAAATCACCAAAAACGTTTGTTAAAACACATCCCCATCCTTCCTGACTCTGAGTCAGGCCTGGGAACCAGCAGGTGATGCCGATGCTGCTGGTCTGGGACCACTCAGAGTTACTGCCGTGCGCGACTGCAGCAAAGCTCCTCGAGGGACTGCCTTCCGTTCCAGCTGTTCTCAACCACTGGACTCAGCATCTGAGAAAGTACACCAAACTGCCCTCTCCTTTAGGCATGAAAAGATAGGAATATTGAGTTACAATCTGATACAGCCCACCTCAACTCCCAGTAGTCCACAAGTTTACCAGACATGAATGAACAGGTAATTCTATATCTGAGGTACTGACTCATGTTCCCTTTGGAACAGTTATCAAAAAGGCAAAATTTCAGCAAATACCTAATTTGGATTTGCAATGATATCAAAAGAGACACCAAGAACAGGGCAAAGAAGAGAACTTTGAAGAGAGAGCAAATGGACTTCAGATGAAAGAAAAATGTGCCCAGTTAGTATACAAACAACCAATTAACTATGGCAAATTCATATTTGAGAATAAACTTGACAAGTTACTTTGCACTGACAGGAAAGTTAATGAGAGGGAAATAATGAAATAAAAGATAAGCCCCAAAGAATTCAACTGCATTGTAAAAACAGTCAAAAAACTTTTTTCCCCATAAACCATGGATTGTTCCCACAAGGTTAATGAACTGAAGGGATGAGTCTTGCTGAAGATGGAAGCGAGTTGCACTATATCTGAATTCATGTTTTCACAGAGTTTCCTTGTATCTAAAATAGAAAAAGAACTGAGTGCTAGAAATGCAAAAAGAAAATTGCTAAGAGCTGAAGAATACTTGAGTAGTCAGATCATTCACAGTTAACCGAACAAAAATAATTTTTCAAGAGTCACAAGGGTCAAAATAGAGAATATAAATTATATTTTCGTTTCTAATTCCTTCATATTAATGCTGACTTTCAAATACTACTTCATAGTGTTGAAACCTATGGACTTTGACACCTACAAACTCCAGGTCTTTTTTCTACTCTTCTCCTCTCTTCTGTGGTCTATAAAACTATATTCTGGTTTTTGTTAGACCATTTATCCTTCTTTCAACCTGTATGTTTTGTGTGTGTATAATATTGTTCTCGGTGCTAAATACACTTCTGATATTCAGGATAACTCTCTACTATTGTGACTATTTGCTTATTTTCTTGACATTATGAGACTGTTCCTTTTTTAATTAAAAATACTTAACATTGTGCTAGTGAAGGTGACCACTAAATATAAAGCAACATTAGTGAATGTTGCAAAAATTAGCTATTGTTAATAGCTATTGTTGCAGACATTACCTGTGCCAACTGCACAACCTTTTGGAATCCTGACATACAGTCTCACTGTTTATCACTGAACCTTGTACTCATTGTTCCCCCTGACCATGGCTGTCTCCACCAGTGGGGGATACCTGACCCAGAGGAGACTCATCGTTAACTTACTAGTTACCAAAGACTTGTATGGCTTGTCTTTAAAAAAAAAAAAAAAAAAAAAGATTAGGCCAATTTTAAATAAAGAGTCACAAAATTTTTGGTTGGAGATTGAGTGCTAGATCTGAAAGATCTTGTAGAGTTAAGACTGAAGGTGCTCTGGCATCATGAAGCTAAAATAAAAGAAAGTCGGTCGCTAGAGAGAGAAGGAACAGATACGAGAGGGAGGCACAGAAACCCAAGTGTGAGATATACAAGAAAGGCTAGCTCTTGGCATTACCACAGTTCTTGCTGATTCTGGGGTTAGTTCGACTTTTCCTTGTGTTTGGAACGTTTGTGACCTTTCAAACCCACTTTGTTCCTGAAGTAACTTGAAACAAAACTATTTAAACACAGTTTAGTGAGGTTTTTTTTTTAATAAAAAGAGCTTTCTAAAATCATCTGTGGGGAAAGAGGAATAGGCTGCCTACAGAGGAAAAAAAAACAGATTGGCATCAGATTTCTTCTCTGAAATACTGAATGCCAAAAAAAAAAAAAGCAATGGGACACTATATGTACCATTTGGAAGCAAATGGAAATATTACCTAAGAATTCTGAAACCTGCCAAACTAGCACTTAACTTACCTGAAACATACATCATTTGAGATTCTTGTTACAGTTGTTAACAATAAGATTTTCTCTAAAAGAGGAGACACATTTAAGGAATCAGGTAGCTCATAGGAGCTATATGAGGGCCAGAAAATCAGGCTTGGAAACCACTACAGAAACAATAGCCAAACCATACTGTGAGACTGCTTCAAAAAGACCCAGTTGTTACCTGTCAACTCTGGAGCCCTCTGACACCACCCTCCCCGTAAGTTAATAGTTTCAGCACTTGCCTTGTCACACCGCTCAATCCTGGACTGGAGTCTTGCTGAATGGACACTGTTGGCCTAAGCTGCATCACATGCCCATAGAGCCTGGGAAAGCTCAGTGGTTCGGGTTCTCCATTGAGGAAGCAGGACACCTAGGACATGAATTCTCCAAACCTACAAAGGGCGTCTCAAATGCACCACTGGGAAACTAGAATCCATGACATACCTCCTACCATAGTACTCCTGCTGCCTGAGCAATTAAATGGGAAAGTATTAAGGAGACAGTTTGAGCAATAAAATATTTGAACTGAATAAATGTGTAAGTAATTGTGGTTAATCTGATAATGAATCTCAATGTGAATGTGCATGTAAATCAGAACTGAAAAGATGAAATGCTTAATAATTTTAAATTCTACATTATTCCACCCCAAACTGGGAAATGAGGGAGAGAAGACATAAAAGCATGCTAAATTTCTATTCTTTTAAACAGGCAGTGTCAAAAGATACTATTTTACTTTTAACTTGGAAAAATGCAAGTTCAATTTTTCTATTTAGTCCTAACACCAATGTTAAAAAGAAAGCTTTCCATCCAAATCATTAGTGAAAATAACTATGAATACAGGAACACTTGAACAGGATATCAAAGAATAGGGGAAAGGGGAGAGGGAGAATTAGCCACAACAAAGCATAAAGTGACAGTAATATCAAATAATGAGTGGATTAAGCATATATGGTAAAATAAAGTTGGAGTCAAAAAAAATCCTTTACCTATATGCCATTAGTCAAAGAGACACCTAAAATGATCCAGCCTGGACAAAACTAAAAGCACAACTACACACAGGCAAATGCAAAGAAAGCAGTATAGGTAAATTTATGTCAAAGTATAACTCTGGATGAAAAGCATCAAACAATGAAAAGAAGATGAAAAACGGTTATGACTTTCTTTGAACATCAAATGATAAAGCATCAGGTGTATGAAACAAAATTACAAACAGATTGACAAAACTGTGGAACCAGTGACAGGGTCAATGTTTGACAGATGACTTGGTCTACACACAACCAAGGGAAAATTATTACTTAAAATCACAACTTCCCAAGGGTGACTCTTGTTAAGATAAAAGTCTTGAAAAGTCCTTTCCTTTAGCTGAGGACCTTGATGAGTTTGGGATCTGTAAAGCCAAGCCTGAAGTTTAGTGGGAGGAGGGTTAGAGAAAATCTCACAGGTGTGCTTAAGAGAGGCAAGAACTCAGGGTTTGGGGGTTACCCAGGAATGGGGGGTTGAGGAGCAGAGATGTGAGCACAAAAGGAGAGACACAACAGAAAAAATGGCAAGAAGTCAAGATTCTATGAAAACCCTTGATGCAACAGGTAATGATTTTAGAAATAGAGACATACACTATTTCAGTTGAAATCTAAGTTCTTTATAAAATCTGTGTTCAGTAATAATATATTAACTTGTTTTTAATTTTCAGAATCTTTTTAACAATTGCAGTTATCTTCACCATCACTTTATATAAATTATTAAGTTATCTGAATTTACTTAGATGTAAGTGTTCACTGTTTCCTCTATATTGCGTAGTGGAAACACTTTCTTTATGTTAATATAATTTGGTTTGGCTGGAGTATGTCCTTAAATAGTATTTGCTTGTTTATTTTCCAGAAAAGCTAGGTTGGGAATATACTTTCTCAATCCTTGCTTGTTTAAAATTGTCTTTCTTTTGCCCTCACACAAAGGATAATTTGAGTCACGACTTTAGTCACAATTCATTTTCTTCAAAACTCTTCTATATGTTTACTGTGGCTAAAAAGTTCAGATATCAGGCTGAGTTCTTTTCCCCTATAGAAAACTTACTTCCTACCTGGTGTTCTTAGGGTTGTTTTTAATCCTTGGAATAAAGCAATTTTACTAGCATAAGACCAGCTGTGTGTCTTTTTCCACAGCCCTGTCTTTTAATACCGAGTCTTTTCAATCTTGAGTCTTCAGCTCATTCAATGTTCTCACCTTACTCTTTACAAACCAACCAGATCTACCAAACACTGCTCTCCATTAGACACCAGCCTGGTGGTGCCTAAGTGAGAGGCACCGTACTGGGTGCCATCCTATCACTTCTTGGTGTCCAAAAGCTGCACTCTGTCCCTACAGAAGCGGGAAGAACACCTATCCTCCACTTTGGGATTTAGTATAACACATCCCCTCAGAGTGCCAAAGCAGTACTGCTCGTGTTCAAATGCCTTAAAGGGTTTGTAGTGAAACAGTTTCACCAAGAGATTTTACTTAGTCTTTACCCTCTTACACCAATATAAAGATCTGAAGAATACTGAAGTGGGTTGTTATTTTCTACTCCAGGGGATCAATCATTCTAACCCACGGATCCAACCCATCTCTTGCACTGCCAAGGAGATTCTTTACCACTGAGTTTAATTTTAGGGTAGCGATTTTGAAAAGTGTATAGTCGAATTCCTAACATTTACACGGAACACTGAAACACAGTGCCAGTAATTTTGCTAGTTCCACCACTATAAAAATTGATTTTTGCCAACTTGAAAGCAAGCTGCGGGGCCCAGGGGCGGTTAATGATTAAACAAACTGGGCGTTTCCTTGCCTACCCTAACAACTTGCTCAGAACTCACCAACAACCCGCGGTGTTGAGCCGTACTCTGAGGATGAGAGAACCATGCACCATCCACACTCAAACTGAAAGTAGCTAAAAAAAAACGGGGGGGGGGGGTGAAAGCGTAAACCAATTTTAGCGACGGCGCGAGCATTCCAAAGGCTGGTTTCTGCAAGCTCACAGAAAGGAAGGAATGAGTCACGTTCCTGTACCCTCTCGCGAGAGGAAGAGATTTCAACGCCACGTCAGGAACCGGAGAGCCGAGACGAGTAGGCGTTCCGGTGGGCGGGACTTCCGCCGGAAACGGGGTGGTCTGGGAACTCTCAGAGAGGAACCCCGGCCGGCTTTTTTACCTGCTGGCCCTCCCCGGGTGCTCTCTGGGCGTGGACGCTGTCTGGACCCGGGTGAAGATGGCTTGCGCCGCGGCGCGGTCCCCGGCCGACCAGGACAGGTGAGTCCGGAAAGAGGAAGGGCCTTGGGGCAAGCCCGCCTGTTCTGCGCCTCCTTCCCAAATCCTAAGGAAAGCTCCTCAGAGGGAGCTAGGCCCTGGCCCTGTTCTCGGGCGTCCGTACCTCCCAGAGGCCCGGCTGCACTGGGGTGTTCGCAGGACCCTAGATTCCAACTTTACGTAGCTCGATGTTTACCTGTACTTGAGACGGAGGATATTTGGAGGTCCGTGGGTGACGGTAAGTAGTCACTAAGTGACAACTCTTCTTTCGGTCATTGGCGGGTGAGAGACCAGGGCCCGCCCTCAGAAGCTTTTGACAGGCTGTTGTATGTAAATGAACCGTTCCGGTATTGGTTTCTTTTCTTTTTTAAAAAAACCTTTGTCTAGCAAGTGATGTTTTTTTCATCTAAGGTAATAAGTTAAAGTTCGGTTTTTAAATAGAGGGGAGCATCACCGACTCGATGGACATGAGTTTGAGCGAGCTCCGAGAGTTGGTGATGGACAGGGAAGCCTGGCGTGCTGCGGCCCATGGGGTCGCAGAGTCGGACACGACTGAGCGACTGAACTGAACTGAATAATAGTATAGGTGCACCGGCAATCTTGATGATGGTGAAAGAATGAATAAATTTGGGGAAATATTGCTCTAATGATACCAGCTGGGCTTTTCCTGTGGCAGGTTCATTTGTATTTATCCTGCTTATTTAAATAACAAGAAGACCATCGCGGAGGGGCGGCGAATCCCCATAAGTAAGGTAAGCATGCTTTGCCGCGAGGGCCTGGGCAGTTTATCCTGTTAGGCCACAAAGACTTCTTTTACTCTGCTGCATTGTTTGAGGCCCAAGGAGAACGGGCAGCCAACGACTAGGCTGCTTTTTTAAGTGATTCTTCATGAGCCTTTCTTTGAAAGAGTTTGGGGGTGGGGTGTTGCAGGGTTTGCCCTTTTTTTTTTTAACCAATGTTATGACAATCTTCTTCTTAATAAAGGAAACCAAAATTATAGCACTGCACAATATCATGTCCGGAATGTTAGTTGAGTTTTTTATTTTAAACAAGGGTTGCAGAAAATTCAGATGTGTTGAGTTTTACAGTTTTAGGCCCCTTATCATCATCGTCATCCTTTTGACTTGAATTAAGTTACTCTAAAATTAACACTTTTTTTAAGTAGGTATTTATAGTCTTAAATGATTTCTCCCTTGTGCTGTTTCAATAGAAAAACCCAAGTTCTTAGTTGGCCTTGTGCTTAAGTTTAGAAAGAGCCAGAGCGAAGTGAAGGGATCTTTGTAGCTCTTTATTTTCACAATTAATGTTATATCCTATTTTTAAGGTTGATTTACATTTTGTAATCTAATGGATTTGAGGAACTCGGCCTGAAAAAAACACATTATTTTTGTGTTATTTCATATCTCCCATTTTGCTGCTTAAATATGTAAAGTCTGCTTCGCTGCTGCAGGGTAAAGGAGAAAATGCCAAAGCGCTGATTCAGAAAAATGCCCAACATCAAGCCTCTGACAGGGGCCTTCAGCAGCAGGCTCTCAGATAATTCGGAGAATGACTGAATTACTTTTAACTTTATTGATAGCTTACATACAGAAACATACATAAATCTTAAGTGTTTTTCTTGATTAATTTTCATGAAGTGAGTACACATGGTTAAACAAGTACTCAAATTAATAAAAAACAAAACATTCTAGCATCCTGAAAGATTCCTTTATGTCCCCCACCACCCCCCAGTGTCGCCTGCACGTATAGTCATAACAAAGGATGACCACTGTCCTGACTTCCAATACCATAGATTACTATTGCTTGTTTTTCTATTTTATTTAAATGGCATCACACACTGTGTGCTTTTATGTCAATGAATGTTAAGCTTCTGAGGTTTACCTGCACTTTTGAGTATAGTTTGTTAAATCTCATCCCTCGGTCGTAGGGTTTCCCAACAGCAGCACCGTTGAATTTTGAGCCAGATCGTTCATGGTTGTGAGCGCGGTCCTGTGCTGTCTGCGTCGTTTAGCAGCTTCCTTGGCATCTACCCACTGGAAGCCAGTACCCTGCCCCACACTAGTTGTGATGATCAAAAATGTGCCTCCAAGCACTGATAAGTGTCAGGGTGCAAGATTACCTTGCTGAAAACTACTGCTCTGTAGTATTGCATTGTGTGAGTGTACCACAGTCCATTTTACTATTGACAGATAGTTGGGCAGTTTCTAGTTTGAGGCCGTTATAAGTAGTGCTTCTTGAGATTGTCTATTTTGTATTTTTGGGGGGGTATAACCTTGCAGTGGAATTGCATGGCCATAAAGAATGCATTTATTTTACTTACCATAGATTCTGCCAAACAATTTTCTAAAGTTGTTGTATCTGTAATAGTTGTTTGACCAATATTCATTTAACACCTACTATGTTCCAAGCATTATGCCAGGTGAATATATTGGTGAACAAAGCAGTCCTTAACCTTGTGAAGGTTATGTTCTCATGGAAGGGAAATGGACACAAAAGTCTGAATATGTGAGTTCCAGGAATTTAAAAATTACAGTTGAAACAACTGTACCTATTTTGTTGTTGTTGTTTTGTGTTTTTTTTAAGGAAAGCAAGGGTCTTGGTATGTGTTTTATTCATAGTGTTTGAAATGATTTATACAACAGTGTAGCAGTATCCACATGAAGCTGAGCTATTTAGTGTTTTCATCTTTAATTAACTTTCAGGCTGTTGAAAATCCTACAGCTACAGAGATTCAAGATGTATGTGCAGCGGTTGGACTTAATGTGTTTCTTGAGGTATGATATAGTTCTTCATTCACTACCATACTCATTTCATTGATGTGATAACTTTCTTAAATCTTGTTTTTCTTTCTCTCTGTTAAGAAAAATAAGATGTACTCTAGAGAATGGAATCGTGATCTTCAGTACAGGGGCAGAGTCCGGGTCCAGCTCAAACAGGAAGATGGCAGCCTCTGTCTTGTACAGTTCCCATCACGTAAGCTTTTTTAATGAATGAATGAAGTTTGGGATAGGTTATTCCTCTACATTGCCAAAAATGTTCTAAAACTGACATTTTGACAAGTCAGAAACATAATTTGCATTCTGTGAATTAATTTAGAAAAAGGACTACTGCTGATGGAGAGAAACAGTGCTTTCAATTTCTTTTATGTTAAGGACATTTGAGAATTTAATGAAACCTAGTAATCATTTCTCCAAAAAAAAAAAAAATTCTTCCATGAACATTTTAGGAACCTATGGAAGTCCATTGTTGTTCCCAGGTTAAGAGTGAGAAATTATTAAATGGTCAGATATTATTGCTATTTCACATCTAGAAATGCTTGAGGTCTGTTACTAATTTCTAATACTGATAAATCTAAAAAACTGTACTGAGTGGAAAAAAAGCAAGAAGTATGCAGTGTGGTGCTACTAAGGTGTAAATTTAAATACAAAATATTACTATTTATTGATAGATGTGGATGCAGTGTTATTTATTGATATTATATATATGTGTGTGTATCAGTCCAATCACTCAGTCGTGGCTGACTCTTTGTGACCCCATGGACCACAGCACGCCAGGCCTCCCTGTCCATCACCAACTCCCAGAGTCTACCCAAACCCATCTCCATTGAGTTGGTGATGCCATCCAACCATCTCATCCTCTGTCGTCCCCTTCTCCTCCCGGCTTCAATCTTTCCCAGCATCAAGGTCTTTTAAAATGAGTCAGCTCTTCACATCAGGTGGCCAAAGTATTGGAGTTTCAGCTTCAGCATCAGTCCTTCCAATAAACACCCAGGACTGATCTCCTATTGGGTGGACTGGTTGGACCTCCTTGCAGTCTAAGAGACTCTCAAGAGTCTTCTCTAACACCATAGTTCAAAAGCATCAATCTTCGGTGCTCAGCTTTCTTTATACTCCAACTCTCACATCCATACATGACTACTGGAAAAATCATATCCTTGACTAGACAGACCTGTCTTAGCAAAGTAACGTCTCAGCTTTTTAATATGCTGTCTAGGTGGTCATAACTTTACTCCCAAGGAGTAAACGTCTTTTGATTTCATGGCTGCAGTCACCATTGGCAGTGATTTTGGAGCCCCCAAAAATAGTCTGCCACTGTTTCCACTGTTTCTCCATCTGTTTGCCGTAAAGTGATGGGACTGGATGCCATGATCTGTGTTTTCTGAGTGTTGAGCTTTAAGCAGTTTTTTCACTCTCCTCTTTCACTTTCATCAAGAGGCTCTTTAGTTCTTCTTCGCTTTCTGCCATAAGGGTGATATCATCTGCATATCTGGGGTTATTGATACTTTTCCCAGCAATCTTGATTCCAACTTGTGCTTCATCCAGCCCACTGTTTCTCATAATGTACTCTGCATATAAGTCAAATAAGTAAGGTATCAATATACAGCCTTGACTGTATATTGTATATACAGTATGTGTATATATATATATACTGTACTTCTTTTCCTATTTGGAACCAGTCTCTTGTTCCATGTCCAGTTCTAACTGTTGCTTCCTGACCTGCATATAGATTTCTCAAGAAGCAGGTCAGGTGGTCTGGTATTCCCATCTCTTGAAGAATTTTTCACAGTTTGTTGTGATCCACACAGTCAAAGGCTTTGGCATAGTCAATAAAGCACAAATAGATGTTTTTCTGGAACTCTCTTGCTTTTTCGATGATCCAAAGGATGTTGGCAATTTGATCTCTGGTTCCTCTACCTTTTCTAAATCCAGCTTGAACATCTGGAAATTCACGGTTCATGTATCGTTGAAGCCTGACTTGGAGAATTTTGAGCATTACTTTACTAGCGTGTGAGATGAGTGCAGTTGTGCAGTAGTTTGAGCATTCTTTGGCATAGCCTTTCTTAGGGATTGGAATGAAAAGGGACCTTTTCCAGTCCTGCAGCCACTGCTGAGAGTTTTCCAAATTTGCTAGCATACTGAGTGCAGCACTTTCACAGCATCATCTTTTAGGATTTGAAATAGCTTAACAGGAATTGCCTCACCTCCACTAGATTTGTTCCGAGTGATGCTTCCTAAGGCCCACCTGATTTCACATTCCAGGATGTCTGGCTGTAGGTGAGTGAGCACACATCGTGATTTTCTGCGTTTTGAAGATCTTTTTTGTACAGTTTTTCTGTGTATTCTTGCCACCTCTTCTTAATATCTTCTGCTTCTGTTAGGTCCATACCATTTCTGTCCTTTATTGAGCCCATCTTTGCAAGAAATGTTCCCTTGGTATCTCTGATTTTCTTGAAGAGATCTCTAGTCTTTCCCATTCAACTGTTTTCCTCTGTTTCTTTGCACTGATCACTGAGGAAGGCTTTCTTATCTCTCCTTGCTATTCTTTGAAACTCTGCATTCAAATGGGTATATCTTTCCTTTTCTCCTTTGCTTTTTGCTTCTCTTCTTTCCACAGCTATTTGTAAAGCCTCCTCAGACAGTCGTTGTGATTTTTTGCATTTCTTTTTCTTGGGGATGGTCTTGATCGCTGTCTCCTGTACAATGTCACAAACCTCTGTCCATAGTTCATCAGGCACTCGGTCTATCAGATCTAGTCCCTTAAACCTATTTCTCTCTTCCACTGTATAACCATTAGGGATTTGATTTAGGTCATACTTGAATGGTCTAGTGGTTTTCCCCACTTTCTTCAATTAAGTCTGAATTTGGCAATAAGAAGTTCATGATCTGAGCCACAGTCAACTCCCAGTCTCGTTTTTGCTGACTGTATAGAGCTTCTCCATCTTTGGATGCAAAGAATATAATCAGTCTAATTTCAGTGTTGACCATCTGCTGATGTCCATGTGTAGAGTCTTCTTTTGTGTGACTGGAAGAGGGAGTTTGCTGTGATCAGTGCGTTCTCTTGGCAAAACTCTATTAGCCTTTGCCCTGCTTCATTCTGTACTCCAAGGCCAAATTTGCCTGTTATTCCAGGTGTTTCTTGACTTCCTACTTTTGCATTCCAGTCCCCTGTAATGAAAAGGACATCTTTTTTGGGTGATAGTTCTAGAAGGTCTTGTAGGTCTTCATAGAACCGTTCAACTTCAGCTTCTTCAGCATTACTGGTTGGAGCATAGACTTGGATTACCGTGTTACTGAATGGTTTGCCTTGGAAACGAACAGAGATCATTCTGTCGTTTTTGAGATTGCATCCAGGTGCTGCATTTCGGACTCTCTTGTTGACTGTGATGACGACTTCATTTCTTCTAAGGGATTCTTACCCACAGTAGTGGATATAATGGTCATCTGAGTTAAATGCACCCATTCCAGTCCATTTTAGTTTGCTGATTCCTAAAATGTCGAAATTCACTCTTGCCATCTCCTGTTTGACCACTTCCAATTTGCCTTGATTCATGGACCTAACATTCCAGGTTCCTATGCAGTATTGCTCTTTACATATTGCATCAGACCTTGCTTCCATCACCCGTCACTTCCACAACTGGGTGTTGTGTTTGCTTTGACTCCGTGTGTGTGTGTATGTGTGTGTGTGTGTGTGTGTGTGTGTGTGAGTGTGTGTTTATATATATTGGAAGAAAACACCAAGTCTTAAGGTAGTGGTTACCCTAATGCAAGCAGGCAGTGAGGAGTGGTGCCAGGGGTGTGGTGGTCAGAGAAGACTATTGCATTATCTCTAGCATTTTATTCCTTAAAAAATCTTTTACAGCTTAATGACATTGAATATTTGTTAGAAGACTCAGAAGCCTTGTGCTTCCTAGCTTAAGATACAATTAACAGCCTGATTCCATTGCCAGCTTGTTATGTTTAGATGTTTCCTTTAGTCTTCAAGTCAATTACTAGGATCAAGGTAAAAATTTTTATTTCAAATAAAGTGTTTTAAATTTTTGTTTTGTTCATTTAAATTTAATTTCTGCATTGCTCTTAATAAATTTTCTCCTGGAAAGGTCCCCATTTTCTGCAAATCATTGTCTTCCTAGTTAAATAATTTTTTCTTTTTAAATTCTTATTTTCTTGATGTGGTGAGGACTTCATGAACTTTATGATTTTCAAGTATGATGACCTTTTACATCTTGTTTCTCAGTTTATATACTAAGCCAAACTTCTGGTTCCTAGGTAAGTCAGTAATGTTGTATGCTGCAGAAATGATACCTAAGCTGAAAACAAGGACACAGAAAACAGGAGGCGGTGACCAAAGCCTTCAGCAAGGAGAGGGGAGTAAGAAAGGGAAGGGAAAGAAGAAGAAGTGACCCGGCGTGGGGTCAAGGGCGTGACACTGCTGTGAGGGACGCGGATGGGCTTCTCATTGGTACCTGAGAGAGACAGAAGCTTTCTCTTTGCATCGTTTAACTGGGCTGTGAACATGTGTGCCTCCCAGCTTCAACATCAGAGTTGATAATGACATAAGTATACATCAGAAGTTTGCATCCAGCTCTCATGCTGTATAAAAGAAAATTTTTTTTTTGCCTCTTAATGCAGAGTTTTTGTGAAAGAAAGAAGCATATTCTTAAATGGACAGTGGGCGCTACCATAAATTACTTGAAATCCTATATCTGTTTGTCCTCTATGTAAACATGTTTCAAATAAATGAGTTTAATAAGATTTGAAAAACATTTTATCTTTTAAATTAGTGAAATAAAATTTCAGACTTGACATTTTGTAGCTTTTGCTTATGAACTAATTAATGCCAGTAGAGGAGATAAAGAGAATAAAATGGGGAGTGTGAACCTAAAACCGGAAAGTGGTTAAATCCTTTTGGAGGTCTATGAACAGGCAGTCTGTGGATCATATTCTTTTAATCAGTCATTGTCATTGAGGTGTTTCATCAATTACTAGTTTGTTGACATGTGGAAAGTTCTGAAATTTAAGTCTCAGATTTGCTTATTGTATAAATTGAAGTTCTAAAATTATCTATGCTTTAGCACCTTGAGATAAACTTTTTTAAAAGAAACTAAAGTGGATTGATAATTCTGACTTTATTCCAAAGCACTGTTCTAAAAGTGGTGACTTTGTGTAGAATTTAAGAGACTCCTTCTCCAGCCTTAAGTTTTTGTCTACTGAGCATCTCCTGGGGCCTTCTCTGACTTGGTGTGCTTCTGAAAGAGCTGTCAGTCACAGGATTGCACCCTGACCACAGGATGTGACCAAGGCCAGGCCAGTGGAGTGTTTCTCTCGATTTTATATCTGGAGTAGAAACACAAGTACAGATGGTGATAGGAGGTAAGATTTGATTCATATCTTCCTGAGGCCTAGTGCAGGTCTTCTGTGAATCCTGAGTGAATTCATAGCCTTCTTTAAATCCCAATTCCTTTTTTATTGCTAGAGAGCAAACAATTCCGAGTGATTACAGAGTAAACAAAGCCAGAATTTCAGAACTTTAAGAGATTACACACCCAGGCTATATGAGATGATCCATCGGTGTGTAGGGGGAAGTATCAGAATTGCTACTTAGGTTTTCTCTCTAACATTTTCTGTTGTTACTATGTCTTATAGTGAACATAATTGTATAGTAGTTTATATATCAGACTTACAAATAATTACAGGGGTGCAAAACATGATTCAGAAAAGCCCTCTTTGGGAAAATGTATCACTTAGGAATATGGCTGTATAACAGAAAAGAATGAGGGACTTAAACAGGAATTAAGTTTTCAAATAACATGAAGCTCAGAGGTTATTGTAGGTGTTGATTGAGTTGCTCAGTGATGCCCTCATACCTCTGTACCCCACTCTCTGTGGCGTGTTTCCAACATCCTTACAGTGGTCACAAACGTGTGAAAGCACTGGTGACGGGCCCGACACCACATCAGAGCTCCACATCTGTCCCCCTTGACGTCACCGTGTGAAGTGCAGAGAGCTTCAGATTGGTCAAGCGTTCATCAGACAGCTTAGGATTGTCGTCATCCACATTTTGCTGGGTCAGGTTTCTGTTCCAACATTGCGTATATTATAAACAGACCTTTATTCTGTAAAATTTTCAAGAAAGAAGCATCACAGAACTTTGAGTGACGAATTTTTCAGTGAATCTTAGGTAGATGTTTTCTCTGGCTGACTGACATATATATTAATACTGTGTCTCAGAAGATGATAGTTCTTCAGAATATAATTCTGATTCAGATGATGTAAATGATGATGTCAGACCAACAAAAAGACAAAAATCCTTAGTGATTGATTCTGCAATGGGAAGTGAAAATGAAATGGTGCTGGAGAATGCTCCTTTGCTTCCAAAGAAGAGTATATTGAATATAGTGTTTCACGAAAATGACTTTACAGGTGTATTAGGTATAATTGTTGAATGTAATAACCAACAAAGTGTTAGAGAAATAACTTTTTGGCCAGCCACAGTAAAAATTGCCAGCCACAGGTGTTCAGTCACTCTGTGTCTGACTCTTTGCAACCCTGTGGACTGCACCAGGCTTCCCTGTCCATCACCAACTCCCGGAGTTTACTTAGACTCATCTCCATTGATTTGGTGATGCCTTCCAATCCAATCATCTCATCCTCTGTTGTCCCCTTCTCCCACCTTCAATCTTTCCCAGAATCAGGGTCTTTTCCAATGAGTCAATTCTTCGCATCAGGTGGCCAAAGTATTGGAGTTTCAGCTTCAGCATCAGTCTTTCCAGTGAGTATTCAGGACTGATTTCCTTTAGGATGGACTGGTTGGATCTCCTTGCAGTCCAAGGGACTCTCAAGAGTCTTCTCCAACACCACAGTTCAAAAGCATCAATTCTTGAGCGCTCAGCTTTCTTCATAGTCCAGCTCTCACATCCATACGTGACCACTGGAAAAACCATAGCTTTGACTAGATGGACCTTTGTCGGCAAAGTAATGTCCCTGCTTTTTAATATGCTATATAGGTTGATCATAGCTTTTCTTCCAAGGAGTGTCTTAATTGCATGGCTGCAGTCGCCATCTGCAGTGACTTTGGAGCCCCCCAAAATAGTCTGTTACTGTTTCCACTGTTTCCCCATCTATTTGCCATGAAGTGATGGGACCGGATGTCATGATCTAAGTTTTCTGAATATTGAATTTTAATTGTTAAAAATAACTATTTTTGGTCAATCACAATAAAAACTGCAGGCCACAGGTGTTAGTCTCTGGAAAAATTTCCTGAACAGCGTATTGAAAGGCAGGGATTTCTCAAAACCTGTCTTGGCCAACTTTCACTTGTTTCATTGTCAAGAACTCTGGCACAAAGTGAAATACAACCTTCTCAGTCCTGATAGAGTGGCAGCCAAGGAAATGAGTAGTTAAGAGTGAATACTGGGCAGTCAATGTAAAAGATTTGTCACAGAAAGATGCCTAGAATCTAAAATTGTTTTAGAGATAGGGCAATAGGATTGTCAGAAAAGGTTTCACGACAATTGCTTACATGTTGCTGTTTGTTCATGTTGCAGTCAGTGAATAATTATCTTTACTTCTTTGCCAGCCAAGTGAAAAGCGGAGTCAGTGAATTATGGTCACCTTCTTTGCCCATTTTTTAAGGACTTTATTATTATCAGTTTTATACTTGTACATAATTGAAAGAGCTAGCCAGTTTTAATAGTTTGCATTTAGGCATTAACTTCCATCTCTAGAGGAGGAGGATTTTTTTTTTCCTTTCTTTACTCCCAAGACATGCATGCATCTTTCCCATCTTCCCTCCTACCACTGTATTTCATCATTGTAATCACATCTTACCTGACTCCTGAAAAACTTGTATCCAGGTCAAGAAGCAACAGTTAGAACCAGACCCGGAATAATGGACTGGTTCATAATTAGAAAAGGAGTACATCAAGGCTGTATAGTGTCACCCTGCTTATTTAACTTACATGCAGAGTATACCATGCAAAATGGTGGGCTGGATGAACAAGCTGGATTAAGAGTGCTGGCAGAAATAGCAATAATTTCAGATATGCAGATGACACCACCCTAATGGCAGAGATCAGAATAACTAAAGAGCCTCTTGATGAAGGTGAAAGAGGAAAGTGAAAAAAACTGGCTTAAAACTCAACATTCAAAAAGCGAAGATCATGACATCTAGCCTCATCACTTCATGTCAAATAGTGAGAGACTTTATTTTCTTGGGCTCCAAAATCATTGCAAATGGTGACTGCAGCCATGAAATCAAAAGATGCTTGCTCCTTGGAAGAAAATCTATGACAAACCTAGAAAGCAAAGACATCACTTTGCCAACAAAGGTCCGTCTAGTCAAAGCTATGGTTTTTCCAGTAGTCACGTATGGATATGAAAGCTGGACCATAAAGAAAGCTGAACACTGAAGAATTGATACTTCTGAACTGTGGTGCTGGAGTCAGTACTACAGTCCTAAAGGAAATCAACCCTGAATATTCATTGGAAGGACTGATGCTGAAGCTGAAGTTCCAATACTTTGGCCACCTGATGCAAAGAGCCGACTCGTTGGAAAAGACCCTGATGCTGGGAAAGATTGAAGGCAGGAGGAAAAGATGGTGACAGAAGACGAGTTGGTTGGATGGCATCACTGACTCAATGAGTTTGAGGAAACTCTGGGAGATAGTGAAGGACAGGGAAGCCTGGAGTGCTGCAGTCCATGGGGTCACAAAGAGTCGGACACAACTTAGCAACTGAACAACAACAATTTAAAGTTTATGTTGTTCTCTATTTCATTCATAGCTGAATCATGCACTACCTTTGCTGCTCAATAGTGTGATTGGGGTGCAGTGGGACTGGACTCCCCAGGGAGCTTGTGAAAATTTCACACTCTCTGGCCCCAACCTGGAATTCAGATGCGTTTTGAAGATTTAGCTGATCTCCAGAAACACTCTGGAATATGCTGTGGTTACTTTTGTTTTCCTTGGAGCTAATTTTCTTTCATTTGCTTAGTTGTATGAATATTTGATGAATTATCAGTTGTCAAAATGTCCTTTCAAAAAACTTGTCCGTTATCAGGCAGGTGTGTTCTCTAAGGTTGATCTGCTTCCCCAGAGAGAAGTCTGACAAGCTCCCAGGAGGATAAAGATCTGGGAGCCTAGTGGCAGACGGCAGGGTGGGCAAATGGGTCTCGGCATTGGTCACTCAGTCATGCTTTAAATGCAACTTTCCTCCCTTAACTCTGCCCGTGCCCCCTCTCCAAGGATCCCCCACTCTTTCCAGAGGATAAACCTCTGGTCTGCATGGTTGTGAATAAGGTAGTTCTTCATTAAATCCTCTTTTTTTAGTTCCCTCCCAAAATTAAGATACTGTTTGCAGTTATTTTGATATTGCGGGTAACGATAATGAAATTTCTATACCCAAAGAGAGACTAGGTGGAGTAGGCAGAATATGCTGTTCTGATCATCATCCATCCTCACACACACACAAAAAAAAACAGTAAATATGTTGCTTTCATGGCAAAAAGCTTTGCATGTGAGATTAAGAATCTTGAGCTGGAGAGAGTATCCTGGGTTATCCAAGTGGGCCCAGTGTAATCACAAACAAGCTTATAAAAGGGAAGCAGGGGTCAGTGTACTAGTGGGCCACAAACGGGGGTACAGGCAGAGTGTGGAAGCTGAAAGCAGCAAGAAAATGGATTCTCCTGTATCTCCAGAAATAATGCAGCCCTGCCCACCTCTTTCAGATGTCTGACCTTCAGAAGTATATAAGCTAATACATTTGTGCTGGTTTAAGCCACTAATAATGTGTGGTAATATGTTACTGCAATAACAGGAAACTAACACACTAGCTGAACTAATTAGCTAAGACAAACTCTCCAGACCTTAGGATTCTTGACCTTAGCAGTAGTCTCTAATAGTAGCTGTCATTGAAAAATTAGTCAACTTAAGAAAAATTTGAAGATTTTATTCGAGCCAAATTTGAAGATTATAGCCTGGGAAGAGCACCTCAGAAAGCTCAGAGAGTTGTTCTGCCCATTAAGACAATTTATATGTTTTTTGAGATAGAGGGCAGTACGTTAAATGATGTATTCATATTTGAGTTTTCATAATCCAGATGTAATCTGGTGGGTCATCATGGTGGGCCATGTGACTTTTTACAAGCTCAAATAGGAATGTTGTCTTTTAAAGAGTTGTCTTCATGCTGAGAGAATGTTGATGGTTATGGTGGAGCAGGTATTCCTGCTGACGGGGGAGATTTGGGTCAATGCATAATGTGGATATACAATGCACAGTTGGGGGAGTGCAAGTTGGTCAGTCATGTCCAACTCTTTGCGACCCCATAGACTATGCTGCTGCTCCTGCTGCTGCTAAGTCACTTCAGTCGTGTCCGACTATGTGTGACCCCATAGATGGCAGCCCACCAGGCTCCGCCATCCCTGGGATTCTCCAGGCAAGAACACTGGAGTGGGTTGCCTTTCCTTCTCCAATGCGTGAAAGTGAAGTCACTCAGTCGTGTGTGGTTGTGTGTGTGTGTGTGTGTGTGTGTGTGTGTGTGTGTGTGTGTGAGTGCCTGGGTACGCCCACATCTGTCCTTCTCAATGGCTGCTGTGGGCCTGTCCTCGGGGACCCTGGGAGCAGGCCGTCCTGGGTCAGGTCGTCGGTGGCTGAGCAGAGCGAGTCAACGGTTCCCCATCTCTTCCCTCCCAGCCCCTACACCCCGGCCCGGCCCGTTTCTCTTACCGATGATGGCCTCAAGCCCCAGCAGGTGTGCAGCTGCCCCTCCCAAAAGTGTGACCCCAAGGAAACCAGAGGCCTCAGCTTCCCTTTCCTTGGGGAAGTCCATGCAGCGGGTCTGAGTTGTGATCTACCTGCTGCCGCTTGTGAAAGCCAAGGAGGACGCTTCTCCGGGAAGGTCACAGCCCCAGGCTGGCTGCCTCTCTCCATGTCCCACTCCCTGGAGTCCACTGGGCCCATCAACACATGTCCTGTGCGGCCGTGCGAAGGGTCCACCCTTCCCTGACCAGGGGCTGCTGCTCCCCGGGCCGAGAGCTCTGGGCTGAGCCTGCCTGTGCCAAGGATTTGTGCTGTGACCTTGGGCAAATCATTCCGAGAGTCGCTGGGCACTCACAACCAGAGAACTCAAGGGCGGGCTCAATGCCCTACCCCTGAGATACAGCCTGTCCTTCTATGAAGTCCACCCAGATGAGCCTCCCCTTGGCATCCAGGCGATCGGCGGGGGTCCTCTTCCCAGGCTGGACGAGGCTGCCAGCTGTTCCACGCCTGCCCAAAGGCCTGATCCACACCCCACCCCGTGTTCACTGCCCACCCCCAGCACTGAGCCAGCCAGGGGCGAGTACGCTGCAGCCCCAGAGGTGAGAAAACGTTCACCTGCTTCTCTCGTCTGAGCCCCCAGTCCCTGATGGCAGGGGACCCTGCCACCTCTTCGGTACCCTGTGGACTGCAGCCCACCAGGCTCCTCCGTCCATGGGGTTTTCAAGGCAAGAGTACTGCAGTGGGTTGCCATTGCCTTCTCCGCATGAACTATGCAGTCCATGGAATTCTCCAGGCCAGTATACTGGAGTGCCTTTCCCTTCTCCAGGGCATCTTTCCAACCCAGGGATTAAACCCAGGTCTCCCACATTGCAGGCAGATTCTTTACCAGCTGAGCCACAGGGAAAGCCCAAGAATACTGGAGTGGGTAGCCTATCCCTTCTCCAGCAGATCTTTCCAACCCAAGAATCGAACCGGGGTCTCCTGCATTGCTGGTGGATTCTTTACCATCTGAGCTATCACGGAAGCTCAAGTTGGAGGGAGAGGGAAGGCCAAAGGGCAAAGAAGAATTTTTATGTTTAAATTTTTCTTGCCAAAACATGAATTCCATTTCACATTCTTAATCTTGGTTATACATTGGAAGAGTTTTAAAATACTGGCACCCGGGTATATAGTGGATGATTAAAATTTCTGGTAGTGGAGGCAGACACTGGTATTTTCTGAAAGCTGCTCAGATGATGGTCATGGACAGCCAGGCTTGAAAACCTCTATACTAAGTGTAAAGAAACCATTAACCTAACCGATTTCTTGTCAAAGTGTGGTTTCTGTATCATTAGCATCACCTGGGATCTTGTTCCAAATACAAATGTTTCAGCCCCACCCCAGACTTCCTGAATCAGGGATGAGACCAGCAATCTTTTACCAATTCCTGCCCTCCTCAAAGAAATCCTGATGCACACTAACATTTGAGAACCTCTGATCTGACCAAGAACCTCTTTATTGCTCTTAATTCTCTGAGGCGTGTGTGTTACATATTTTATAAGCTAATACTGTAGTAAGCAGCCGAAAAACTTAAAGTCATCCTCAGATATATTTACTTTCTCCTGCTGTATCATACAGAACTAATATTTGGTTAAGGATGTGAATTGTATCTATTACTCTATAAAACACCATGATTCTAGACATACAGACATGTAAAGGCAGATGTAGGAGAGGATGCTGACCGAAGTACACTCTCCAAAAGTAGGTATTTTCAATAAAATCCCCAGTTCTTCTTTTCTTAAGTCTAAAAATATAGAGTGATTTTGAGGCATCTGTGTTTACTATATTAAAATATATGAAATAACAGCACCCACCAGCAGCTGTGTGAGATTGTGTGTAATGCATTATGCCGGCATTAGAGCTGACTCCCTCTCAGCCAACTGTTGGGGATAAGTTTGCAGCATCCAGGTATTCAATCAACCGCAGATTGTGTAGTACTGCAGTACGTGCTTATTGAAAAAAGTCTGTAAGTGAGCCCATGCAGTTCAAACCTGTGTTATTCAAAGGTCAAGAAGAGTTTAGGTTTCCTCTCCATTTATTGCTAATGATTAGTAGAAACTTCTTGACTGTTTTTTTTTTTTCTGGCTTTTAAAAATCTGTTTATTTTTTTAATTGAAGTATAACTGCTTCACAATGTCGTGTCAGTCTCTGCTCTACAGCAGTACAACAACAAGAATAGGCCACGTGTAAACACATACCCCTCGCTTGTTTGCAGGGAAAGTCTTTGCTCTGACAGGCAGTTACCACCATGGCCAGGAGAGAAACAGGCTCAATCAACAGCAGTGTTAAAGGTTTATTCATCTGTATTAAGATTTTTCTTACATTTTCTTTTAAGCCCCATAAAAGAAAATGAACTATAAAAGCTCAATGAGATAACAAAATTTTATTTACATCTGTTTCCATTTAATATATCACATCTTCAGGATAGGTGGTAACTTATCTAAAGGTTATGCTCATATTCTTCAGGCTGTGGGTAGAAGACTCCCCAGGGCAGCAGTAACTGTCTTGTAGGAATTCTTTGCCTTCACATGTCCCCAAAATACCATTCAGGTACAAATAAATAACTTGTCTTACAGCTGAACACAGGCTCAATCAGTTTTTCAAACACTCTAGCCACAGCAGTATGTTTTTTGGGAAATCTAAACTGAGACAAGAATTGCTCAACTCATAGCTTCTCCTGTCATTAATATGTACATGCTGACTGCCAAAAAGAGTAACTAAAATTTCTTACAGAATGTACTGCAAGACAAACCTACAGTAATAAAAAAGAATTTTGCATTCAGAAATTTCTGTCTTAAACTGATATTAGCCTGTAAGTAGTTATAAGCAATAGTAACTTTCATGCTTCACCATCTTGCCTGATATTTTGTATACTAAAAGTTACATATTCTGTATACTAACAGTCTGATTATATAGTCTGAATGCTAGAAGTTGCTAATTTTCATTCTTTTACCACCAAGAAAAGCATCCTTGATTTATAGGGAAAGGGATTTAAATACTCCTAGAGGTACTTCTAAAACTTTTTAACCTCAGGCTTGATTTTCTTCCAATAACAAGTAGCTGTTTGCTTTCTGAAAGTTGTTATGTTTTAACATAAGCTTAATAAGGTGCTTTATCATCATCACATTCCTCTCTCCCCAAAAAGGCCCTGATCCATATTGTTACACTGGGGTGATATTGTTCCTTATTTTTGATACCTTTGACATTGTTTTTTTTAACATTGTGACACATCATTATGACTTTACCTAATTGTTATCTAAAAGGGAACTAATCATCTTTACTTGCCTTAAAATATTTTATAGGCCTGGTTGTTAGTTTTGTAATGCTTTTGTTTTAGTCAGTTTAGTCTAAGAAGGATCCTAGCAGTATGTCAGTGCAAAGCTTAGATTCTCTAGTATGGACAAGTTGTCAAGGTCCCTATAAGCCACTTGGCTAATCAAACTAGTGACATTAATTTGAACTTTTTATTTTGTACTTAAACTGCATATAACCTCATAGTTTATCATCAAAACAAAGCACATAGATGAAGGCATGTAAATGGACTACAAACGATTCTGACTTGTAAACTAGGGAAGCCTCTGTTGTTTGACCTTAAAGACCAGGGCAAGAAGGTAAAGGTGTTTGTCGTAACCACTACCAACCAGACTGTGCAGAATATCGTGCTTCTCTGAGAACTGCTCTTAGAGCCTGGTGTCACCATTAGCATGTAGTTGCTAATGATATAAACAAGAATGTACATGTAATGAGAGGTGGGCAAGTCTCTAGAGGCTCCTTAAAGTAGAAGCTTTTAAAAAGACTGGAAGAGAAACAAGACTAAACCAACATGTCACTCAGCTATGAACGTGAAACCAGGGATGGTTTCCATAACAAAGCTTATCAGCCAGTTTTTTTAAAAAGCTACAAGACAGTATTACTAGTTCTACAGAATTGGGAACTGTGATGTGTGTGTACATTTCCCCATTTATCACTTAGCTGACTGCTTTACAAAGTTGTTCTGGTATTCAGCTGCTACAATGTTAGGAAACCACCAGGCCAACCTCTCTTCTGCCTCATTTACCACTTAACTGTTCCTTTGAAACACTGCTCATTTGTATTAATTTTCTCAAGTATTATTCAGCAGATCGCACCAACACAGTGGAACCCTCAGCCTTCGGCTGGTGCGCCCCATGAGCAATATGCAGGCTGTAGACAGTAACGTTTCCCTACCTGTGTGTATGCACAGACACGTCAGAAACATTTAAACATTTAAAGAGTATCCTAAAATGTAAGTACAGAGAAAATGCATGCAGAGAGAGCCCACTGAAGTACAAAGCCTGTGGGGTATATAATTTTAAGTTATATTTCCTACAGTATGGTAATAAAGGTCTTTTCCTACCCAGAGGCATAATATATTTTCTGAAAACTTGGACACTGCCGATTGCATTAAATGTAAATGCTCCTTAAGTATATAAACAGTAAAAGTAAGCAAAAAACCTTACAACACATTCCTTTTTTTAATATATCAAAAATGTTTCCAAGGCAACATTATTAAAATGACTATATACCACAGTTCCTAATATAATGTCAAGCTCTAATAGGAAGGTACCGAGAGGCCAGAAAGGTTTCATCCAGTCAGTGGCTTAGGTGCTCTTCTTTTCCTCACCCAGTAAATTCACGGCAGCTTTCTTAGCTGTTAGAAGGAAAGAAAAATATATCACAGCTATTTGTAACACAGCTTTGTGCCTAATGTAGCTACTATTGTAGCTAACCCCGGGGATGACTCAGATGAGAACCACAGAGGTTTGTGGGCAGGGCTAGCAGAGTTTCCAGGGAATGGACACGAGAACTCTTCCAACGCAGATCCTGAGCACCTGAGCAGTTACTGAAGACCTAACCCACCCCTCAGGGTGGCGGCATTGCCTGCGCCATTGCGCTCTGTCCTCCTTCAGGTATCCAAGAAGCAGAGGCTCCTTGACTGCACAGTGTCCTCTGTACAGGCGAGAAATTCCAGGCCCTACCTGCCCTTCCTAATTACCACTTGGCTTGGAATGTGCTGTAAGAACTCCTGTGATGTGTCTGATGGGCCGCGGGGAGGCTTCTGGGAGCCTTGAGGCCCCCTGAGATTCCAAGCGCAGCTGTTCTCGGTGCAGCCCTGAGCGGGTGCCAGACAAGGCTGCCCTCCTTGTGCACCAGCTGCCCGACAGCTGTTCTCCATTCGCTTAAAATTGTGGACTAAAGTTTGCAAAGACACTGCAGGCTCTCAACTAGCTCTTTGCAAAAATGTACTTCCTGGAGAATCCAGAAACTCAAGAGTCTAAAATGTGTCAGCCTCAAAATCCCTCTTATTTTCATTCTTACACCTCAGTTTATGAATGTAACCTATCAAAACAGGATTTTAGAGTACTGAGATCTAAGAGAATCGAAGGCCGGAAAATGTGGGTAAACAAGACAGAAATGACATCACCAGAGGTTGCTGGTTTGGTTAAGAGCAGAGAGGAACAGTTAAGAAATCTCTTCAGAAGGAACTGGCGATCCCAGAGTGGGAGGATGTGCAGAAACGTAGAGGCGTCCTGAAGGAGGCTGGAGCCATGTCCGGGAGCAGGGCTTGGGGAGGACGTGGTCTGTGAGGAGGAGGGGGAGGACAGCACACACTGGCTGGGGCATCAGGGCTGCAGGGGACATGGAGGGTCTTCCTCCCCCAGAGGCCAGCTCACCTCTCGTCTCCCACTTCCTAGGGAGCATAGAACCCTTTTTTTTTTAAATTCCCTAGTTCTATGCCCATTGTCTACGGTCTAAAACACTTACTGTGCCCTCTGGAACTTCTGACCCATCATCAGGAAGACCTCCATCCTCACCTGTTTCTCCAAATGGCTTCTTCTTCCTGTTGCTCTTACAGAGCCTGCCTGCCCCCAGGACACTGCCTTCTCAAGTGTCCTATGTGTTTCCCTTCCATGACCCTGGTGCTGCTGGGTCTGGAGATCCAGGAAGCACTGTCTTTGATGCTCATGGCTGTGTTCGGAATCTCATGGCATCAGACGACCTTTCCCAGCCGCCCATCTTTTTTCCAATTCTCTCTGACCCTTGGGCTGTGCTGCCTCACTTCTTTAAGATTTTAGCTCCAAGCTTAAAATCACTCTTGAGCACTGCTGTTACCTGAATTATCAGTGATTTCAGTATTCTTCCAACATCCCGGCCGCTTGGGTCCCCTCCAGTAAGCAGGACGCTCCACTCTAGCTGCCCTGCGCCTGGCCTCCTTCAGCACCCCCCAGGCCACCCCCTGCCAGTCCCGCATTCCCCGCTCCCAGGCTTCTGCAAGTGCTAGCTCTCCCAATGGGGCTTTCTTACCCATGGTTCCTTCCCTTAACACTTTCAAATGTGACGCAGTGTTGCCTCCTTTGTGAGGATTTCCTATATCACTGTCACCTTCTCTCCAGCCCCATCTTTCAATCTGTTTTATTCTTCTCTGTATCATGTGCTATGCATGTGTGACTACACCACGTAACTTGCTTTTTCATTGTATTCTCCCTGTCTCTCTCAACAAGACTGTAAGCTTCATGGCTTCATGCAGTATGGTCTGCTGGTCGGTTTGGTTCCCTGGTTCATGCCCAGTGCTATGAACATGCTCGGCACATAATTAGGTCACCTCAATAAATATTTGTTGAATGAATGGATGAGAAAGGCTGAGAGAGAGAGCACTCTTTCGCACCTCTAACAAAAGCCATTTGAACAGCAGCATAACAAGCAGCTCAACCTGAAATGAATGAGAGAGGCTGGACTTGTATATAGATACAGATGACCCCTAAAATCTCCACCCACCACAGGAAAGTCACTTTTCCTAAGGTGCTGACTGAATGATGTGTTATACGTGGCATGGCAGAAGATTGTTGGGAACAGTAGAGGCAACAGGCAAAGCCTTGGTGGAGAAATCCCAGAACAGGCTTGGCACGGGGCTGAGGAAAGCCACAGGAGTGAAGTGAGGAGGCCCGCCCTCTGGGCCAGTGTGACCCAGCCTCCCGCACACTGAGCCAGGCTGCCCCCTGGCCATACCTTCCTTAGAGATGGCGTCTGCAGTCTCTTTGGCTCTGTCCTTCAGGTCACTCACCACACTGTCCACTTGGGACTCGTGCTTCAGGAAGAAGGGCCGGATGACGCGCTTGTAGAGCAGGTCTGCCCCGTTGGCAGGGCTGGGAGCCATGCACCACAGCAGGAAGCCGCACTGCAGGGAGGAGAAGCCACAGGGTTACGGGTGGCGGCAGACTGCACAGACTGCCACCTCTGCCCGAGACGGGCCGCCGCCGCTGGCTGCCCCACTGGCATCTCCGGAGTTTCTGCAGGACGTGAGGTGCACTTTTGTTGATGGAGAAAGCATGACAAATAATGACCTAGTAAGGAAAGGTTGCCAGGGCTTCCCTGACGGCTCAGCTGGTAAAGAATCCGCCTGCAAGGCAGGAGACCCCACTTTGATTCCTGGGCCGGGAAGATCCCCTGGAGAAGGGATGGGCTACCCACTCCAATATTCTTGGGCTTCCCTGGTGGCTCAGCTGGTAAAGAATCCACCTGCAGTGGGGGAGACTTGGGTTCCATCCCTGAGTTGCAAAGATCCCCTGGAGGAGGGCATCGCAACCCACTCCAGTATTCTTGCCTGGAGAACCCCCATGGACAGAGGAGCCTGGTGGGCTGTGGTCCGGGGGTCGCAAGAGTCAGAGATGACTGAGCGGCTAAGCGCAGAAGGAAACACTGCGGCTGCCAAAGGCGAGACACAGCAGGTCCGGCGGCTCAGCTCCTGCTGACAGGGGACACCTTCTGGGGTGAGTCACGAGAGCTGGGAGATGCACACGGGGAAGGGGCCGGCACCAACGGCAGAGGGCGTGAGTTAACACGCACACGGAGCACCAACAAGCGCACTTCCGTGACATCAAAATACAAAACAAAACGCAGGTTCTGACAGATTACAGGGGGCGAGTTTTGAAAAGGCAGGAGTTACCAGGCTGGATTTAAAAAAAAAAAAGAAAAACCCAAACTATGGCTATATAGTTCTTGCAAGAAACACACCTAAGACAAAACCAATCAGGAACACTGAAAATAAGGAGATGAAAAAAAAAAGATGTATCTGACAAATACCAACTCTCAAACAGCTCATATAATAATAACACAAATAAGTGAACAAAATGATAAGGAGGGAAAGCAGCTTGTTAGGAACAATAACTGGCCTAAACCCATGTATCTTTGAGCTATGTAAATTATACATACTTCTGTTTTTGGCTTCCCTGGTGGCTCAAATGGTAGTCTACCTGCAGTACAGGAGACCCAGGTTCGATCCCTGGGTCAGGAAGATCCCCTAGACGAAGATCTCCAGTATTCTTGCCATGGACAGAGGAGTCTGACAGGCTACAGTCTGTGGGGTTGCAAAGAGCTGGACACAAATGAGCGACTTCACTTTCTTTTTGTTTTGATACTTATATAATTTTAATTTTTATAATTATGTAATTTATAATTATATATAGCTTCTAAATACCTAATAGTTTTGAAATGTATAAACTTGAAAGTCAGAATTATATAGATCAATGGACAAATTCCATAATCAATTGCTTTTTAATATTTCCATCAGAAACTGATATATTAAAAAACTAGAAATCAGTAAGAATACATTGCAAAATACACAAAATTTAAAATCTTAATCTAAAGATATATACAGATCTCTTCCCCCAACAATCTGAGATCTAAGAGAATTGTATACTATAATACATACAGGTAAAAGAACTGGGCTCAGAGAAACTGGTTCCAGTCTCAGCTCTGCCACTTACTAGCTGGGCAAAGCTTACACAAGTTACATAATTGCTTAAGTCTGTTCTGATTCTATAAAAAAAGTATAAATAGAAAAAATTTTAAATCTATTTCATACAGGTTTTGTAAGAAAATAAGAAACATCTGGAGCATCTAGCTTTGCAGGGGCCCTGTCCCTGTCCCAAGAATATTGTGTCTTCTACCAACATCCATGAGCTAGAAGCAGGCTGCCTATTAGAGTTTTAAGTCAGGTGAAATCAGATCTCAGGACCAACATACACCCTTTTTAAACAATTATTTTGTTCTTACCTCTCCTTTCACTGAAATGAAATTCAAAGTCATGACATGCTTACGCATACAATTATTTTTTTAAAAAAGGTTTCTAACTTGTAAGAATATGAAGAAAGAATAAAGTAAAAGTGTTTTATTTTAAAAATGTATTTTGGACTTGCCTGGTAGTGCAGAGAATAGGAATCTTCCTGCCATTGCAGGGGCCACTGGTTTGATCCCTGGTCCAGGAAAAACCCACCTGCCGTGGAGCAGTTAAGCCCAAGCACCACAACTGCCGAGCCCACACGATAGGACTCGCGAGCTGCAACTACTGAAGCCCACGTACCTAGAGCCTATGCTTTTCTGATACCCAAACATTCATATTTTCCATCAGTTGCTTATAAAGATAATGCTAAAATATCCACACACATACCTAAAAGTGAACAGAGCAATTTAATCAAAGTGATGTGCAGGAAAAGTTACATTCTTGACAGAACATCAGAATTCTATGTGAACATTTTGAAGAGAATGCAGTGTGGCGGCCAAGGGGATGTGCCGTATACTACTGCATACAAAGAAAATTTCCTACCAACTATATTAACTATTCAAAGAGAAGAACTATTTGGATTTAGTTTTTAGCATCTAACATCCAATATACTTGTTATTTCTATCTGGGCATTTTGCTGTATTTATTATTTAGGAGAAGAAGGGGTGATAGAGGATGAGATGGTTGAATGGCATCATCAACTCAATGGACATGAGTTTGAGCAAACTCCAGGAGATAGTGAAGGACAGGGAAGCCTGGTGTGCTGCAGTCCACAGGGTTGCAAAAGGTCAGACACAACTGTGTGACTGAACAATTAATACTTAGGAAATTGGCATGAAGTTTTAAACTGGCATATGATACATTTTAATTTTTAATATTTAAAGTTGTAGAAAATAGTCTCCTGGCTGGTATTTCTATGTAGAATATCTGTCAGGGATATATTATTGATGTAGACATAACGTCTGCATAGCCTCAGAGTGAAGTGGAAAGGACTCACTGGGTTAAGAATCAGGAGAGTTGGGGAGAAGGAAATGGCAGCCCACTCCAGTATTCTTGCCTAGAGAATCCATTGGATAGAGGAGCCTGGCAGGCTACAGTTCATGGGGTCGCAAGAGTCAGACACAAATTAGCAACTAAACCACCACTCCCAAGGCATGTAAAAGAGCTATTCCAAATATTAAAAAAAAAAAAAAAAAGAATCAGAGAAGAGTTGGTATCTATTTCATGACTGTAAGTAAATCAAACAACCTCTCAAAGAGTCAATTTTCTCTTCAGGATTTTCTAGGAAACTCAGAAATTAAAAAATATACTTGAAGAAAGTACACAAGATACAGCTAATATTACCAAGTCCTACAGTTCTTACTGTTGTTGAAAATCTCTGAAATGTTATCTGCCTATACAGATAACAGCCATAAGCAGCCCAGAAAAGTTGACTTGTTCACTTTTTCTGGAAGAATTTAAGCATGGCTACTTGACAGGACCAGAGCCAAGAGTCTGCATTTCTGTACCTCTCCAATGTGATTAACTTTATATGCTAAACTCCAGACTGTTCATTTAGTTCTTCCCAGTTGCCTCTAGCTATTGTCTTGAGACTGTAAAATCATTATTGCTCTTTACCTACATCCTGAGCATGTTCCAGTTCTCAAATGAAATAACTTTCTTGTATTAAAAATAAAGTTAATTACAGTTCAACTCTCAAGGGTGATATTCAGCTGCAAGCTTTTACAACTCCCTTTTCTTAACCTATTGTACCTACTCAAGAGCCCAGAAATACATAAATCTGACCATCCTTTTAATCGGGCTATCTCCAAAGTGCCAGCTCACGGTGTTCCCAAGAACAAACACAAGCCCACTCTTACCCGCAGTGCAGATAAAGAGTCTGTGCTATTTCAATTTAACTCTCAGAGCTACCAGCGCTGACATACTAAATCCTTAAATTATAGCAGGCCAGAGAGTTGTGTCTGTGATTCTAATGCTGCCACTATTCAATTTCCCCGTAGAAATGCTTCCAAGATAGGGATATATTTAATATGCACAGTTTGGCACTAGCCTGGTGAGACCTGAGAGTTAATGTCTGAAAAAGATGTATTTCAACACTAGCTTCTGGTATGCTGCAATCAGTTGATCAGAAACAAGTCTTGGGAAGCCTTTGCGACACAGCCACAGGAACAGTAATACTCAACATGCACAAATAAAAGCTAAAAGCAAGCATGTGAAGGGGAAGACTTTTCTATCTTCTTTGCCTCCTACAAAGTTAAGAAGAAAAATGTTATGCTCTCTGCCAGTGGGTCAAACAGTACAGGACTTAAACTAGCCAAATTTTTTTCAATCTTGTTTGAAAAATCTAGAAACTTATTTAAATGAGAATAAAGATGAGGTGCAAAGGTACTCATTGCAGCATTAGTTATAATAGCAAGATAAATGTCCTAAATGTCTATTAACTGAGGAATGAATGAATTATTATCTATAATGGATTAGACATCTAGGTCAAAGAATATTGAATAACATGAGAAAATACTCGTAGTATTGTATTAATCAAAAAAAAGTGAGGTATAGAATCATATATGATATATACGGCCTCAACCATATATAGTTGAGTAAAGCAATAACATAAACAATTCACTGTGTGTATACACTGTATCAAGAAATTTATTTGCACATTAAAAAATAGGAAGACTACCCTAAATGATAACAGTGGGAGTCTTAAAATACTATTTTATTTTCTACATAAAACATGCCCCAACATACAGGCACACATACATACAACCACAGATGCAAACAGTGTAACAGCAAGGATTAATTCACCAAAATCCCCCTGACCTAAAACATATTCTGGCACACAGAGGTTCTAAATAAATATCTGCTGAATAAAGAAGATGTACTACCTTCACAGTCAGAGAAATTAATTTTAAATAAATACATTTATTTTTAAACCTTCCTGCTTCAAGGCAGAGCTCAGATCAAAGCTCTAAACAGGCAGGATCCACTTTTTCTAGCTCAATACATGGAACAGTATCTTCTCAACCAAAGTTTGATGCCTAATCATTGGTTCCTCTTACATTCCTTCAATCTGACAGGCTACTTTAGAAAAATGGGAGAACAGATCAACAATATTAACTCTGCAAAAGATAAAATAGTAAACCTGGCCTTAGCTGCAGGTCTTTTCTTCTTCTTCCCAAACGATCGCCTTGTGATTGTAGCAATAGCACAGGTAAGACCCAACTAGTCCTTAAAGTGGAATACTCTCACATACTCTGCGATTCAGAGACCTTTTCTTGGTCAGTTCCCTGAAGCCCTCAGAATACGCTACTAACACAGAAAGCAAGCATTTTATTGACAGCATGATCAATTTTTAATCATCTCAAGTATATGATCTATTTGGAAGCTATGGGATAAATCCACTTTTTTGGACACCATGCCATCACACAGCCGGGCAGTCACCACTAATGGACGCACACTCATTCACTACTGGGGGGGAAACGTGCTGCACAGCAGTTTCTGTAACGCACTTCACATATAAATGACTTGCTGGTTATCTTTTATTTTGGAGCCTCTCTATCTCAAGGGGCCTCCACCGGCAGCGGTGACCAAGAGCAGGCTGCCGTCAGATCGCTCACATTTCGGAAGCTTGAGGGCAGGTGCTGGTGCAGTGGTTCTGCTGACAGGAGACTGCCGGTGGCAGGCAGTGGGGCCCGAAGCAAAAACCCAGTTTCCTGCAGTCAGAGACTGCGGTGTGACATCACTGCCATCAGACAGATCTTGAAGGATTCAAAAGTATTTGAAGTCTAAAGTATGAACATCCAAATTAAAGACTATAAAGCTATTTTTATAAATGCTAAATATCTTTGGGTAACAAAAACATGAAAAATCCAGCAGTCTATGAAATCTAAATCTTCCTATAGACCAATTTTTTTCCTATTTCTTTTGAAAGGAAAATTCTTCAACTGTGTTACAAGGCATTTTGTGGTAACATCATTCAAACTTAAAAGAATATCCAGGGACTTCCCTAGTGGTGCAGTGGCTAAGACTCCGTGCTCTCAATGCAGGGAGCCTGGGTTCAATCCCTGGTTAGGGAACTATATCACACACGTCGCACCTAAGACCCACTGCAGTCAAATAAACAAAGAATTGCTTTTTAAAAAGAATATTCATGTTTTCATTTAAATTTTTAACTATCTAGCTTTTTTTTTTTTACCATAAATGGGTTCATACTGTATATAATCTATAATTTTTTATAAATAACGAATTATGCAAAACTTCTATATCTCTATAGATGAATTATTTCTTTTAACAGTATGGATGTACAATACTATTAATTCATTTAACCATTTACCTGTTGATGGACCCTTCAGGGTTTTTTGTAATTACCAGAATGAGAGAGCTTCTGGTATCTAATTTCCTGTATCTACATTTCTTTAGATAAAAAGTCTAAAAAGAACATAAACAGAAATGTAGACATTTTAAATAACTGCCAATTTAATGAGGAAGCTATACTATTTGACTATTTTAACTCACACTTCCCAGACTGCTGACCTACTCGTATTTTTTCTCTTATGTGAAACGTCTCTATATGACTTGTTTCATTTTTCTCTTTTTCTTCCTTGTAAGTTTTTCTATATATTCTGGATATTAATTCCATATCCAGTAAGAATATAAATACATCCTCCTAGTCTGTCATTATTTTTCCTTTGTTTATGCTGCCCACTGTTACATAGACATTTTTGACTAATTTCTACTCCCCCAAGTTAGAAAACATTCTTCTATACTTTTTTAAAGCAGAGGTTTTGGCACAGAAGTCTTGCCTGGGGAGGGACTGGGTAGCCAGGGCAGTTTCTCCTCAAGACCCCTGCCCCAGCCCCAGAGCTGTGACTGACCACCTCGGAGCACCTGCTTCAAGTGCCGCTGGGGAGCCAGAGGGTGATGCCTGCACCCGAGGAGCTGTCTTGGGGAGGGAAGGGTGGTTAACTGTGGCTCCTCTGCTGCCTGGGGCTCCCTACCCTAGTTTAGGGTGGGCAGGCTCCCCACCTGCCCCCCATCCTGAGTTTACCAGAACTAGCATGGATTGGGGTGTGGCCACCTCCACTCCAGCACCCAGTGGAATAGCTGACATGCCTGAAGAAAAATGAACTTGCAGGCCAAAATAACACGGTATTTGAAAAGTATAGCCATCTCAAAACAAAGACAGCACAGTCAACTACAGATCTATCAGCAGCAGAAATTTTAGAAGCGACTGACCAAGAATTTTAAATTAACTACACTAGAAGAAACACAGTGACATGAAAGAACAAAAAAACACAGCAAAGAACCAAGCAAAATTGCTAGGAATGAAAAATAAAATAGTTGAAATAAACACAATGTATGGCATAAAGAGCAAATGGAACAAAATTGAAACTGGAAGATCAGATTGAGAAAAACTCCCAGGAAGAAGGAAAACACATATAAATATATTTGAAAAATAGGTAAGGCCAGAAGAAAAGAAAAATATATCCATAATTACAAATCAAGATAATATCAATGTATTGGTGGTTGTGAGGAGGGAAATCAAAGAATGACAGAGTTTCTGGTATCTAATTTCCTGTATCTATGTTTCTTTAGATTAAAAAGTCTAAAAAGAGAGAGAGAACAAGATGGCGGAGGAGTAGGTGGACGTGGAGTACACCTCCCTCCCTGGATCCATCAGGAACTCTCCTTCAGACACAGAAGTGCATGCTGAACACCAGCTGGGAGCAGACAGGAGTACCTGACCAGTGGAAAAGAATACATAGAACCATGCAAAACTCAGTAGGATGAAGGAACTAGGGGGGAAAACAGGAGTGCTAGTAGGACTGGACCTGCCCTCAGTGGGTGGGGGAACTGAAGCAGGGGTCCGATCCCGACAGTGGGGCAAGTGAGTCAGAGGAGAAACACTTAAGGCTAAGAATGAAATAGCTGATCTGTGGCAGCCTAAATGGAATGAGATTCAGACAGTCCTTGCCACAGCCATGCATATGCCGGGCAGGAACGCAGGTCTCCTGGAAGGGGCAGTGGCTAGGAGCTGGAGCTTACAGATTGTAGAGCAATCCCAGGGCAAGGGCTGCTGTTGATTGTGGAGAGATGGACCAAGGGGCTATGAGGGAAGAGACTGTGGGGGGAAATGCCTGTGGAAGAAAGCCAGGCAGCCCTGGAAGCAAGTCGATACTGCTGATACTTCTGTCTCCACACGCCAGCATGGGGCTGAACAACAGAGGCTGGCCCATCAAATGCCTGAGGCACTGAACCATAGGCCAGGACCCGCCCAGGGTGGCCCTTTGAGGGCCTGACAGGAGAACTACAGAGAAGGCCCCCAGGCAAGGGAGCCCACTAAGTGCCTGAAGGGCAGAGCTTCGGAGAAAGCCTGGCCAAAGAGGCCTTCTGAGCACCAGCTACGAGAGGCCGAAAAAAGACTCTGATCGGGCCCTAACTCCTGCCTCCGAGGCCGGCCGTGTCCCTGCACACTTGGCGCCACCAGGGTCCCCGAAAGCCAAGCAAAAAAAGTCGTGTGTTCACGCGTGCGGGGTCTCCTCAGTCCTGCCCGACTCTGCACCCCTTAGACTGTGGCCTGCCAGGCTCCTCTGTCAGAGCGGGGTTCTCCAGGCAGCAGTACTGGAGCATATTGGCCAATACTGGCTGCCATGCCCTTCTGGAGCACTCTATCTCCTGCTGCCCTAGCTGCCAAGCCCCCTGAGGCCCTGGTGCTGCCAGCACCCCTGCGACCCAGGCAGCTGCACCACCTCCGCGCCTGGCCCTCACAGGGGCAAACCCAAGCCCTCCAGGGCAGCCTCAGGAGCAAACCCCAGTGGGCGACCCACATGCAGAGGTGGAGATGAAACCACAACTGAAACAGTGGGGCTAAGGAAGACGACCCAAACCCTGCCCACCAGCTGTGCAAGCCGCAGAGTAAATCCACAGGATCAGCTGAGCAGACTGTGTCTGTGGAAGATATAAAAGGCCACTGAGAGCTCCCGCAGAAGAAAATGTACTAGCTCTGATAGCTGCGGACATCGGAGGCAAGAACACACAGGAGGAGGACCAGACTAGAACCTGAGCTGCCCCCGCAGCAGGCCCAGAGACCAGCACAGTGTCGGAGGGCATCCTAGGGAGGCGAGGAGGACTGGGCTTCCCAGCGATGGAAGGGACCCTGACAGCAGTGACTCAAGAAAAACATTTATTATTTTCCATTTTTGACTTGTTCTATACATTCTCGTTGATTTTTTTCTTTCTTCTTTTTTCCTTTTTTCCCCTCTGTTGTAGTTCTCGATTTTATTGACACTGAGAAATCCAATTAAGCTTTTGAGTTTTTTTTATTTCCTCAGTCACATTTTTTATTGTTGTCATAAACGTCTGCCTCTACGTTGGGCTTTTGCAGTTCTGTGGAGTTTTCCTCTTTTATTTCTTTTTTTTTTTTTTAATTTTAATTTTTAAACCTATTATTATTTTTTCTACATTTATTCCGTTGTTTGCTTTTCCTACTGTTCTTTCCCCCTTGCAGTTAATCTTTAAGCTATATAAATCTACTTTATCTACCTCTTTCTAACTTGGCATAGCTATTCTTTCTTTTCTTAATCTCCTCTCCTCTCAACATATTTGTTAGTTTTATTCTCATTGCTTTATTCCCCAATTGGATGACCCACCTCCTAGAGTAATGGAAATAAAAACAAAAGTAAACAAGTGGGACCTGATTAAACTTAAAAGCTTTTGCACAGCAAAGGAAACTATAAGCAAGGTGAAAAGACAATCCTCAGAATGGGAGAAAATAATAGCAACTGAAACAACTGACAAAGGATTAATTTCTAAGATATATAAGCAACTCATACAACTCAATGCCAGAAAAACAAACAACCCAATCAAAAAGTGGGAAAAAGACCTAGACAGACATTTCTCCAAAGAAGACATGCAGATGGCTAACAAACACATGAAAAGATGCTCAACATCACTCATTATTAGAGAAATGCAAATCAAAACCACAATGAGATATCACCTCACACCAGTGAGAATGGCCCTTATCAAAAAGTCTACACAAAATAAATGCTGGAGAGGGTGCGGAGAAAAGGCGATGCTCTCGCACTGTTGTAAACTGATAGAGACATTAAGGAAGACAGTATGGAGATCCCTTAAAAAATCAGGAATAAAACCACCATATGACCCAGCAATTCCACTACTAGACACATACATTAAGGAAACCAAGACTAAAAAGACACATGGATCTCATTGTTCATTGCAGCACTCTTTACAATAGCTAGAACATGGAAGTAACCTAGATATCCATCAACAGATGAATGGATAAAGAAGTTGTGGTATATAAACACAATAGAATATTATTACTCAGCCGTACAAAGGAACGCAATGGAATCAGTCCTAATGAGGTGGATGAACCGAGAACCTATTATACATAGTGAAGTAAGTCAGAAAGATAAATACCATATTCTAACACATATATTGCATGGGAACCTAGAATGTTAGGTCCATGAATCAAGGCAAATTGGAAGAGGTCAAACAGGAGATGGTAAGAGTGAACATCGACATTCTAGGAATCTGCAAACTAAAATGGACTGGAATGGGTGAATTTAACTCAGATGACCATTATATCTACTACTGTGGGCAGGAATCCCTTAGAAGAAATGGAGTTGCCATCATAGTCAACATAAGAGTCCAAAATGCAGTAGTTGGGTGCAAACTCAAAAACGACAGAATGATTTCTGTTCGTTTCCAAGGCAAACCATTCAATATCACAGTAATCCAAGTCTATGTCCCAACCAGTAACGCTGAAGAAGCTGAAGTTGAAAGGGTCTATGAAGACCTACAAGAACTAACACCCCAAAAAAGATGTCCTTTTCATTATAGGGGACTGGAATGCAAAAGTAGGAAGTCAGAAACACCTGGAGTAACAGGTAAACTTGGCCTTGGAGTACAGAATGAAGCAAGGCAAAGGCTAATAGAGTTTTCCCAAGAGAACACACTGGTCATAGCAAATACCCTCTTCCAACAACACAAGAGAAGACTCTACACATGGACATCAGCAGATGGTCAACACTGAAATCAGATTGATTATATTCTTTGCATCCAAAGATGGAGAAGCTCTATACAGTCTGCTAAAATAAGACCGGGAGCTGACTGTGGCTCAGATCATGAACTCCTTATTGCCAAATTCAGACTTAAATTGAAGAAAGTAGGGAAAACCACTAGATCATTCAGGTATGACCTAAATCAAATCCCTTATGATTATATAGTGGAAGTGAGAAATAGATTTAAGGGACTATATCTGATAGAATGCCTGATGAACTATGAACTGAGGTTTGTGACATTGTACAGGAGACAGGGAGCAAGACCATCCCCAAGAAAAAGAAATGAAAAAAGAAGAATGACTGTCTGAGGAGGCCTTACAAATAGCTGTGAAAAGCAAAGGAGAAAAGAAAAGATAATCCCATTTGAATGCAGAGTTCCAAAGAATAGCAAGGAGAGATAAGAAAGCTTTCCTCGGAGATCAATGCAAAGAAATAGAGGGAAAAAACAGAATGGGAAAGACTAGAGATCTCTTCAAGAAAATTAGAGATACCAAGGGAACATTTCATGCAAAGATGGGCTCATTAAAGGACAGAAATGGTATGCACCTAACAGAAGCAGAAGATATTAAGAAGAGGTGGCAAGAATACACAGAACTGTACAAGAAGAACTGTACAAAAAAGATCTTCATGACCCAGATAATCATGATGTGATCACTTTCCTAGAGCCAGACATCCTGGAATGTGAAGTCAAGTGAGCCTTAGGAAGCATCACTACAAACAAAGCTAGTGGAGGTGATGGAATTCCAGTTGAGCTATCTCAAATCCTAAAAGATTTTAAAGTGTCAGAGTGCTGTCAAAGTGCTGCACTCAATATGCCAGCAAATTTAGAAAACTCAGCAGGGGCCACAGGACTGGAAAAGGTCCCTTTTCATTCCAATCCCAAAGAAAGGCAATGCCAAAGAATGCTCAAACTACTGCATAAATGCACTCATCTCACACACTAGTAAAGTAATGCTCAAAATTTGCCAAGCCAGGCTTCAGTAATACATGAACTGTGAAATTCCAGATGTTCAAGCTGGTTTTAGAAAAGGCAGAAGAACCAGAGATCAAATTGCCAACATCCGCTGGATCATCAAAAAAGCAAGGGAGTTCCAGAAAAACATCTACTTCTGCTTTATTGACTCTGCCAAAGCCTTTGACTGTGTGGATCACAATAAACTGTGGAAAATTCTGAAAGAGATTAGGAATACCAGACCACCTGACCTGCCTCTTGAGAAATCTGTATGCAGGTCTGGAAGCAACAGTTAGAATTGGACATGGAACAACAGACTGGTTCCAAATAGGAAAAGGAGTACATCAAGGCTGTATATTGTCAACCTGCTTAGTTAACTTATATGCAGAGTACATCATGAGAAATGCTGGGTTGGATGAAGCATAAACTGGAATCAAGATTGCTGGGAGAAACATCAATAACCTCAGATATGCAGATGACACCACCCTTGTGGCAGACAGTGAAGAAGAACGAAAGAGCCTCTTGATGAAAGTGAAGGAGGAGAGTGAAAAAGTTGGCTTAAAGCTCAACATTCAGAAAACTAAGATCAGATCATGGCATCCGGTCCCATCAGTTCATGGGAAATAGATGGGAAAATAGTGTCAGATTTTTTTTGGGGGGGGGGGGCTCCAAAATCACTGCAGATGGTGATTACAGCCATGAAATTAAAAGACGCTTACTCCTTGGAAGAGAAGCTATGACCAACCTAGACAGCATATTAAAAAGCAGAAACATTACTTTGTCAACAAAGGTCCGTCTAGTCAAGGCTATGGTTTTTCCAGTGGTCATGTATGGATGTAAGAGTTGGACTATAAAGCAAGCTGAGCACCGAAGAATTGATGCTTTTGAACTGTGGTGTTGGAGAAGATTCCTGAGAGTCCCGTGAACTGCAAGGAGATCCAACCAGTCCATCCTAAAGGAGATCAGTCCCAAGTATTCATTGGAAGAACTGATGCTGAAGCTGAAACTCCAATACTTTGGCCTCCTGATGTGAAGAGCTGACTCATTTGAAAAGACCCTGATGCTGGGAGGGATTGGGGGCAGGAGGAGAAGGGGACGACAGAGGATGGGATGGTTGGATGGCATCACCGACTCGATGGACATGGGTTTGGGTGGACTCCGAGAGTTGGTGATGGACAGGGAGGTCTGGCATGGGGTCGCAAAAAGTTGGACACGACCAAACGACTGAACTGATCTGAACTGAACACATATATACAGAATCTAGAAAAATGGTATTGAATAATTTATTTATAGGGCAACAACAGAGAAACAGACACTGAGAACAGACTTATGGACATGGGGAGAGGAGAGGAGATGGTGAGGTGTATGGAAAGAGTAACGTGGAAACTTACAGTACCATATGTAAAATAGACAGCCAACTGGAGTTTGCCATATGGCTCAGGAAACTCAAACAGGGGCTCTGTATCAACCTAGAGGGGTGGGGTGGGGAGGAAGATGGGAGGGAGGTTCAAGAGGGAGGGGACATATGTGTACCTATGGCTCATTCATGTTGAGGTTTGACAGAAAACAGCAATATTCTGTAAAGCAATTATCCTTCAATAAAAAATTAATTAATTAAATATATATATATAAAAGAACAAATTGTAGGAAGAAAAGAAAAGTCTAAAAAGAAAGTAAACAGAAATGTAGACATTTAGGACAAGTTAAAATAACAAGGACACTCAAAACAGGTCTAAATATACAAAGGAAACAATTAGATTCGAGGGAAACTAAAATAACTTTTAAGAGAGGCAATACAGGGGGCAGGAATGCAGAATCTTCAAAATTCTTAGAGAATTACTTGAGTCTTTAAACTATTTCATGTGTAACTCAAACTATTTCTTGTGTAACTTCATGTGTACTCTTGAGTCTTTAAACTTTTTCACTTTTAACTCCTACTAAAACAAATACTTAAAGAGTATGAAGGGAATGAAGAGAACCCATAATTCATAAGAGCTGAACTTCCCTCTCAGCTTGGGAAGTCTGGCTCAGTGAACCTGAGGCAGTATTTACATCCTGTGAAGTTAATGGGAAGCAGGACCTCTTCCGCGGAAGACAGCGGAGGGAGCAACTAAAGAAAGCTTGTCCCATTTAGAGAAAAAGAACCAACCACTCCATTAAAAGATGTGAACTTCATTGTCATTTGCCTCTGATGCAAATCCAGAGTTGATACAGGTCCCATTAGGAAACAGAACTTCCTACTGCTTTTCTTCACACAGTTGTAACTAAAGTGAGTCCTCTGCCAAGCAGAGGTGTGGCAGGGCTGATGCCAGGCTAACGGACCTGTCAGAGTTATTAAAATGACTTCCTCAGCCGATTTCACATCTTCTTTTTCCAAACCTATATAAGAAAAGAGTATTTTTTGTCCAGATATAAAGACTCCAGCACACAACTGTGAATAATTGATGGACTGATAAAATCTGCAACGTTTATGCATCAAACACAGACAATAGGATTTTGGCAAAGAGCAATGCTTGTGCTACCACAGTATTTCCATGTTTCACTATTATCAAACACATATTACAGACACAATTGCTTTGGCTATTTCCAAGGTAATACACAAACTAGTTAGCTATGTTGAGTTCTTCCTTCCTGTTTACACAATCTGAGGCAGAGCCAGAGATGTCTAACATTCAAGCATCTGTTCCTATTCCTTGTATATAGGTCCTCAGATCGAGTTTATTTTAGTGCTAGGGAGCAAAGCAAAAACAGATGAAAGAAAACACGGCAGTTCCGGAAAAGGCAGCGTACCTTCAGCATGTAGTAGAAGGGGAACCAGGACAGGAAGAGGTCGGAGAAGAATTCGACAATGCTGAACACGCCATAGACCACCCAGTAGGTCAGCCACTGGGTGTCATCTTCTTTGTTGGGGCTTTCTATGGCTTTAATCCTGAAAGGCAATACAGAAGCAAGTGTCTTATGTAGTGAGATCTCAGTGAGGTAATTTCGATCATTATACTTGCACGCTGCCCTCCAATACCAACTGAAAAACTCAGGCAGTATATGTACCATGACAGTAGATGCATAAGTATAACATGAAACAGACAGCAAAGTAGAAATACCAAGACAAGCTATTGTAACTACCTGTTACCAGTCCTCTGGTCACCAGAGATGCCAGCACCAGCTGACCCATGGGTCTCCACCTTGCCTGAGCCTCCACCACAGCTCCAGGAAAGAGCAGTGATGACTGGAAACTAGAGTAATCCCCGTTTTCAAGTGGGGTCCTGCCGCTAGGGATGTATCAAGAACTCACTTGTGTACTTCAGTTCTCATGCACTTTAACTGAAGTACATCATGAGTGAGCAGGCATTTCCATAAACAATATCTTGGGAAACACAGTTCCAGGACGCTTTCCAGAGTTCATAACATACTTCGTAACGAACAGGCGAAAACGAACATGGTGTCTACTTGGTTCTGACTGTCGTCACGTGACGCTCAGGCGGTGAACTTTCCTCCCCATATCAGTTAACACTAGGACTTTCTCAGTATCGACTACTGCTTAAACAAAATTCATTCTGTAAATGAACAGAACTAAATGTAAAATAACCTTCTTTTACTTCTGAATCACAGGAATTTCTTCTAGTCCTAAAAATCTCTTCATTCTAAGACCCAATTCCATAATTTTTTATCCTGTCCTCACATGTCTGGATACTTATCATAACTGAGCTGATCTGCATCAGTAAACTAGAAGAAATCTGAATCTTGTTTAGCTTATGCAATGAGTTAACTACTGAAAATACATTGGCTACTTGGTAACAGGGGTTCACCAAATAAGCAGTCTGATGAATCATGCTGCATCATCCCCTAAGAAAGCCTCTGAATTAATCAGAAGCAGCCATGGGTGTATGTGTGCCTGCCTACATGAGTGTTTTAAGAAAATGACCAAGTGGGGAAAAATTACAGCTGACTGAAATGACTGCTAATGACATGAGGAAAAGGCAAGGAGAGAGTGATGAAGTGAATGCTGTTTTGAACATCAAGAGTAAATACAGAATCATAAAATAAATTGAAGAGAGCTAATTATAAAATAATGGCTTGTCACATGTAGACTGTGTCTGTGTTTTAGCGTTCCTCAGGTAGAAACTAGCCGATATAACTGGAAGTCAAAGGAGAAAGTAGGCAAGCATGTGAACCGAAGAGCTAACAAATGTACACCCGCTACATGGAAGGTTTTCTTATTCCTGCTATGCTTTATCTGGTATAGAATAAAGTTTATCTGGGGAAGATCCCCTGGAGGAAGGCATGGCAACCCACTCCAGTATTCTTGCCTGGAGGGCCCCATAGACAGAGGAGCCTGACAGGCCAGAGTCCACAGGGCTGCAGAGTCAGGCAGCGATGTAGCACAAGCAGTCATGGCTTATCCACCCACATTTCGGTGGGCTTTTCACAATCACCAAGCACGATAGAAACCTGTTTCTTATGCGTCTCACCCTGGACAAAGGGGCAACAAACATTTATGAAACCACTGATACTTTTAGTTCCATTCTGCGTCATTATTACTGGTTTTACTGAAGCAGAGCTGATTTACAATGTCGTGTCCTTTCTGGTGTACAGCAAAGTGACTCAGTTACATATAATGTGTGTGTGTGTGTGTGTGTCTGTGTGTGTGTCTGTGTGTGTGCATGTGTGTGCGCGTGTGTGTTGTGTCTCTCTGTGTGCGTGTCTGTGTGTGTGTGCGTGTGTGTGTTTCTATACATTGATGGATGTTATAGATATTATACTGACAGATTGACAGTCGTGTCCAACTCTTTGCAACCCAATGGACTAGACAGTCCACAAAACTCTCCAGGCCAGAATACTGGAGTGGGCAGCCTTTCCCTTCTCCAGGGGATCTTCCCAACCCAGGGATCGAACCCAAGTCTCCCACATTGCAGGCAGATTCTTTACCAGCTGAGTCACCAGGGAAGCCCAAGAATACTGGAGTGGGTAGCCTATCCCTCCTCCAGGAGATCTTCCCGACCCAGGAATCGAATCTGGATCTTCTGCATTGCAGGTGGATTCTTTACCAACTGAGTTATGAGGGAAGGCCCATTATATAGATAGTTTATTGTAAGATATTGAATACAGTCCCCTGTGTGATACAGTAGGACCTTGCTGTTTATCTATAACAGTTTGTATTTGCTAATCCCAAATTCCTAATTTAATCTAATTACCCCTACCCCCACCCCCCGCCCTTGGCAACCACAAGTCTGTTCTCTGTGAGTCTGTTTCTAAGTTCATTTGTGTTATATTTTAAATTCCACAGAGTGTTATCGTATAGTATTTATCTTTCCCTGTCTGACTTCACTTAGTATGATCTAAGTTCATCTATGTTGCTGCAAAGGGCATCGTTTCATTCTTTTATTTTATGGCTGAGCTATATTATATTGCATATATGGATCATATCTTCTTTATCCATTCACCTGTTGATGGACATTTAGGTTGCTTCCATGTCTTGGCTACTGTAAATAATGCTGCTATAAATATTGGACAAGTGTATCTTTTCCGGTTAGAGTTTTATCTAGACAAATGCCTAAAAGTGGGATTACTGGATCACATGGCAATTCTATTTTTAGTTCTTTAAGGAATCTCCATACTGTTTCAGACAGTGGCTGCACCAATTTCCATTCCCACCAACACTGTAGGACTTTTTCTTTTTATCAGATTTGTATGTTGATTTACTTATTTACTTAGGCTGTGTGGGTCTTCCTTGCTTTACCCGGGCTTTCTCTAGCTGCAGCCGGCAGGGTCTACTCTTCATTGTGGTGCACAGGCTTCTCATTACAGCGGTTTTTCTTGTTGCAGAGCAGGCGCTAGGCTTCAGGAGTTGCGGCGCATGGGCTCAGCAGCTGCAGCTCGTGGGCTCTCGAGCACAGGCTCAGCAGTTGTGGCACATGGGCTTAGGTGCTCTGCGGCACGTGGGGTCTTCCCGGACCAGGAATCAAACCAGTGTCCCTTGCACTGCAAGCAGATTCTTAACTACTGGACTACCAGGCAAGCCCTGTAGGCTTTTTAATGATGGCCATTCTGACCAGTGAGCTGGTACCTCATTGTAGTTTTGATTTGCATTTCTCTAATATTAGCATGTTGAGCATCTTTTCATGTGCCTATTGGCCATCTGTATGTCTTCTTTGGAGAAATGTCTGTTTAGGTCTTCTGCCGATTTTTTGATTGGGTTACTTGGTTTTTTTGTTACTGAGTTTTATGGGCTGTGTGTATATTTTGGAAATTAATTCCTTATCAGTCATATTGTTTGCAAATATTTTCTCCTCTTCTGTAGGCTATCTTTTCATTTTGTTGATGTTTTCCTTTGCTGTGCAAAAGCTTATAAGTTCAATTAGGTCCCACTTGTTTATTTTTGCTTTTGCTTCTATTGCCTTGGAAAAACTGTAATTATTTTTAAAACATTAGTCCGCAGATTCAGAAACCAAAAAAATAAATAATGCCCTATGTGTCTCTTCATCTGGCTATAGATTTGTTTCCTTTAATCCTTTTATAATAGATTGGTCATCTAGTGAGTTCTGTGAGTCATTCTAATTAAACCTAAAGAGGGGACTCGGGAACCACTGGTTGACAGCCAGTTGGTCAGAAGCACAGACTAAGAACCGGAGCTTGTTACAGGTGCTTCAAATGTGAGGAAGTCTTGTTGGACTGAGCCTTTTAGCTTTGTAATTTGATTCTGTTTCTGGCTATACAGTGTCAGAATTGAGTTGAACTCTTGGACTCTCGGGCTTCCCAGGTACAGTGGTAAAGAACCCGCCTGCCAATACAGGAGATGCAAGAGATACAAGTTGGATCCCTGGGTGAGGAAGATTCCCTGGAGTAGGACATGGCAACCCATTCCAGTACTCTTACTTGGAAAATTTCACGGACAGCGCAGCTTGGCGGGCTACAGTCCATGGGGTCACGAAGAGTCGGACATGACTGAGGACACACACCCTTGGATTCTCTGCTATTATCTGAGAATTATTTGTTGACATGGAGAAGCCTTTGGAATTGGGCCCTTTGCATCTTTGACCACTCTGCTGCCTTTTATTTACATTTGCTAAACAGTATTTTAACTCATATCACAACGAAGATATATCAACCTTTCAGGTAACATACAGGATTCAAGAAATCCTAAGATGCAACTCTATCCTTAGGTCATTTGTAGTTTTTGGTCTCTAGCCAAAGAGGCAAAGATAAAGAATGGGAAGGATAGGACCTTAATAATTATTTAATTTAACCTTCAGAACAGCCTATGTAACAGGTAATGTTATTCTCATTTTTGAGAGAAAGAAACTGAGGCTTAGGGAAGGAAAATCACATCGGCAGGGGCCCCAGAGATGTGCTCCTGCAAAGCCTGTGTCTGCTTCTCTATCCCGAGCTGTTTTCCTAGTTGGGAGTACTCACTATCCGCTTGCACAGCACTTAGCCAAGTGTCTGGTACTAAGTGGGCAGTTAGTAAATGTTTGTTTCGTTCATACAGATACAGAAGAGTTCATAATCTGACTTTTGGAAGGGACCAGAGTCCTCTCTTGCAGAAAATCAAGGCTTAGAGAGGTCAACTTGGGCACAGAGCAGACTAACAGGGGGAAAGGTCATAGTCTCAACATCCAGATTCCTGAAAGGCCATTCATCCTGCTTCCTTGAGGTGGAGGACCATTAGAAGTGAACGGGATGCTGTTCCAAGTTGGTGCCCTAGTCCACCAGTTCTCAGACTTGGATGATGATCCACATTCACCTCAAGAACTGTTAAAAAATATATACACTATATTTTTATAGGGTATAAATATATAAAATACAGTGTATAAATATATAAAAATATATATACACCAGGTCCTTCAGACCTGGTGGCTCAAGCTCTCCCACATACACAGGTGTGTGCTTTTAGAAACTTATGCAGGTGATTCTAACACACAGCTAAGTTTCAGAACCACCAGCTCCAAGATCCAGTTTCAGTACGACTTGGTCATATTATTTCTAAAACAGAAAAGCAAAATGATTGAATCAGTTTCAAAAAGCTATGGCCAGAGGGTAGGCGACCCCTTCCCAGCAACGAGTGAGAAGCCAAGAGAGGAGAAAAGCTCGATCCTTAGAGGGACTTGGGGACTGTAGCCCCAGCAGCTGGCAGCAGTTCTCCCGTGCTCTCAGAGCCCTGGGCCATGTCACCCTCGAACGGCAGACGCCAGCAGGGACCGTGGGCTCAGAACTACTCCAGAGCAGCACAGTCCTGGCCCGCTCTCTGCCCACGGTCACGGCCACCTAAACTCAGAGCTGTGCCTCCTGCTCCAGGGGCACAGTTCAAGGGCAGAGCTTCACCTCCCTCACACAGGTAGCAGAAGGAAGCACGGCCTGGCTGAGCAGGAGACGGGCCTGCGGAGGGGAAGATGGCTGGCAAGCAGTTCTAAAAATTGACTGAGCAGAATTAGAAATTGTAGACTGTTGAATGGAAAGATGTCTTCAAGTTCTAGTTGAAGTTCTATATTTTATAGACACAAAATAAAATGAACCTCAGAGAGGAAAGAGTGATATTAAAATGACTTTCAACTAAAAAATTACAGAAGAGATTATAGAAACATGTGTTTATACATTTTAAGGGCAGGATGGACTGTTTAAATAAATTTGGTTATATTCATATAGTGAAATATTTCTGAAGCCTTTAAAAGGATATTCCTTAACAGAGAGAGATGTCCAAGATAAAGGGCTGAGTGTCAAAAACAGATTACTAATTTTGTATTTAAAAGAAAAAAGAAAACTATCCATATATATTTATAGACCAAGAATGGCATTTAGAAATATTTTTTCAAGTTGAATACAGTTAACTCTGAGTATTGGGATTGTAGCATTTTGTTGTTTTAAAATCTTTCAATGAGCATGTACTATCTTTTTTAAATTAAAGCACGATTGGTGTAAAAGTTACAGGTGTACAGTATAATCACAGTTTTTAAAGGTTATATTCCATTTATAGTTATTATAAAGTATTGGCTATATTTGCATTGTACAATATATTCAGGTAGCTTATTTTATACTTAACAGTTGTACCTCTTAATTGCCTAGCCCTATCGTGCCCCTCCCCCTCCCCTCTCCTCACTGGTAACAACGAGTTTAATTCTCTGTATTTGTGAGCATCTTCTATCATCTACTATTTTTAAGAAATTTTTCTATAACTGACTTACAATGTTGTGTTAGTTTCAGGTGTATAGCAAAGAGCATCAGTTCTACATATACATACACAGCATGTACTATTTTTAATAAGAAAAGTGAGGACAAATATTTCTATATGGGGGGAAAAACACAGGGCACCCAGACTTTATATAACTACAGTCTCCTATGAGACTAGGCCTCTTTAGGGCCTTGTTAAAAGAAACACTGACGTGAACAGCAGACACATTCATTTAATTTCTCTCTTGAGAAAACTGCTCATGATTTTCTAACAAACTTCCCTAAAAATGATCAGACACAATCTATTGTGTTTTAGGGCATTTAAAGTCCTTCAATCCACACAGATGGCTCAGACAGTAAAGAATCTGCCTTCTTGAAGGAAACACAGGCTTGATCCCTGGGTCAGGAAGATCCACTGGAGAAGGGAATGACTACCCACTCCAGTATTCTTGCCTGGAGAATTCCATGCACAGAGGACTCTGGCAGGCTACAGTCCATGGGGTCACTAAGAGTCAGACACAACTGAGCGAAAAGACACTTTTTTTCACAATACACAGAATGACACAGAGGGAGAAAAGAAAGTCACACCACCCATCATATGAGTTGAATCATTCTAATTTCCTCCTCATTCTAATTTCCTAGAAAAAGAAATGCAAAATGGCAAAATAGCTGTCTGAGAAGGCCTTACAAATAGCTGCGAAAAGAAGAGAAGCCAAAAACAAAGGAGAAAAGGAAAGATATACCCATTTGAATGCAGAGTTTCAAAGAATAGCAAGGAGAGATAAGAAAGCCTACCTCAGTGATCAATGCAAAGAAATAGGGGAAAATAATAGAACGAGAAAGACTAGAGATCTCTTCAAGAAAACTAGAGATACCAAGGGAACATTTCATGCAAAGAGGGGCTCAACAAAGGACAGAAAGGGTATGGACCTAACAAAAGCAGAAGATATTAAGGAGAGGTGGCAAGAATACACAGAAGAATTATACACTAAAGATCTTCCTGACCCAGATAATCACAATGGTGTGATCACTCACCTACAGCCAGACATCCTGGAATGTGAAGTCAATGAATTACAAAGCAGAGACATTGCCGACAAAGGTCTGCATAGTCAAAGCCATGGTTTTTCCAGTAGCCATGTATGGATGTGAGAGTTGGACCATAAAGAAGGCTGAACGCCGAAGAATTGATGCTTTTGAACTGTGGTGTTGGAGAAGACTCTTGAGAGTCCCTTGGACTGCAAGGAGATCCAACCAGTCCATCCTAAAGGAAGTCAGTCCTGAATATTCATTGGAAGGACTGATGCTAAAGCTGAAACTCCAATACTTTGGCCACTGATGCCAGAACTGACTCATTGGAAAATACCCTGATGCTGGGAAAGATTGAAGGCGGGAGGAGTAGGGAACGACAGAGGATGAGATGGTTGGATGGGATCACTAACTCAATGGAGATGAGTTTAAATAAACTCCGGGAGTTGGTGATGGACAGGGAAGCCTGGCGTGCTGCAGTCGCGAAGAGTCAGACACAACTGAGCAACTGAACTGAACTGAACTGAATTTCCTACTGTACAAAGCAAACTATCAAAAGATGATTAATTACACTGAATTATGAAACAGCCAGGCTTTCCCCTTCATTTCTTCCCAAAGCTCATCTGGCTTTACATTATTTTACTATTTTTGGGTTATAGCTTTTTATCCTAGTCCTACCACTTACTAGGTACATGACCTTGGGCAAGTTTTTCTGGGCCTTAGTATGCCCATCTGTCAAGTAGGGATGATAAACCTCATTGTGTTGCTATGAAGATTAACTTAGTTAATACATGTTAAGCACTTAAACAGGGTAAGCACTCAGAAATATTACTTTATTAGGTAGTAATTATAATATGGTGATAATTTTATTATTATCATAGGAGGCAAAGGATTAAAAAGAAAAGAGAGCAATAAGAACACTCCAGTCCTTCTGGCTAAGTAGAGCATAAAGGATTACTAGCATTGTTAATACAGGAAAGAGGAGATTAGAGAATTATTCATGGATTTTAATTGTACTTCACTCTCCAAATCCAAAATGCTACAGAAAGTAAAGGGTTGGGTGAAATCCAAAAGTCCTATTTGCAGGTCACATTTTTCAGGTCTACATGGAGACTGGCCAAAAGTCTTGACACTGGTATTGAACTGGCACTGGCAGAGACGTAACCCCTGGCCAGCCCTCACCCAGACTACCCAGCCCCGGCGACTGCACTGGCTGCCTCCACGTTGTTGAATCATCTGTTTCTTTGCTGCTGCTTTCTAAAGGCAAGATCATGAACCAAAACCAGCCAAAGTATAGCATTAAACAGATGTAAAAAAAACCAAAGTTCAAGTAGATACGGTCTATCAGCATTTTCTCCCTCCAAATTAAGAGTCAGCATTCAGAGAATTCCCTGACCCACAGACATGAGTAAACTGTAAATTCCCTAAGTACTTCATTAGAAAGAAATCATGTAAACTAAAGACAGTTGATGTGAAATTGAAAGTCACTGCTGTGCCCAACTCTATGCGACCGCATGGACTGCAGCCCACCAGGCTCCCCTGTCCATGGCATTCTCCAGGCAAGGATACTGGAGTGGGTTGCCATGCCCTTCTCCAGGGGATCTTCCTGATCCAGGGGTTGAACCCAGGTCTCCCACACTGCAGGCAGATCCTTCACTGTTTGAGCTATCCAGGAAGCCCCTGAAAGTTAAGCATTTTTTACACTACAAAAACTTTTTCAGACTCAAAGTTTATCCCTGGTTAATAGGTATTTCAATACATTCAAGTCATTAAGTTAAAAATGTCCATTTTCTACAATAGTAATGGAGTATAAGCTGTGTGTACACTATATTTAGTATTATATATGCATATGTCTACAATGAAGGGGAAGCATAATATAGATGACAAATACAAAAAGCTAGTTAAGCCATTTTGCAATTACTTATTCCTATGTCCTATATTTCAAATGAGCTACTGTAAAGGTAACTTCTAACAAGGAATAAGACTGTTTGGCTTAATCTTCTTTGTTGTAATTTTTCTTAAGATAAAAAGTCAATGAAAAAATACGTAAGATTCTTTACCATCAGTACAAACCAAACCAAACCAACGTTACTTTCCTCCACTCAATTCTTGGTGGTAAAATGGCCAGAGAGGCCCTGTCTAGGAAATCCACCATGACTATCAGTGACAGACCTGTTCAAATGCAAGCATATGTGGAGCACTGACCATGCATAACACTGTACTGAAGCTCTGAGGCCAAAACAGTGACGCTCCAGGACAGAAAATCAAAAACAGTCAAATGATAGTTCCATTCTTAAATAAGCAGCACAGGTGTGCTTGGGGAAAGATCCAATGAATGAGTTAGGAGAAACTAGAAACCTCAATGGAAGCAAAACAAAGTAAAAAGTAGATTTAATATCTAAAAACTGTTAGTTAAAATTATGCCCAGGGCTTAGGAACAAGTATACTACTGTACCAAAACAGAAGAAAACCCCTAGCCATAACACATATTTATAATTCGGAAAAACAAAACCTTATTGTATCTTATTGCTCCTTAGAACAATGATGTCTTAAGCTGCTGTTATCTAAGAATAGGAAAAAATAAGAAACAAAAAACAATAAGTAGAAAAAATAAGTTAAAATACTACTTGAGAGGTTTTTCCTTAATCTTTTAAGTTCAATGACATGAGTAAGAGAACCATGACTATGATTAAGTCAATTTTCACCTGTATGTTAATTAAAAGTAACCACACTTAATTAAGCAGTTCCTAAAATGTTGATTTGGTGATGGACAGGGAGGCCTGGCATGCTGTGATTCATGGGGTCCCAAAGAGTCTGACACAACTGAGCAAGTGAGCTGAACTGAACTGAACTGAAAATGTTGATTATGTTCGTGTTTAACTTAAATTATCCCCTCCTTCTACATAGAGAAAATTGAAATGTTATAAAAGCTAATCTATTCCCAAGGGTTAATTCAACTAGTAATTATCAGATGCATTACATATGCTTCTGATCACTCACACGAAAGAAACTGCGGCATACACACTACCCAGACTGCATGTGGTTCACACGTAACTTAAGTCACTATAGTTCAAACTAGCCAAATGATGCAAAATTAAGTGTTGATATTAAATGTCTTCAGAGCACTGGCCTTACTACTGAAACCAGTTATACTCATCAATAGGATTTTAATTTTAATAAGTTGATTATATTTCCAGACTGGCAGGACATTAAAAAAAAAAAAAATCATGAAAAAGGCCTATAACAATAAAAAGCTTTGAGATGTGCTGTTGGTAAGGAACAGAAAGGAATCTACTTCTGGTCCATTTGCTTTGTTCTATTTCAAATGTGGTAAGTTACATTTAGAAACAAATATTCCAAAGTTTAAGGTATATTATCTGAAGCATGAGTAAGAAGAATATGGACCAGAATGTTCATCCTTTCTGACACAGCAGACACACAGTGACCACTATGCATGGGAGTGCTTCTGGCACTCCTAAGCCAGGGTTTATCAGAGAATGTGAAGTAGGGATACCCGACAGTTCAAAATGTTTTTCCTAGTTCCTATTACCTCTCTTTAGGAGTTTGCCGTTTCAAATATTATTTCACACATACAGTGCGTCACATTAGAAGGAAAGAAACCCACATTTTAAGACATGAACAGGATTTTTTTTATTTCCATGCCAGTAAAGAAGAGATTTTTCTTCATGAAAATAAAGATCAGAAGCTATGGACACTCAGAAAAGTACTTGTTTTTTGCTGCAGAGTAGGTGTACTTTCAAAATAAGAGAGAACACCAACAGAGAAAGAGACAAACAGAGGGAAAAAACTAAAAGCAAAGAAGCAAAGTAAAGGAACAATTTGCTTCTTTACTGTTTACATCATACCCAATCCTCTTCCCTACCCAAAAGAAGGATACAGTCACTAGCAGTAAATCTGCTTCTTAAACATGTAGAAACTATCTTCTAAGATGACTATACAAGAACAGCGAAAAAAATAAACCATGCTCCTTTAATTTTTAACACTGTTCCCCTACAGTATAAAATGACCAACTTAATGAAATGCTTAATATAATGCAAGCTAAATTTGCAGGTATATTAAGATGACTCTATAAAGCAACTCTAAAGGAAGTTGAAATAAAAAAGCCAAAAGCAGTCTTTTAGTGGTCAAATATTTTGGTGTTTAATTATGGTGATCATCTCTGCCAACTGTCTGTTATTTTTTTAATGCAAAATGGAAGTGCCAGTAATGGTTGAATATAAAGCATGAGGAATGCTGGCAGTGGGCAGGCCAGGGGATTCAGATACCCTTATCCCTACACCTGACTTTGCCTCAACAGACTTGTGAACTAAGTCGTAAAACTTGATTTTGTCACCCTGGTTTCCAAATATGTTAAAGGTAGCTACAGTTCCAGCAGCTTGATCTCTAAGACCTCTTCTAGCTAACATTTTATAATTCAAAACAGAAAGTATTAGACTATTCAATAGGCAATATTAAAAGATGAATGCCCGAAGCAATAAAATAGCAGATGCAAACAACCAGGTCCTACTATACGACACCAGGAATTATATTCGGTATTTTGTAATAAACCATAAGGGAAAAGAATATATATATGTAAAACTGAATCACCTTCTGTGCACCAGGAACTAACACAGCCATGTAAATCAGCTATACTTCAATAAACGAACAGAAAACACCAGCAGATACAAATTCTACTGGGGCAACCCTCTGGCGAGAAAACTGATGTCTCTGTAAACACAATATCTATGTCAGGCATGTATTGGAAATTTAACTTACCCTCACACACCCTTACAACCTGTGCAGGAACAACCCGAACTGACCTTCACCAGACGAAAGAGGGCCACACCAAGAAGTAGAGAGCAATCTAGAGTTACCTCTGCCATGTAAGTGATCCCTTCACTAGACCACCTGGCCACAAGCAGAAGTTGTAGGATATATATAGTGGCCGTGTGAGAGGGACAGATGTCAGCTCCACTCCCAGGAACCAGGGGGTGTTAGAATGAAGTCAGCATAGGTTTCTGCAGCCCCTGCTTATATTTCAACTGCTAGAAAAGTAATTTCACTACCAATTTTTGAAACTGTTTTAAAACTTCTGTTGTACTGATTTATTCTCAAAATTGATTACCTGCTAATATTACTGATAGGCATTAAATATCTTAAAGTGTCCCATAAATATTTGTATTTAATTTTATTTTTTAAGATTATTTTAATCTATTTGGCTGTCCTGGCTCTTAAGAGTAGCACAGGGGAGCTTCGATCTTTAGTTATAGCATGCAGGATCTTTTAGTCATGGCATGTGGCATCTAGTTCCCTGTCTAGGAAATGTATCTGGGCCCCCCGAATTGGGAGCGTGGAGTCTTAGCCTTTTAGCCTCAGCAAAGTCCCTATAACTGTTTTAAATACTATTCAAGGATATTAAGTTGAAAAATGGAGTCCTCATTCAAAGTCCTAAAAAAAGAAAGCTCTGGGACAGGGGGAAGAGGAAGGCAGCTCAGAAGAACAAATAGATCTTACATCCAGGGCCTCCATGAAGAGAACAAAACACAGTTCATTAAAGTTCACAGGGAACACTCCAGAACAGAGTCTGGAATGAGGTCTCCCTCCACAACTGCTTCAGAGCCCAGAAACTACATTATGAATAAATCATTCAAATCATTCATCTTATTTGCTCCTCAAAATTTTCTTTTCTCTATGACACAGGCGAAAGGAAAAAAACAAAAACATAACCAAAATACTGGCTGTAATTATCTACAAAATATTCACAGGTGGCTATAAGGATAATTTATTAGTGTTACAGTTTTCTCCATAACTCCTTCACCTTAAAATAGTTCAGTATACTAACCGTAATACAAAGTGAAAACAACCAGCAAACAGCTGGCAAGCGTAAATTTTACGACCTCAGTCGTTCTTAAGGCAACATTTACAGACTGTCAGTTGTATTTTTGGTCCAAGTACCCAGTAGGCCAGAGAAGGAAGGTGTGGGCATGCGCCACCTGCCCTGCAGCTCTCCTAACAAGGAACACACAGTTGCAGAGAGAAAAGCGGGTGTAATGGGGACATACGCAGCTGAGTGGAAAATATGTCTGCTCCCAAGTGCTCATGAATGTAAAAGAAAAGAGATAATTACAAGTTCTATAAAAAAAAAAAGAAAAGAAAAAGAAAAAAAGAAAATAAACACATCCCTTACTAATAAGTCTATGAGAAAACCGCAAATACACATCCTCAAGTACCATTAGGGAAGCCTAGCTCTGATTCAGAAGACTTGCTCTCCTGAGACAGAAAGTGATTCAGAACTGTGAGTCACACCAGGGCAAGCTTCCTAAACTCCCCTCTGGGTAGTGAACCTCTGTTCAGGAGTCTGCCATTGCAGACTGTAACTAACTAGATTTCAACCCTTTTTAGCCCACCTTTCCTCATGTTATCTTCTGTGCACTGTCTGCTAAGATGCTACAGATTTCACTTGTGATTGACTGTAGTACAACTCTTGTAGCTATTCTGACTGTGTTTCCTTCAAGTATTCCTCTTCACCATCCCCTTTCCCGATCAGACTTCATACAATTCAGTTCACTTTCTTTGCACCCCATGGACTGCAGCACGCCAGGCCTCCCTGTCCATCAACAACTCCCAGATTTACTCAAACTCATGTCCATTGAGTCAGTGATGCTATCCAACCATCTCATCCTCTGTCGTTCCCTTCTACTCCTACTTTGAATCTTTCACAGCATCAGGGTCTTTTCAATTGAGAAAGCTCTTCACATCAGATGCCCAAAGGATTGGAGTTTTAGCTTCAACATCAGTCCTTCCAATGAATATTCAGGACTGATTTCCTTTAGGATGGAATGGTTGGATCTCCTTGCAGTCCAAGGGACTCTCAAGAGTCTTCTCCAACATCACAGGTCAAAAGCATCAATTCTTTGGTGCTCAGTTTTCTTTATAGTCCAACTCTCACATCCATACATGACCACTGGAAAAACCATAGCCTTGACTAGACGGACCTTTGTTGACAAAGTAATGTCTCTGCTTTTTAATATGCTATCTAGGTTGGTCATAACTTTCCTTCCAAGGAGTAAGCGTCTTTTAATTTCATGGCTGCACTCACCATCTGCAGTGATTTTGGAGCCCAGAAAAATAAAGACTGACACTGTTTCCACTGTTTCCCCATCTATTTGCCATGAAGTGATGGGACAGGATGCCATGATCTTAGTTTTCCAAATGCTGAGCTTTAAGCCAACTTTTTTACTCTCCTCTTTCACATTCATCAAGAGGCTAAAAGCTCTTCTTCACTTTCTGCCATAAGAGTGGTGTCATCTGCATATCGGAGGTTATTGATATTTCTTCAAGTAATCTTGATTCCAGCTTATGCTTCATCCAGCCCAGCGTTTTTCATGATGTGCTCTGCATATAAGTTAAATAAGCAGGGTGACAATATACAGCCTTGACGTACTCCTTTTCCTATTTGGAACCAGTCTGTTGTTCCATGTCCAGTTCTAACTGTTGCTTCCTGACCTGCATACAGATTTCTCAAGAGGCAGGTCAGGTGGTCTGGTATTCCCATCTCTTTCAGAATTTGCCACAGTTTGTTGTGATCCACACAGTCAAAGGCTTTGGCATAGTCTATAAAGCAGAAGTAGATGTTTTTCTGGAACTCTCTTGCTTTTTCAATGATCCAGTGGATGTTGACAATTTGATATCTGGTTCCTCTGCCTTTTCTAAATCCAGATTGAACATCTGGAAGTTCATGGTTCATACGGTTGAAGCCTGGCTTGGAGAATTTTGAGCATTGCTTTACTAGCGTGTGAGATGAGTGCAATTATGCTTTACTTTGAGCATTCTTTGGCATTGCCTTTCTTAGGGACAGAAATGAAAACTGACCTTTTCCAGTCCTGTGGCCACTGCTGAGTTTTCCAAACTTGCTGGCATAGAGAGTGCAGCACTTTCACAGCATCATCTTTCAGGATTTGAAATAGCTCAACTGGAATTCCATCGCCTCCACTAGTTTTGTTCGTAGTGATACTTCCTAAGGCCCACTTGACTTCACATTCCAAGATGTCTGGCTCTAGGTGAGTGATCACATCATGATTATCTGGGTCATGAAGATCTTTTTTGTATAGTTCTTCTGTGTATTCTTGCCACCTCTTCTTAATATCTTCTGCTTCTGTTAGGTCCATACCATTTCTGTCCTTTAATGAGCCCATCTTTGCATGAAATGTTCCCTTGGTATCTCTAATTTTCTTGAAGAAATCTCTAGTCTTTCCCTTTCTATTGTTTTCCTCTGTTTCTTTGCATTGATCACTGAGGAAAAGCTTTCTTATCTCTCCTTGCTACTCTTTGGAACTCTGCATTCAAATGGGTATATCTTTCCTTTTCTCCTTTGCTTTTTGCTTCTCTTCTTTTCACAGCTATTTGTAAGCCTCCTCAGACAGCTATTTTCCTTTTTTGCATTTTTTTTCCTTGGGGATAGTCTTGATCGCTATCTCCTGTACAATGACACAAACCTCTGTCCATAGTTCATCAGGCACTCTGTCTATCAGATCTGTCCCTTAAATCTATTTCTCACTTCCACTGTATAATCATAAGGGATTTGATTTAGGTCGTACTTGAATGGTCTAGTGGTTTTCCCCACTTTCTTCAATTTAAGTCTGAATTTGGCAATAAGAAGTTCATGATCTGAGCCACAGTCAACTCCCAGTCTTGTTTTTGCTGACTGTATAGAGCTTCTCCATCTTTGGATGCAAAGAATATAATCAATCTGATTTCGGTGTTGACCATCTGGTAATGCCCATGTGTAGAGTCTTCTCTTGTGTTGTTGGAAGAGGGTGTTTGCTATGACCAGTGCGTTCTCTTGGCAAAACTCTATTAGCCTTTGCCCTGCTTCATTCTGTACTCCAAGGCCTAATTTGCCTGTTACTCCAGGTGTTTCCTGAATTCCTACTTTTGCATTCCAGTCCCCTATAATGAAAAGGACATGTTTTTTGGGTGTTAGTTCTAGAAGGTCTTATAGGTCTTCTTAGAACCGTTCAACTTTAGCTTCTTCAGCATTACTGGTTGGGCATAGATTTGGATTACTGTGATATTGAATGGTTTGCCTTGGAAACGAACAGAGATCATTCTGTCATTTTTGAGATTGCATCCAAGTACTCCATTTTGGACTCTTGTTGACCATGATGGCTACTCCATTTCTTCAAAGGGATTCTGCCCACAGTAGTAGATATAATGGTCATCTGAGTTAAATTCACCCATTTCAGTCCATTTTAGTTCACTGATTCCTAAAATGTCGACGTTCACTCTTGCCATCTCCTGTTTGACTACTTCCAATTTGCCTTGATTCTTGGACCTAACATTCCAGGTTCCTATGCAATATTGCTCTTTACAGCATCGGACCTTGCTTTTATCACCAGTCACATCCACAACTGGGTGTTGTTTTTGCTTTGGCTCCGTCTCTTCATTCTTACTGAAGTTATTTCTCCACTGATCTCCAGTAGCATGCTGGGCACCTACCGACCTGGGGAGTTCCTCTTTCAGTATCCTATCATTTTGCCTTTTCATACTGTTCATGGGGTTCTCAAGGAAGAATACTGAAGTGGTTTGCCATTCCATTCTCCAGTGGACCACATTCTGTCAGACCTCTCCACCATGACCCGACAGTCTTGGGTGGCCCCACAGGGCATGGCTCATAGTTTCACTGAGCTAGACAAGGCTGTGGTCCATGTGATCAGATTGGCTGGTTTTCTGGGAATGTGGTTTTCAGTCTGTCTGCATTCTGATGGAGAGGGATAATACTTCATGCAGATCATCCCTAAACATCTCCCCTCCCTGAGATGTGCTGCCTCTGACAAAGAACTGAAGGCAAGTCACATGTGCTCAGGAAAAATAATACAGTCTGCCATCTGGGTGTGCAGTTCAAAAAGAGGTCTCTGCATATAACGACGTATAGTGCTGCCATCATAAATCAGTGCTACATCACATCGAACAAGAGAAAGAACTTGTCAGTAATATATTCTAATCCACATTTACAAAGCACTGCAAATTACTGTGTGTGTAGATATGATTTGGAACGGTGATACCTTGAGAACATACTGCATGAAGTTGATGTATTTGCATTGATAGTGTCGAATGGATAAAGAAAAAGTTATATCAACAGTTAATTTTCATCCCTATGGAAAGTTTTGGCATCTGTGGGACACTTAGAGAGCCATATGGGAAGCAATATAACAGAAGTTTAAAACATGGACTCTGGGGCCAGACTCCCTAGGGTAAAATATCTGTTTCACCATCTACTGTAGTGAGACTATAGTCAAATTACTTTTGTTTCTCTGTTTCCCGATCTGTAAAATAGGAGTAATCATAATACTTACATCACAGGGCTGTCATGAAGATTAAATGAGCTATATTTGTAAAGCACTTAAACGGAGATATTTAAGTGTTTATTAAATTAAGTGCCACACAGTTATTCAACAGCCCCACAAAGAGATAAAAGCAGTAACCCTCCTTGTACTGACAGCAAAAGCTTAAAACAGGCTGGTGAGGACACACAGAAGATAAAACGACACATCATCAAAGTGGGTATGAGATTCGAAAAATGTTGCCAAACATTAAATATAGACATTAAAATGCTGGACTCAGAGCATCTATCATCTTCTCAAACACGGTGCTAAAGTATGCCTGAGTGGGCTTTCACATTCCTGTGCAGTTAACTGAGGGCTCCAGACCAAGCCTAGCCTCTGTGTGACATAGGAAAACCTTCTAAACTCTCCCTGTCCCTGGATCTTTTGAAAAGCTTGATGATCAGACTACCCATTTGATCGCTAAGGCCCAACTCTGATAGTTCCAGGAAGGTCCTCAATAAAAAGATGAAATAAAAAAGAGGAAAAGTAATAGATGTTTTAATAGAATTTCAAACAAAAAGGTTGCTGGGTTGGACAGAAAGCAAGCCCTCCTCCTTTCCCTTACCTTCAGGGCAAAGATAAAAATAGAAAACAAAGCCATTAGGCTTTCCCTCCTATTCCACTTGAATAAAAAAGCAGAGTCAAGAACAGCCACCACATTCCAGGACCACTGGGAGGAGGTTATCTTGGGTATCAGCTCAAACTTTGTGATGCAGCAGCATAGTATACACTCCTGAGAGGTCTCTCCGAAAGACTTGTTAATAAATGCAGGGCCACGCCATAAACAGACAGCCACATAAGATATGATTCAGTTTGTACGAAATGTCCAGAACAGGCAAATTCATACAGACAGAAAGCAGGAGGTGATCTCTGAGGACTGGAGTGTAGAAGAAATGAGCGATGACTGCTAAGAGGTACAGGGTTTCCTTTTGGGGTGATGAACACTTCTAGAAATAGGTAGTGGTGATGGCTGCAAAACTTGATAAATATACTAACTGCTAAATTTGTATACTTTAAAAGGGTTGCATGAGACTTCTATCTCAGCAAAAACTGGAGGGAGGGGCAGGTCCACTGTGGTCATAAAGTTTCCTATGATTATCCAGTAGTCTGCTTTCTCTTATCAGTAATAGAAGGAAGTAGGGAGATTAAAGTCTTTCTGTCAACAGCTCCTGATAATGAGAAGGCTGGGATGACATTTCAAACTACCTATACAGGGTGGCCAAAAAGTCTGGAAACACAGAGGAAGAGGATAAAGGTCCTGCTCTCAAAGGGAAATTATCTGCACAGAAAATAAGAGTAACCAGTAGGAAGGGGCCTCCTGATAACAAGCTGGTTCTGCTGCCTGGAGGGCTGGCCAGGCCTCCAGCTGTCTGGCTCCAACACACCAGGACAACTCAGCCCCACCCACTGATTTCCCAAGGTAGTGAAGCTGGGAAGACAGATAAGCTTTTCCAAATTTTATTTCTGCACCCTGCAGCCTCTTGGTCAACCAAGCTTGACCATTGTTGGCCACCCAACAGGGACCATTAAATAGCACAATCTGACGGCCCAAGGAGATGAACTGGCAGGAGTGAACACGGAAAGTTGAGAAAGAACGGGATTAGCAACAGTTTGGTGGGATCACCAGTTCCTTCCAAAGATCACAGCAGCTGGAGTGACCTTAAGAATGTAAATCTTCACATGTCACCTCTTATTTCAAACCCATCCAAGGCAGTCAGAAAACATGCAAACTCCCCACAACTACCCAAAATAAAGTGCACACTGGATGTGTCAGCCAGCAGCCGTGCCTGACGACACCCGCCCCCTCTGGCCCTCCTTCGCCCCCTTCCCTCTCAGAGCTCCCAGCGCACCGGTGCCTCCAGGGCCTGGCGCACACTTTCCTCCACCAGGGTCTGCTCTCGGCTGGCACCTTCCCATCCACCCAATGGTACCTCAACTCCAATAGTAGCTCAGATGAGCATCTCCAGGGGTCTCTCCTGTTAACCTCTCCCACAGCTCCCTGCGGGTGCTCTGTGGAGGACGCACCACACGGTCACTATTTTACTATTTATTGTAGTTTACTCTGTAGTCTATCCGTGCACAGATGGGGAGTGTGTCCGCCTTAGTCCCTGTGTATCTGAGAGGCTGCCATGGCGCATGGATAGCATTTGTTGTTTGCTTATTATTACTAGATGAACCTGTATTTTTAAAAAGAAAACCACTCTGGCAGGCAAGAATTCCAACAGACAAGAACAATTAGAGTGATGACAGATCACATCTTAATTTAGGTGCTACTAATAGCACCATTTTCAAGGACTTTCTTTCTGACAATTATACCGTCACATTGGTTCGGCAATGAATGGACTTGATTAGGCTAATGTAACAGTGATTGCCTGAAATGTTTCCTAACTGGGGGTCTGTAAGCTTTATTGTGCATACAATCCCACGTCTCCTTGAATCTCTTTCACAAAGCAGAGGCCAGGTGGGCCTCTAGACCCTCCCCAGGGTCTGCAGGCCAGTCTTCCACCCCCTCTATCCCCCTCTTCAAGTATAAGCACAAGCGATGCTGCTGCTTTATACCAGGGCTTCTCAGCATGACCTTTACAAATGAGGCCCTTTAAAAATTCCAAAACCCAGGTTGCACCTGAGAGTAATTACATCATAATCTTCGGGGAGAGGGCCCAGGAATCAGTAATTTTTAAGGCTCCTCAGATACTTCCAGTCGGCAGTCAAGGCTGAGAAGCACTGTTTTAGGGAAAAATCTAAGCACCCACAGAGACCAACCTTCACTTAATGATACAGAATCCTGTCTTCATTTTAAATGAAAGTCCCTTGGACAGCAAGAAGATCAAACCAGTCAATCCTAAAGGAAATCAACCCTGAAATATTCATTGGAAGGACTGATGCTGAAGCTGAAACTCCAATACTTTGGCCACCTGATGCGAAGAGCTGACTCACTGAAAAAGACCCTGACACTGGGAAACACTGAGGGCAGGAGGAGAAGGGGACGACAGAGGATGAGATGGTTGGAGGGCATCACTGACTCAATGGAGATGAGTTTGAGTAAACTCTGGGAGTTGGTGATGGACAGGGAGGCCTGACGTGCTGTAGTCCACGGGGTCAAAAGAGTCATACACGATTTAGTGACTGAACAGCAATGTTCATTTTAAAAGTAAGAGTTGGGTCTACCAAAAGGAGACATCCTATGAATAAACACTAACAGACATAGATACTCATCAATGATTCCCTGAATTTTTATTTAAGTCATTAAAACCCCTTTATTAGATTTCTAATACTCATCACTCCTGTTAAAATGTACTACGAAAGTCACTTTGCCTCAGAGTACTCAGATAGAAAAGGAAATAAAGTGTCTACTTGATGAATAGAGAAATTCTAAAATATATAAAGCCCACTTACCTCAGAAATATGATTATATCTACCATTTCAAAGAATTCCTAGCAATAAACAGGAACATTTAGCTTCTTCTAAATAAAAACAGCCAGTAATACTCAATGGACTATGTAGAAAATGAATAAAAAAATGACTTTAAACAAATGATAAACTGAAATTGACTCACTTGAAATTACTTTAAGATATGACTCTAAAAATGGCTCCTGCTAGAATTAATCCAGCAGGTCAAGGAAAAGCTTGTCCAAGCTGTTTACCTTTAGTCACATCCACTTCCACATACACAGATCTACACACCCTACTCAGAAACAGATTTTTACTTTTCTAAGGCCTATACCAGTGATCTAATTGCACCAACAGACAAGGTTACAGTTCTCACAAGATTATGCATCAAATGGCACTGATGTGGAGAAAACATTTTTTAAGCTCTGCGGTATTTTTAAAGAGCCATAGTCTCTGCTAGTTTGAAAATTGTTTTTTTTTAAACAGCTTTACAAACCTTACAAAAAAAGGGTTCCCCAGAGACAAGCATTTGGTCCCTGAGTTGGGAAGATCCCCTGGAGGAAGAAAGGGAAAACCTTTCCAGTATTCTTGCCTGGAAAAATTCCAAGGATAGAGGAGGCTGGCAGGCTACAGTCCACGGGGTCACAGTCCTCAGGACTCGACTGAGCATGCACAGGAGATAACTTTTTCATTGATCTGAAAGTCAATCCAGTTTTTCTGGTCAGTCTTCAGAATCGTTTGGCATACACAAACAATATGTATGGTACTTTGGCAGATAATGCTGGGGCTGCTGCTGACACTGCTAAGTCGCTTCAGTCGTGTCCGACTTTGTGCGACCCCATAGACGGCAGCCCACCAGGCTCAGAGGAGGTCCAGGAGACCAGGACAGAGGTCCACAGGATTCTCCAGGCAAGAACACTGGAGTGGGTTGCCATTTCCTTCTCCAATGCTGGGGAGGATCTCCAAATTCAAATCCAAGTAGTAGCCTATCTGTAGCTAGATTTTCTGGAGCCACTAAGTGTCTGTACCTGACTAATTCAGTAATTACTACATAGGTAATTTCGATTTAACTGTTCAAGTCAGAACTAACATTTTCCTAAAACATATTTCCACTTTCTAGTCACATATTAAATTCTAGCCTGGTCTATGATAGACAAAGGTGTAATCATGTATAATTGGTGTCTTAGTCTTCCAGCCGAAATTTTTTCCTTTATTTTTATCCCTATGGTTGAGGAAAGTTGTAGAGACCACCAACTCAATGAAAGTAAAACCCACCAGACTTCTCAGGAACAGCTGTAGAGTCAAACAAAATTCATTTGAGGGGAAGAATAATTCCTATTTCAATGAATGGGAAAAAAAATGTAATTGGACAATATTTTTAAGTTAAACACACTGTAGAGTAAATCTGAATTAAGGAAGCTCTAATTGATGGGGTTTTACTATGTACATAAATATAAGGTGAAATGCACATTTAAATAATTATTAGGGAGAAGGAATCTACTCTCTGTGGGAGTTTCCCTGGAGGCTCAGTGGTAAAGAATTTGCCTGCCAATGCAGGAGAGGTGGGTTCCATCCCTGGTAGGGGAAGAAGCCCTGGAGAAGGAAATGGCAACCCACTCCAGTATTCTTGCCTGAAGAACCCCAAAGACAGAACAAGGTGGCAGGCTACAGTCTATGGGGTTGCAAAGAACCAGACATGACTTAGCAACTAAAACAATAATCCACTCTCTGTACCCGGAGAGATCTCCCCAAAAGTAAAGGTCCACTTTGTTCTACCTTTCATTTGTGGAGCTGTTAGAAGGCACACACCCCGCCACTGTAAGCTGATGAAACATACATTTTGGCTAGTCATCAGGAGATCAGAGGTCAAGTTAAGGCTCTGAAATGTGTAACCTTAAGCGGTGAGTTACTCCTCTCTGGTCCTATGGCTACTCTCCCAGGAAAATGGGGATGTGCGGATCTAGGACAGCTCTGGATGGGGGAAGGGGAGTGAAGGAGAGGAAGAGACAGTTGCAGGGGGAGTCACTTACGAGACGTAGGCTGGGTAACCAAATCCTATCAGGTTGCAGAGGAGAGAGGCTCCATAACCGAACACCAGGTACAAAGCCAGCAGCCCGATAACACCTGGAGACACGAGGACAGAAGTGGGTCGGGTGGCACACTTCAGCCGCAGCCCCCGCCCACAGCGCAAGGCTTGGCTTGTTCCAGGCGACGGAGAAAAACAAACCGCAGCACGGCGGGGCCTGCGCCTTCGCGGGGCTCTGCCCCGGGTCTGAGGGTGCCTGGCAGGCCCCCTCCTGTGCCCTCCTCCCTTCCCCCCTCCTCCCCTCCAGGGCACACCAGCTGGACGAGCCGTTTCTTTCCTCCCCCGAGGGTCTAGAGAAGTCGGGATTCCCTGGCCGGCCCGCAGCCCCTCCGCTCCCGCGGGAACACCCCTTCCCGGCCCCGAGCCTGGCGGGTACCGGGTGTTCCGCCGCCGGCACCGCGCGCCCTCCCGCAGGGGCCGCGCCGCTCCGCGCCAGCCCTGCGCTCCGCCACTGCGCTTGGCTTTCGGCCGCGGGGCAGACACGTCAGCGCCAGCGGTCCCCGCGCCCCGCGCCCCGGGCGCCCCGTCAGCGGCCGGCTCTGGTCTGTCCCGTCCCTGAAGGTGCCCGCCGCTCGCCCCCGTCTGTCACCGACCGCGCGGTCCCCGCGGGCCCGCCCGGCAGCGGATGAGACAGCTGCCCCCGGGCCAGGCGGAGCAGGACCCCGCGGGCACCCGCCCTGCACTCACCGAGCGCGATAAAGCTCCGGTTCACGCCGGTCTTGGCCTCGATCTTGGCCAGGAGATCAGTCATGCAGTTCTTCTGGTGAAGGAACTGGTCGAACCTCTGCCTCATGGCTGCAGACATGGCGGGGACCGTCGCGCGCCCCGCCCGGTGCTGTTCCTGGAGCCGGTGGCCGCAGCGCGGGGTGACTGCGCCGGGCGGCGGGGCCGGCGCGAGGGGCGGGGCGCGCGACTGACGCGGCGGCGGCGGCTCCGCAAAGCCCCGCCCCGGCCCTCCCGGGCGCGGGGCCCGGCGCCACGCCCTGGGCGGCGGCCCGGCGCCCGCGGCTCCCTGCCCTGCGGCCGCCCCTCCGCCCCACCTCCGTTAACCGAGTGAGCGCCCTTCAGAAACCGTGGAAGGTGGAGGCAGGCGGCCTGTTGCTGCCACCTACAAAGTAGGCGGACTGGTCTGATGGACCTACACTGCTGTGTTCCATCTACTAACACATTTTCCACTTAAAAATTGAAATGCACGACCATCGCCCAAGAACCCTTTGATTGCAGACCTGCTTTTTCTGTCATGGCCGGTACTCGGCATAGCTTTTCTTACTTACAGATAACAGTTTGAAAAGACCCTTGAAGAAACAAGACACCCTACTCTGGGGACACCGTTTCCAAGAAAAGTACTGCACAACTGAAACCATTTCATGGTGGGTTGGGCATTCGCTCGAGCTCTGATACCACGGAAACGTTTCTAGCCGCAGAGACAGTAACGTTTGCTTGCCTTGTGGTTGTCTGGTCGCTCAGTCCTTGTCCGACTCTTTGCGACCCTATGGACTGTAGCCCGCCAGACCCCTCTGTCCTCAGGAATTTCCCAGGCAAGAATACCGGGCTGAGTTGTGATTTCCTGCTCCAAGCGATCTTCCTGACCCAAGGATTAAACCCACCTCTCCTGAGTCATCAGGGAAGCCCCATTCTTGCCTAGAAGCAAAATTACTCTGGAGAAAGTAACTCCAAGGCTTGGGGCAGGACTTCACTTTTCTTCCTTCAGAAGGTCCACCTCTTGCTCTTCATCCACCTAAATGCTCTTTTTATGGCTCGCCCACGTTAATTCAGGAAACTCCCTTTGCAAGTAGTCTTTCTGACTCCTGTGATCTGTACCCTGCTGCAGACTTTTCCTTGTTGCTTAAGCGTCAAAGGCTCCCCACCCCTTACAGACCAGAGCTGCAATTTCTTAGGATAGCATTCACAGGCCTCCAACATTCTCTCTTGACCCTCTTTCAAACTGACTTTACAGTACTGCCCTCCACTTCCACGAAAAGCTACCTTGCCCACTCTTAGGGTTTTCCTTTTATGCTATTTCTCCTTCCTCTTTTCTTCCCCAGATCTTAGCTCAGTTCTCTCAGCAGTCCCATCACTACCCAGCCAAATCCGTGACCAAATTAAACAAACAAAAAGTAAATATATAATAGGATTACTGTGATTACCACCCTACTGAGGTGTCCATTTCTGTCTTTCTACCTACGGACAATTCTCAGTGTGGCAGCTAACTGGGTCTTTCTAAATTGTGGGTCTTTCTAAATTGTGGGTCAAGTTGTGCTGTCTTTTTGCTCTTAACTCTCCAGTAGTTTCCGTCGCTGTAAAGAATGGCCTCAAAGTTATAGGTGGAATGTGTGTAGTTCATCCTTCTCCCTTCTCATCTCATCTCGTCTTGTGTGCTTCCTAGCTGTGCCTCAAACAAGCTGAGCACACTCCCGCCCCGGGGCTCTCACTTTCCTTCTACCTCAGTGGTCCTCAGCCAGCAGTGGTTCTGTCCCCCCAGGACATGTGACAATGTCTGGAGACATCTTTGCTTGTAAGACAAGTGGTCACAACTAGAGTGGCAGATGCTATTCAATCGCAAATAGCATCTAGTAGGGATGCCACTAAACATCCTGCAATGCACAGGTCAGGCCCCCCAAAAAGAAAAATCCAGCCCCAAATGTTAGTAGTGCTGAAGTGGGGAAGCCCTTCTCTATCTAAAACCTCCAGATAAGCACTTAACTGTCTTCTCCCATTCATCAGGTCCTTGCTCAAATGACGAATGTATAAGGTTCCCTCTGATCCAGAATTGCAACCCTAACACTCTCTAACCTGTGTCTTGCTTTTGTTTTTTGGTTCTGTAACACTAACTACTCTCTGACATTCTATGTTCTACTTTTTGTATTTTTTTTTTCTTTCCCCACTAAATTATGAGATCCACAAAAGGGGGTATTTTTGCCTGTTTTTTTTATCTGTATCTCAGATGCCTGGAGTAGTGCCTGATACTTAATAGGTGTTCAGTAACAATTTGTTGAATTAATGAATATCTAACATACATTGTGCTACCAAGTATTCTAAGTGTTTCATGCACGGATTCACATAGTTCTCGTGACAGCATGGGGTAGATAGTATTTTATCCTCATTTAAAGGAGGGAAATGAGGCATACGAAGGTCTCAAACTAGATAAATGTCAGAGCTAGAATTCAGACAGGACTCTTACCCCTCAATGTACTGCTGCTGGAGTAGTTCAGTCCCTAAAGCGTGTCTGACTCTGGGACTCCGTGGACTGTAGCACACCAGGCTTCCCTGTCCTTTGCTATCTCCCAGACTTTGCTCAAACTCATGTCCGTTGAGTCAGTGATGCCATTTAATCATCTCATCCTTTGCTGCCCCTTTCTCCTTTTGCCTTAGATCTTTCCTAACATCAGGGTCTTTTCTAATGAGTCAGCTCTTTGCATCAGGTGGCCAAAGTATTGGAGCTTCAGCATCAGTCCTTCCAGTGAATATTCAGAATTGATTTCCTTTAGCATTGCCTGGTTTGATCTCCTTGCAGTGCAAGGGACTCTCAAGAGTCTTCTCCAGCACCCCAATTCTAGAACACTAATTCTTCAGCCCTCAGCTTTCTTTATGGACCAATTCTCATAACAGTACATGACTACTGGAAAAACCATAGCTTTGACTATACAGACCTTCGTCAGCAAAGTGATGTCTCTGCTTTTAAAATGCACTGTCTAGGTTTGTCAGTTTCTCTTACAAGGAATAAGCGCCTTTAATTTCATGACTGCAGTCACCATCAGAAGTGATTTGGAGCTCAAGAAAATAAACTCTGTTGCTACTTCCATTTCTTCCTCTTCTATTTGCCATAACGTGATGGGACCAGATGCCATAATCTTAGTTTTTTGAGTTTTAAGCCAGCTTTACCACTCTACTCTTTCACCCTCATTAAGAGACTCTTTAGTTTCTCTTCATTTTCTGCCGTTATTAGAGTGGTATCATCTGCATATCTGAGGTTGTTGATATTTCTCCCTGATTCCAGCTTGTGATTCATCCAATGTACTGCTGATATGGGTCAGATTGTGTCTTCAAAAAAGATAAGCTGGAATGATAATCTCCTTCTCATTTGGAGGTAGGGTCTTTATAGAAGCAGTAAATTAAGATGAGTTTACCTGGGTGAGCACTAATCCAGTATGACTGGTGTACTTATAAAATGAGGAAATTTGGATGAAACAGAGACAGACATGCCCAGAGGAGAGACAAGGCGAGAAGCCAGTCTTTCTACAATCCACGAAGAAAGACCTGCCCTCATAGCACTGGAGGGAAACCAGCTCTACCAACACCTGATCTTGGCCATCTGGCTTCCAGAACTGTGAGACAATGCACATCTTTTATTGAAGACAGGCAGTTTCTGGGGCTTTGTTACAGCAGCCCTCACTGATATAACTGGCTACCAGAATAACTGAATTTTGAAGTTTTTAGCCAGTTGTAAATTTAATTTCCTAAGTGAATACAGTAATTACTCATTTGTCTGGAAGTCAAGGTCATGTTTTTGAGAACTTCAAATGATTCACAATTTGATAGTATTATTATTTTTTAAGCCAAGGAGCAATGTCCTGTGAGTGTTCAAATCAACCTATATTTTTATCTCAACTTTTCATATTGTGTCAACATTTGTAGTATATCAGCTATGCATGAAGTATCTAGAAGCATACTTAGAAGCATTCACTTAGAATTCTTTTGTATAAATATTGCTCCCTTCCCAATTGTCTGTGAAGTTAGATTGCAAGTTTTTCTTTCCTCCATCATTCTAACACTGGCAAGATGAGGCAGCATAGTAAGGCATAGTGTGTGTGTGTGTGTGTGTGTGTGTGTAGCACAGCCTCTGGACACAGCCTGTATGGGTGAAATCCCAGTGTACCATTTAGCTGTGTGACTTTGGGCAAGTTACATAAGCTTTCAGTGCCTCTAGGAGTGACATTAGAACCTATTTCACAGGGTTGTCATGATGATTGAATGAGTTGCTATTTCTAGAGTTTTGGGAAGAGTTCCTGATGCAAAATAAGTGTTTCTTAAATATATATAAATGTTTTTTGGCTGCACCACATGGCATGCAGGGTCTTTAGTTCCCTGACTAGGGATCGAACCCATACCCCCTGCAGGGGAAGTATGGAGTCTTGACCACTGGACCACTGGTAGTCCTTCTTAAGTAATTTAAGAAAGAAAGAAGAAAAAACATAACCAAATGCTAAAATTGAGATAAAGGAGTACATAGTTCTTGCCTTTAGGAAATTAAAATCAAGTTAGGCAATGTAGGACCCTTAGCTCTTTCAGTCATCACTACAAAGCTTAGACTCTTTCAGAGATAAGAAAAGAGATGCAGAAGATAAGAACTCAACCTTAGGTCTCAGACCATTCACCTACTCATATTCATGGAGTGTTTCCTGGGTGCCCGATGCTGTCAGACCTGAGTATCAGACAGACCAGGTCTCTGTCTGGAAGGCCGTGGAGCAGGCTGGCCTGAAGCAGGCTGACTGTGGCAGCTTCTCAGGAGGAAGTCAGGCTGACCTGGGATGATGCAAATGATGTCCCTCCACCCTTTCCTGAGCTGGAGAACAAAATCCTGCCAGAGACCTGTGATAGGGCACTTTAGTTCTCCACAAGCTGTGTCTTCGGGTTAAGATAACTTCTTAACCGCTTGAAGTTATTAAATATATTTTTGTTCTACCTGTCGTATATGTTAAGAAGTTGTAGTCCGTAGTTTGCCACGTAATCTCTTTGTTACGCTCCCTTCACCCCAAATATGGAGGGGGAGCCCTGCATGTCACTGGATCCTGCCACCCAGGCAGTGGCTAGCCTTCTCAGTCAGGAGACCCTCCGACCCCGCGGACACAGCCCTGTTGGCGCACAGCCCCCATCCCTCTGCTGGAGGAGGCTAGTGCTGACATCATCAAAAGAAAAAGAGCAAAGACAAAGGGAACAAAACCTGAGGCACAGACTTTCCAGATGACAGGAAGAAAATGCAGAGGCTTAAGAGAATTTAAGAAAGATTATTGAAAGAAATAAAATGTGAAAAGTATTGTGCTTCATTGAATACATTTGAATTACATTTTATTTACTTCATTTGTCTTACTCTTCAACATTTCCTACTGAAAGTATGAACAAAGCATTGTATTATGTGTTCCCATTTATCAAACAAGAAATTCAGTCAGTTCAGTCTCTCAGTCATGTCCGACTCTTTTGAACCCCATGGGCTGCACTACACCAGGCTTCCCTGTCCATTACCAACTCCCAGAACTTGCTCAAACTCATGTCCATTGAGTCAGTGATGCTATCCAACCATCTCATCCCCTCTTGTTCCCTTCTCCTCCTGCCTTCAATCTTTCCCAGCATCAGGGTCTTTTTCAATGAGCCGGTTCTTCACGTCAGGTGGCCAAAGTATTGGACTTTCAGCTTCAGCATCAGTCCTTCCAATGAATATTTAGGACTGGTTTTCTTTAGGATGGACTGGTTGGATCTCCTTGCAAACCAAGGGACTCTCAAGAGTCTTCTCCAACACCACAGTTCAAAAGCATCGACTCTTCGGCACTCAGTTTTCTTTATAGTCTAACTCTCACATCCATACATGACCACTGGAAAAACCATAGCTTTGACTAGACAGACCTTTGCTGGCAAAGTAATGTCTCTGCTTTTTAATATGCTGTCTAGGTGGGTCATAGCTTTTCTTCCAAGGAGAAAGTGTCTTTTAATTTCATGGCTGCATTCACCATCTGCAGTGATTTTGGAGTCCAAAAAGATAAAATCTCTCACTGTTTCCATTGTTTCTCCATCTATTTGCCATGGAATGATGGGACTGGATATCATCATCTTAGTTTTCTGAATGATGAGTTTTAAGCCAACTTTTTCACTCTCCTCTTTCACTTTCATCAAGAGCCTCTTTAGTTCCTCTTCACTTTCTGCCATAAGGGTGGTGTCATCTGCGTATCTGAGGTTATTGATATTTCTCCTGGCAATCTTGGTTCCAGCTTGTGCTTCATCCAGCCTAGCATTTTGCATAATGTACTCTGCATATACATTAAATAAGCAGAGTGACAATATACAAGAAGTTGAATTCTAGAAAATAACTTCTTACAAGTGAAAATAAGTCAACCTAGGCATATCCTTTTGTTCATCAAAACATTTTTAGTCTGAAATTGAATATCATGTGTCATTGGTATTCCATTTAAATCTAGAGCTTTTCACCAGGTATAAAATGTGCAGTCCATTTCACCCTTCCAGTTCTCTCATAATGCCTGCACAGGAGACAAATAGAAAATAAGTCACTGATAAGTTGTTTCTCTGTGTTCAAGACCAGTTAGTCCAGTTCTGGACAAACCATGGCGTTTGGATTCCATACTGAGATTGTCCACTGACCCTGGGATCTGTTTCCAACCACAGAGAGCAGTCCGGATTTACCTCATAGCCTACTGGGTGGTGTTCGTTTTTTCACTTTTTTTTCCATGTAGAAGAAGGACGAGAAAGAGATGCTTTTGGGCACTTCTCTTAAGTGCATCAAGAAAATGCACTTAACTTGAATGAAGGAAATGAGCAGTCGTATTAATTTCCTTTGGCTGCCAATTGCCACGAACATGGTGACTTAAGGCAGCACAGCTTTATTGTCTCACAGTTCTGTGTCAAAAATCTGACATAAGCCCCCCTGGGCTAAAATCAACATGTCCTCAGCAAGGCTACTTTCCTTTCTGTGGGTTCAGAGGAAGATTTGGTTTTTGGTTCATTTTGCATTTTTGGCAACATTTAGAGTCTTGTAGGACTGAGGTTGCCATTTCCTTCCTCATCTTCAAAGCCAGCAGCCATCAGTTGAATCCTCTCATACTTCAAATTTCTGTTCCTTTTTCTTCCATCTCGTCTCTCAGACACATCTGCCTTCCACTTCATTTTTAGAGACATGTCATTATATTGATCCCACCCATATAATCTAGGATAATCTGCTTATTTTAAAGTCCATAAACTAAATCATGCCTGCAACATCCCTTTTGCCATGTAAGGGGACATAATCACAAGTTCTGGATATTAGGACATGAACATTTTGGGGGGGAGGGGAGTGGTCATTATTCTGCATACCATAACAACATACACAGAGGGTCCAAAACCAGCAACAAGGTCCCTGGAAAGAATATTAAGCTCAGTGAGCTGGTGTAGCCCTTTCATTCACATTGAGGACTGGCCCAGGATATAGTAAAGGCTTAATTAAGGCCCTGGAGTAGATGCCCTGGCTTACTAGCTGCGTAATCTTAGGAAACTTCTCAAATTCCAAAAACCCCACTTTCCTCAGTGTATAAAGTGAAGATAATTTAGTATCTACCTGCTATAGGCTGAATGTGTGTGTCCACCTAAAATCCATGTGTTGAAACCTAATTCCCAACATGTTGTTATTTGGAGATGGGATCTTCTGGGAGGTAATAAGGTCACAAGGGTGGAGCTCTCCTGAGTGGGTCTAGCACCCTTGTAAAAGATTCCCCAGAGAGTTCTCTTGCTCTTTCCATCATATGAGAACACAGAGACGAGATGGCAGTCCATGAACCAGGAAGCCAGTTCTCACCAGATATCAAATCTGGCAGCTCTTTGATCTTGGATTTTCTAGCCTCCAGAACTGTGAGAAAGAAATGATTGTTGTTTAAGTCACCCAGTCGATTTTTTTTATAGCAGCCCAAATGGACTAATACACTACCTCATAGGGTTGTTGAGATAAATTGCACACTCCATCTCAAGCATTTCTTACAGTGTCTTGCCTCATGAATGCTGATGAAATTTTAGCTAATCTGAGAGATTCATGTATACATGAAGTAGCCATAAGAGGTAATGCCAAAAATTCCTCTCTTGCTCATTCTTTCAATTCCAGTATTTGCTATCTGTGAAAATGAAAATTCTCTAAAAGAAGTAAGAGTACATTTTCACGAGCAATTATGGGAAAGAGGGAGGAAAACAAACTTTTTTATTAGTCACCTATTTTGTGTTAGCAATTTGTGTCCATGAAGGATATAAGAGGTTTTGGGGTGGTTTTTGTTGTTGTTTTTTTTTTGCTGCGTTGGGTCTTCTTTGCTACATGAAGCCTTTCTCTAGTTGCGGCCAACAGAGGCTACTCCCTTGTTGCAGAGTGTGGGCTCTAGAGCCTGAGTGTTTCAGGTAGTCTGGTGCATAAACTCAGTCATCGTGGCAAATGGGTTTCTTTGCCCTGTGGCCTGTAGAACCTTCAAAGACCAGGGACTGAACCTGTGTTCCCTGTATTGGCAGGAGAATTCTTAACCACTGGGCCACCAGGGAAGTCCCTGAAAATGTATCTTAATAAGGTGGAGGGACCAGGTGCTTAAGGGATTAGAAAGCAGGTTTTCAGAGGTACACAACAGTGAAATCAAATTGCTAATTTCCTATTACACTTAGGATCCTTTCACTAGTCATTTGTCAAAGGAAATGAACTCTCCAGGCCTGGACAGATGGGACCAAGGAACTGACCTAACAACGTATGCCCGGTCAAGTTAAGCTGTCCTTTGACACGTGGCAGGCAAGCTGCTCTTAATCACTTGGCATTCCCCACATGGTTCCCCTCTCTCCTCTGGCTCTGGCAGCCTTTTTTGGATAAGTTTTGGCCCAAGATCCTCCAACTCTAGGACATCAGTCATACTGTGACCACACTCATTGACTCAAGAGCATGCCTCTTCCTTAAAATACAAAAACAACTTTTGCTTTATTATGCACTTTGCCATGAACTTAGGAGAGAATGACTTGACCATGTAGCCTTTTGCTTACTATCCAGCGTGATCTCTGTAAAACTGACACTGATGTAGATTTATGACTAGCTAGCATTGAGGGATTTGGAATAAGATTTAGGGGTACAGGCTGGATTTTTTTGGTTCCCTTTGTTTCTGATAACTCTTACCTAGCCACCAGAGCAAAAACTCTCTGCCGAAAGTGACAGTGTATTAGTATAAAAAAAATCACGATGTGTGTATGAAATGATTATCATCTTAAGCAGCTTTACACAATTTACTGAAAGTCAGTGCTGAGACTTTTGATGATCATTCTTATGCAAACAGTTTGAACTTGAAAACATTAATCATTACAGCTATAACTTCTAATTTTATACGGTTGTCACTAAATTTAGGTTTGACAAAGTAGACCAAGTCTACATCACATGTATATTTGGTGTGTTTATAACACAGTGGCATAGGAGATGGATTAAAGGAGGAGCTTCCATTTCTGGATTTTGTGGTATTGTGGTTACTTACAGCGTATGTCTTTAACATTTAGGTCTTATACTCAGATTGCTTGATAGCAGCTTCACAACTTTAATATTAAAGGCTGCCATGATTTGTCTTAGACACAAATATCTTAAGCTACAGAAGACTGCAAAATTACCTAGAGGACAGACCATTATCTTGATAAGCTAAGACAAGAAAACATTGGCTCAATTTCAGAGTGCTCTTTTATTTATTTATTTATGACTGTGCTGGATCTTTGTTGCTGCCCTGGGCTTTTCTTCATCGCAGTGATTGGGACCTGCTGTCTACTTGTGGTGCAGGGACTTTTCATTGCAGCGGCTTCTTGTGTGGCAGAGCACGGGCTTTAGGGTGCAGAGGCTTTGATAGTTGTGGCACATGGACTTAATTGCCCATGGCATGTGGAGCCTTCCTGGACCAGGGATCGAACATGTGTCCCCTGCACTGGCAGGCTGACTGTTAATCACTGGACCACCAGGGAGGTCTCTTTAATAAATTAAAATAAAGTCTCTATTTTAAATCATTTAAAAATAATTTTTATAGTTACCTCAAATAACTTTTTACAATTTTTATTCAAATATTTATTACAATATTTTATTCTATTCAACTTAGCCTGAGGATCTGCATCACTTAATAGAGTATGATTTCATTTTCCTTAGATTACATCCACACTGACAGAGGAATGTAGAGAGTTAAGCAATGCTCTTTGGATTTTACCAGTAAGAACTGTATGAATAATAACTTGGTGTAGACAGTCCCACACTATGACCTTTCAACAGAGAACAATTGGACATGGGTAGATTTTTCAGGATGACTTAGTGTGAAACCAAAAAATGGTGAGTGCTGTTTTTGTCAAGTATAAAAAAGATTCTAGAATAAAGTCCTCTCCCCTTAAAGTCACTTTCCATTAGTATTAGACCTATTTAGATTTAATTTGCTAAAGGCTGTAGACTCATTTTCAGAAAGGCTACTGAGTCATCTGTTCTTAATATGCACTCATTCAACAGTTGTTTACTGAGCCCTTGCTGTCTGCTAGACCCTGAACATACACCAGAAGCCAAGAGAGAGGAGGCCCATCCTTTCTGGTCTCACAATTGTTGCTGTTGCTTTTCAGTCGCCCAGCTGTGTCCAGTTCTTGGAGACCCCATGGACTGCAGCACGCCAGGCCTCCTGTCCCTCACCATCTCCCAGCTTGCCCAAGTTTATGTTCATTGCATCAGTGATGCCATCCAGCCATCTCGTCTCTTAATCTTTCCTGGCATCAGGGACTTTTCCAATGACTCATCTGTTCACATCAGATGACCAAAATACTGGAGCTTCAGTTTTAGCATCAGTCCTTCCAGTGAGTATTCAGGGTTGATCTCCCTTAAGATTGATTGGTTTGATCTCCTTGCTGTCCAAAGGACCTTCAGGAGTCTTCAGCACCACAGTTAGAAGGCATCAATTCTCTGGCATTCTGTCTTCTTTATCTGCCTTCTGGTTCTCATAATATTTGAGGTCTTATCAGTGAGAATTTGAAACTTTATATCTTAACCCAAAACTTACCTTTTTCATCACTTAAGAGAAAAGCACTGTTTATTTTAAAAACATCTCAACTTGGCTATCTTATGGTACCGTTTGTTCACTCTCCACTAGTCACCTCCTACTCTATTTGTCTCTCCCCTTGCCCCGGGTTCAGGAGGAGTTAGGGGAGCGCTGACTTCATGCTTGCATCAGCGCTGCGTTGCAGGAAGGAGGACCCCTTCCATGGCCCAGAATGGACACTTGTCTAACACTTGGCAACGAACTGTCTGAGGAGACACACATGCTGGCAAAGCAAGAGGCTTTATTGGAAGGGACTCCCAGGCTGAGGAACCCAGGAGAGCTGCTCTGCCACATGGCTTGCAAGTGATGAGATTAGCCTCTCGTAAGGATTGGCCAATCCTTATGATTCAGGGTCCTTCCTGATGGTGCCTGCATTGCTCAGTCAACATGGATGCCAGCAAGAAGGACTCTGGGAGGTGGTCGGACATGTGGCGTCTGCTTTTGACCTTTTCTAAATGCTTCTGGTTGGTGGTGGCTTTTTAGTGCTGTGTTCTTTACCGGGACCTCCTGTCATAAAATAAGTCTTGCGAATGGTTACTATGCTTCCTGGCCAGGGAGGGCGGTTTCAGTCAATGAGCTTCCCCTAGCAATTGTGCCACGATATGTAATAAGTTTATAAGTGCTGACAGTGGAAAAAACTAAACAATGGGAAAGATCCACTGTTTATCCCTCCTCTTCCAGTCTCTAAGTACTTCCCAAGTGGGGTCAGTTGTGAAATGATCAGACCTCTCAGGAGTGGGAGGGAGAGCTCATCATTGACCTGACCGAGCAACTGATATTAATAATCTCTTTTTATCCTTTAGGGAGATATTTTCAATTGTATAAACAGATGTATCATTGTTTTACCTTAATGCAAAATGTGTTAGCAGTTAGCAATTGTCTGTTATACCAGTGAACCAACATCTGCTAACAATGAGATTCTGGCATCCCATCCCACATGAGTAATTCTGAGGAAAGGAACCCAGAATAGCAGAGTAGCAGTCACCCCAAAATAGCCTGAGACTGCAGCTTTGGGCAGAAGAACCCAAAGTCAAAGCTGAGCTGAGCAGTGTTCTTTATTCATGGACTCATCTGTTTTTACAAATATCGCTATGGTGTCTGTGATGTTGCTCAGCATTGTGCTTAATGAGGAACAAGATGCATTTCCTGCCCAAAGAGACTTCTAAATTTTATCTTCCTTCTCCTAAATAGTATTTTCCTGTACACCCCCTACATGTCCAATGTCCTAGTACCTCCTCTTCTTCTCATCTATGAAAAGCTCTTCTAAATTAACTACAAGCTGGGAAGAAATTGACCATTAATTCATACTACAATGTGAAAGACTATAATGGCTTAATTCATTGTATTCTACTATCTTTCTCAGAGGTGCATGTGTGTTCAGAGAAAGGAATCCTTGAACTTGAAGTAGTGGAATTAATGATAGAGCTGTAGACATTAATGAAGCAATAACACAGACTTTTTTTCCCAAATGTATATAATTTCCTAAGGTCCACCAAGTATGAATAAGGCTACACCTGACTTTGAGTCCTGAATGTTCGGTTTACTTTTCAGTGTGAGTCCTAGTAAACCAAGCTGGCTACACTTTTTGGTGTGTTGATACAATCAAACCAGTATCTTTTAGGTATTAGAGTACATTTCTCCTTTGTAATTAAAAATTTCATGACTTTTAAAAGCAATTTTCTGTATTATGCACTTTGTCATTTAGTCGTGTCTGACTCTTTTGCAGCCCCATGGACTCTAGTCCACCAGGCTCCTCTGTCCACAGGATTTTCCAGGCAAGAATACTGAAGTGGGTTGCCATTTTCTTCTCCAGGGGATCTTCCTGACCTGGGGATTGAACTTGTATCTCCTGCATTGGTGGGTGGATTCTTTACCACTGAGCCACCTGGGAAGCCATATATATATAATGTAAAAAATTTAAGCTTCCTCCACTTACCCACCCCTCCACACTTCCATCCTCTTCCCTGCTGTTAAAAGTTTGGTTTGTACCCTGCCAGATCATCTTCTGTACAAATAAAATCATATATCTGTAAATCTAGTTTATATTTAGATATAAGCATATAAAATTTTAAAATAAAATATGTTCAGACTATGACTCCTGAGAAAGCTGTATGCAGATCAAGAAACAACAGTTAGAACCAAACATGGAACAAAGGACTGGTTCCAAATTGTGAAAGGAGTACGCCAAGGCTGTATATTGTCACCCTGCTTATTTAATTTATATGCAAAGTACATCATAAGAAATGCTGGGCTGGATGAAGCACAAGATGGAATCAATATTGCCGGGAGAAATATCAATAACCTCAGAAATGCATATGACACCACCCTTATGGCAGAAAGTGAAGAGTGACTAAAGAGCCTCTTGATCAAAGTGAAAAAGGAGAGTGAAAAAGTTGGCTTAAAACTCAATATTCAATAAACGAACATCATGACATCCGGCCCCATCACTTCATGGCAATAGATGGGGAAACAGTGAGGGACTTTATTTTCTTGGGCTCCAAAATCCCTGCAGATGGTGACTGCAGCCATGAAATTAAAAGACGCTTGCTCCTTGGAAGAAAAGCTATGACCAACCTAGACAGCATATTAAACAGCAGAGACATTACTTTGTCCACAAAGGTCCATCTAGTCAAAGCTATGGTTTTTCCAGTAGTCATGTATGGATGTGAGAGTTGTATCATAAAGAAAACTGCGTGCCAAAGAATGGATGGTTTTGAACTGTGGTGTTGGAGAAGGCTCTTGAGAGTCCCTTGGACTGCAAGGAGATCAAACCAGTCAATCCTAAAAGAAATCAGTCTTGAATATTCATTAGAAGGATTGATGCTGAAGCTGAAGATCCAATACTTTGACTGCCTGGTGGGAAGAACTGACTCATTGTAAAAGACCCTGATGCTGGGAAAGATTGAAGGTGGGAGGAGAAGGGGATGACAGAGGATGAGACAGTTGAATGACATCACCGACTCAATGGACATGAGTCGATGGACATGAGTAAGTTCTGGGAGTTGGTGATGGGCAGGGAAGCCTGGCGTACTCTAGTCCATGGCGTTGCAAAGAGTCGGACACGACTGAGCAACTGAACTGATGAACGTATATATGCATTGCTCAGTAATATTTTTTCCTTCTATAATATAGCAAGAATATCTGTGATATACTAAGTTTAAAAATAAGGTTATAAACAGCATATTTAGAATGATCCTGCTTTTGTAAAGTGTGTATGTGCACCTGCAAGTGTGTTTTTAGGCAAAGAGAAGAGTCTGGGCAGATAGACCTCTTGGTAGAGAGAGCGAAGTAATTTTTAGATTTTTTTTTTGTCTATATGCTTGTTCCATTGACTTTTTAAAATAATGAATTTGAAGTACTTCTTAATGTTACTTTTATAGCCAGAATAAAATCTGTTTTCATCACAAAATTTTAAAAAAGTACACCTGGAAAACATGTGATGTAACATTTCTTTGAGGTCTTATTTTGAAAAGGTGGATAGTGCTTTTGTGACCTCCTGTCTTCTCACAATCTGAAAACTAAAATTCATATTCTGTGTCTTAGTAAGTCAAAGTATGATCTATACTATAGTCTATAATTAGTATGTATATAACATAAATTAAACTGCATATTTGAAGTGAGTTGTGACTGAATGTAGGATTCCTATCTCAAGATCAGACAGATCTTAACTTTTGGGGGATTTGTTGACTTGAATAGCTTTTTCTAATAAAACTAGCAATCAGGGGACAAACTGAAGCTGCCACAAGGGGAAGAAATTAAAAACCACAATCATTTTGTTGCCATTTTTGTTAGAATTGTAGATGGTGAGATTGATTTCCTTTTTGCATCCAGTTAAGTGAGCTATAAATGAACCTTCCAAGGTGAACAGAGGAGAACATCTCTCCACGTGGCCTTCTGCATTCTCTGGCATCCACTTCATTGCCCTGAATGGGTGCAAGGAAAAGGGCTTGGTATATTCTTGTAAAACTGCCTACATCAAGTCGGGGTTTGCTGAGTCACCTCCACAATCCCTTCATGCCCTTTCTGCCCTGGGGTTCGATACTCCTCCACTGTCACCTACATTTTCTTTTTAAAAACTGTTTTCAGAAATTTAGTTTTAAAGTGTCACTTCATGTGTGCGTGCTCAGTTGCTCAGTCGTGACTGACATTCCATGATCCCGTGGACTGCAGCCCACCAGGCTCCTCTGTCCGTAGAGTTTTCCAGGCAAGAATACTGGAGTGGGTTGCCATTTCCAGTCATTTCAGCCTAGAGTATTTGTATCTAGACTGGGAACAAACTTTAAGGCAAAGCAAGAACTAGAATGACCAGGTCTGAGACAGTCTCCAGACCTTGACTTATCAGCTGAAGGGGAAAATTGCAAAGAATATACTGTCTCCTATTTCTACATAGAGTGGTGAATTTGTAGCAGTAGTAAGATTTTACTCCATTACCTACTGGCCCCATGGATGTGGGTGTTTATGCCTTTTTGGATGTCTCTCTTCTCTATGTATCAGTCTTTGGTTTTGCCATAAGATATTAAGAAACATTGTGTTACTTACTGACTTTATCAGTTAATTACATTTTCTATATATTTTATGTTAGGAGTGAAACTCAGCTGTTACTTATTTAGAGGTTTGGGATCAATCATCCTTTATACATCTTTATGGCACTTTATGGCACTGTCATTGTATTGTGCATTATTGATATATCTCTACCTGCAGGATACAGTCTCCCTGAGAGCCAGAATTTCATTTTGTTTTCAGCTTTACCCAAATTGGGTCCACATGCCAGGCACCCCAGAGTTGCTTCATGTATCAATCCCAGTCTTTCCCCTTTCACCTAAAAATAACCATATCTTGACTTGTATGGTCATCTCCTTGCTTTCTTTATAAACTGTCACCCAAGATACATCTCTAATCCCTATAATAAAAAAAAAATACATCTTTTAAGTCTCTTCCAATTCTCCAAGTACATTCAATCTTCCTTTGTCCCACCTTTTTCCTTCCAACTTAGTTCTGGAGGATCTGGGTTGTTTGATTTGTTTGCAGAATTTCCCACAACTGCATTTTGTTATTAATAACTGCATTTCCCATTACTCTGTCTCTTGTATTTTCTACCAATTTGAAATGAGATTATGAACTTGATCAGATTCAGGTACAAGTTTGTTACAGACTCCATTGTAGGTGGCATGGAAGAGACATGTAATAGCTAATTGTCTTTCTTTGTGTATTGGCAGCAATTAATTAGTTGATTAGGCTTTGCAAAATGATGTTCAAATTTAATCACTCTGTTTAGTTGGAGAAATACTTCCGTAATGAGATACTTCTCTATTTCTGTAAATATGTGAAATGCAGAAAATAGACATAGAAAAGGAAGAGAATATACTACCCATAGATCTACAAGAAGAGACCTAAAAGATGTATTTCAAAAAGAAGAATAATAAACCCACAGAACACAAAGTAGATGCAAGGAAAAAATAGTGAGCACAGAAATTAATTACTTTTTATTGACACAGTTGATTTACAGGATTATACTAGCTTCGGGTGTAAACATGATTAAAACTACAGCTTATGCTCCATTTAAAGGTATCCTGAAATACTGTCGTGCTCCTGTGCTGCAGAGGGTGTCCCTGTGGCTATTTTATACTTAGTAGTTTGTACCTCTTCATTCCCTGTTCGCAGCCCTATCTCACCACTCCCTGCTGCCCTCTCCCATCTGGTAACCACTAGTTTTTCCTCTGTATCTGTGAACCCGTTTCTGCTTTGTTCTATTCACTTATGTTTTAGACTCCACAAATAAATGATAACATACAGTGTTTGTCTTTTTTCATCTGAGTTGTTTCACGAAACATAACACCCTCCAGGTAATCAATGAACATTCGGGTGCATTTACGTATTTGAATTTTTGTTTTCTTTGCATATATACCTAGGAGCAAAATTGTTGGATCATATAATAGTTTTAGATTTTTCAGAAACTGCTATCCTCTTTTCTACGGTGTCTGTACCAGTTTACATTTCCACCAACAGTGAACCAGGGTAGCCTTTTCTCTTTGTGGTTCAGTCACTCAGTCGTGTCTGACTTGCTAGGCTCGTTTTTCATGGAATCCCAAATCCGTGTCTGCTACATTGGGAGGTGGATTCTTATCCACTGTATCACCAAGGAAGTCCTCTGACTGTGTTTTTTATTTGCATTTCTTTGATAATTAGCAATGATAAGCATCTTTTAATGTACTTATTGTCCATCTGTGTATCTTCTTTGGAAAAATGTCTGCTCAGTTCTTCTGCCCATTTTTAAATTGGATTATTTGTTTTTCTGATACTGAGTTGTATGAGCTGTTTATATATTTTGGATGTTAATCCCTAATTGGTCATATCATATGCAAATATCTTCTCCCGTTCAGTAAGTCATCTTTGCATTTTGTTGATGGTTTCTTTCTCAAAATTGAAAGTATCAATACCCAGAAATCTACTTGTAGGCATATACCACAGAGAAAGTCTTCTGTATGTGTGTAAGAGGATATGAACAAGAACATTCTTTGCAGCCTTTTTTTGAACCTGGGTAAAACTGGAAGTAGTTTAAATGCACATCAACAAGAAAATGGCTTTACAAAAATAAAATTCTAGATAATTGAATTATTCACAGTTATATTAACATGAGATAAATTACAAATATATATTGTGAAGAGAGAAAGAAGAGGTTGCAGAATAATAAGTAGCATATAACACTTAGAATATACATGACAGTAATAGAATATGTTATTTATGGATACATACTAATATGCAAACATTTGCAGGAATGATATTCATAATTTTGAATGTCTTTTTTGTTTTGTTTATTTTTTGGCCCTGCCACATAGGCTATGGAATCTTAGTTCTCAACCAGGGATCAGACCCATGCCCCCTTAACGTGAAGCATGATTAACCACTGGACTGCCTGGGAAGTTTAGAAATGATATTCAATGACATTTATAGAAAGATTTTCCAAGAAATGGAGAAAGAAGCTTCCAATACTTACAATAATGGTGTCACAAAAAGTCGGACATGACTGAGCATGCATGCATATGCATAGAATGATTATTTATAATAGAGTGAATACCATATTTTATAAATCTGCCTATAAAATGTGTGTAAACTTACTTAAGCCAAGTTTATACAAGTCTAAGAAAATAGTTTGTAATCACTAGAAGGTGTATATATAGGCTTTCAGAATTGCTGCAGTTATATCAACAAGGCAGTAATCTTTATTCCTTGGGAATCTTGGCAAATGTGAACCACATGTTGATTTTAGCTGAGTTGTCCTTCTTTAATTTGTGGCTTTAAATATACCCATGTTAAGTCTGGTTTTCATGGCTTAGGTAGAATTAATCAGTCAACAATTATACATTTATTAAGTAGTATATCTATAAGTTTCTGTAGGAAGTTTTAAAAGTATAAAATATTTTCCCTACACTCAAAGAACTTAAAATCTAATTCGAGAAATAAGACAAACTGAGGACAGTAAGAAACCAAATTTAGGCTAACTTGTATGTCATATGTCATAAGAATTTAGAAAAGTTGGAGATCAGATGAGATCTGATAGCAGTAGATGAAGCTTCATGAAGTAAGTGAAATGTGAGTTGGGCTTTTAAAAATGAGAAAAATATACTCTGGTGCAGAGATGGAAAAAGACTTTTCTTGGACTGTGTTCTTTTTCCAGATCTGAGGAAAATTCATTCCATCAACCATTGGCACTGGATTTAAAAACAGGCCAAATCATAAACACGTGTTCAGTGGGAAAGCTTCTGGTTGGATAACTCAGTGCTCATGTCTTTTCCTGCCCCAACTCTTTACTAGGTTGAAAACTGACAAGAGAGTAGTGATTATGCCATGCCTCTTTCTGTCCCCCTTGAACTCTGGTATAACTTATGGCAAGGAGCAGAAACACACACAAACATGCAAAACTGAAAAACAGGGGCTTACTGAATGCATACTGGGGATTAGTAGACATGAATGCTTGCATTGAAAGGGCCTGTGAATTGGAAAGTTGGGCTTTGAAATCTGCTCTGTCTCTTCCATCTCTTTCTTTCCTTGATTTTCCCGTTTCTGCCTCCTTCATTGTTGTCTGCCTTCTGTTCACTCACGTTGCACATAGCTCAAAATAGCAGACTTGATCTGTCAAAACTTAAGCTGGATGTTCCTTTTGCTTTTGCAAATTCATTTCTTGGAATTTGTGCTGTAAATATACTCACACAAGTGCACAAAAATAAATGTATAAAAATCTCTGGGAAAAAAAGCCAGAAGTAATCTAAATGTCCATCAGTAAGAGACTATTTAAATAAAATTATGGTATAACCATTCAGTGACATGTCTGGTAGGTGTATCTAGTGCTCACCAATATTTCTTAGTCTCTTCTCCTGAGTCCATGAAGGGAATACACTTCCCTGCCACTTTGAAGTTGAGCATGCTGATGTGACTTGATTTGGCCCCTGAGATTAGAGAAACATTTTAAGAGCCCATGGCTGATCCTCCATATTCCCTTCTAGTGTGGTATTTGTAGAAACACACACTGGCAGAGAGAGTCACGAGACAGAAGCAGCTAGACTGAGCCATGACAGCCAGGTCAGCAAACCTGAAATGCACAGGGAATCAGCTTTTGTGTTAGGCCACTGAATTCTGTGTTGTTATCATAGCATAACATAGATTATCCTGACTGATACTGTCTACTAAGCAGCCAGTAAAGTGAATGAGGCAGATAAAAATGAGTTGAAATGGAAAACATCCAAGATAGACTAAGTGAAAAAGACAAAGGACATAGATTTATACAGAATTAGTCTAACTAAATATTCTAACTATAAAGAAAGCTAAGTGCCGAAGAATTGATGCTTTTGAACTGTGGTGTTGGAGAAGACTCTTGAGAGTCCCTTGGTCTGCAAGGAGATCCAACCAATCCATCCTAAAAAAAACCAGTCCTGAATATTCATTGGAAAGATTGATGCTGAAGCTGAAACTCCAATACTTTGGCCACCTGATGTGAAGAACTGACTCATTGGAGAAGACCCTGATGCTGGGAAAGATTGAAGGTGGGAGGAGAAGTGGGCAACAGAAGATGAGATGGTTGGATGGCATCAACGACTCGATGGATATGAGTTTGAGCAAGCTCTGGGAGTTGGTGATGGACAGGGAAGCCTGGTGTGCTGCAGTCCATGGGGTCGCAAAGAGTCAGACACAACTGAGCAACTGAACTGAACTGAACTATGGTTTTATGAAAACATATCTGTAGAAAAAGACAGACTGAGGAACTCTTCCAAATGAAGGGAGATGAAAGAGACATGCCAACTAAATGCAGTGTTTGACCTACAGTGTATTGGATCCTGGACCACAGAAAAATGCCTTTCTTTTTTTTTTTTTTTTTTATTTGACTTCACTGAGTCTTAGTTGTAGCACTTGGACTCTTAGTTGTGGCTTGTGGGATCTAGTTCCTTGACAAGGGATCAAATCCAGGTCTCCTGCATTGGGAGCTTGGAGTCTCAACCATAGCATCATCAGTTGGTTTTTCTTTTGCTATAAAAGACATTAGTAATATAATTAGTTACATTTGAATAAGATCTGTAGCTTCAGTTCAGTTCAGTCACTCAGTCCTGCCCAACTCTTTGTGACCCCATGGACTGCAGCATGCCAGGCTTCCCTATCCGTCACCAACTCCTGGAGATTACTTAAACTCATGTCCATTGAGTCGGTGATACCATCCAGCTATCTCATCTTCTGTCTTCCCCTTCTCCTCCCGCCTTCAATCTTTCCCAGCATCAGGGTCTTTTCCAGTGAGTTGGCTCTTTGCATCAGTGGCCAAAGTGTTGGGAGCTTCAACTTCAGCATCAGTCCTTCCAATGAATATTCAGGATTGGTTTCATTTAGGATGGACTGGTTGGATCTCCTTGCAGTCCAAGGGACTCTCAAGAGTCTTCTCCATCAATTCTTTGGTGCTCAGCTTTCTTTATAGTCCAACTCTCACATCCATACATGACTACTGGAAAAACCATAGCTTTGACTAGACGGACCTCTCTTGGCAAAGTAATGTCTCTGCTTTTTAATGTGCTGTCTAGGTTGGTCATAGCTGTTCTTCCAAGGCGCACATATCTTTTAATCTCATAACTGCAATCACATTAGATTGATTTTAGAGTGATTTTAGAGCCCAAGAAAATAAGCTCTGTCACTATTTCCATTTTTTCCCCATCTATTTGCCATAAAAGGACTTCCTGGTTGCTCAGATGGTAAAGCACCTACCTGCAATGTGGGAGACCTGGGTTCGATCCCTGGGTCGGGAAGATCCCCTGGAGAAGTGAGAGGGTAGCAGTCAGGAAGGCCAGGGGTCTCCAAATGGAGGAAATAGGCTGCAAGTGTCAGACATTTTTTAAATCTCTCTCTTAAGCGGCAGGAAGAAACAAACTGGTGTTATATTTTTTCCCCCTTTCTATACAAATTTAGAAAGTGGTTTCTCTTAAAACTCTGTGTTGCCATAATGACACCTGGTTCCACCTGAACTTGCCGCAAAACTTGAGCTAACCAATGCATTTTTCTTATGGAAATGTTTGTCTTAAGATATGTTAATGTACTATGCATTTACCCCAGACTCTGTCTTCAAGTCAGTTCTGCCTAAAGGCTCAGAACCTACTTGACAAACCAGTATGCCATACTGATACATTGCTCTCCTAATGTATGTTAATGAAGCTATGTCTTTGTATGGGAATCTGCCTTTCTTCAAGATTCATGTCAATCATTTTATGGCCTGAGATTACTCACCTGGTGCCAAGATTATCTCAAAATTCATCTTGTGGGTGAGGGGCCTGGTGCCATTCTCTGAGTTTTGAGACATTTCCTTTCTTTAATTAGCAGACTGCTAGTAGCTATATAACATCCAGCTACAGACTAGCAGCGGGGTATTCTGTCTGCCCCCTTCTGATGTCTATGTCAGAAGCTTTCTCCATCTCTTTTATACTTTAATAAAACTTTATTACATAAAAGCTCTGAGCTATCAAGCCTTGTCTCTGGCCCCGGATTGAATTCTTCTTTTCTGGAGGCCAAGAATCCTTGAGTCTTTCGTGGTTCAGCAACAACCTTTCAGAAGGAAATGGCAACCCACTCCAATCCTCTTGCCTGGAAAATCCCATGGACAGAGGAGTCTGGTAAGCTACAGTCCATGGGGTTGCAAAAAGTCAGACATGACTGAGCGACTCCACACACTCACTCACTCTCATTTGCTATGAAGTGATGGGACCGAGTGCCATGACCTTATGTTTTTTAACATCAAATTTTATGTGAGCTTTTTCACTCTCCTCTTTTACCTTTATCAAGAGGCTCATTAGATCCTCTTCACTTCTTTCTGCCATTAGGGTGGTATCATCTGCATATCTGAGGCTATTGATATTTCTGGCAATCTTATTCTGTTAGGGGAAGCACACTGACTGAAACCACCCACCCTGATCAGGCCCTTTCGTAACCATTTGCATGAGTTGTTTTTTGACAGGAGATCTTGGTAAGGAATACGGAACTAATAAGCCACCACCAACTGGAAGAGTTCCGGAAAGGTCAAAAGGAGACACCGCGTGTCCGTCCGCTTCCCAGAATCCCTCTCGCTAGCATCCATCTTGGCTGAGCAATGCGTGCACCACCAGGAAAGACCCTGAATTAGAATGATTGGCCAAAGACCATCCAGAAACTAATCCCATCACCGTAAAACCCGAGACCACGAGCCATGTGGCAGAGCAGTTCTCCTGGGTTCCCTTATCCTACTGCTCTCCACCCGGGTGCCCTTTCCAGTAAAATCTCTTGCTTTGTCAGCACATGTGTCTCCTCGGACAATTCATTTCTGAGTGTTAGACAAGAGCCCAGTTTCGGGCCCTGGAAGGGGCCCCCTTTCCTGCAACAAATGGCAACTCTGGCGGGACTCTTCACTGCAACTGACATCCTGACCACTCAGGTACTCAGGGGCCAGCTTGCCTGCCAATGGACCAGATCCAGCGGCCGATACTGGGAACTTTTTGTCCCTGGTGACAACTGGCCAGAGTGCCCCGACCAGTAAGGAACAAGAGACTTTATTGACCTCTCTCCCCTTCTCTCTCTTTTTCCTCTCCTTAGCCCTTCCTATCCTCCCCCTTTTTTCTAGTCCCCTGGTCCTAGATGCAGGAATCTAGTCGAAGGGCCTCAGCCTGAGATGAGGATTGGAGACTGATCACCTCCTCTTGGCAGAGAACTTGAATTCTGTTTCTGTTCTGGTCTGATTTCTGGTAGGGCCGAGTTCCAGTCCTCCCTTCTCTGGAGGCCCAAGGTAAAGTCCCATAATGCCTGGGTATCTGCAGGTGGCAGGAGACGTCTGTAAGGCACCCCTTTTGCCCCCCTCTCCCGCCTCCTCCCTCTTCTTTCAACCCGGCTTCCTTTCCTCCCTTTGAAACCTTTGAAAATCTGAGATATTTTCCTTAAAGTGTTAGTACTTGGATCTGAAGTTCTGTATCTCTCTAGGAGGTTTTCTGAGAGACTGTATTCTTGTATTTAAGGGAGTGTCTGATGAGGACTGCCAGATATATAGGTGTGTGTTTTAACTCTGTGTTCTGTGTTGTGAGTTTTGATGGCCATTTTGCTTTGTCTGGCCACCATTTGGTTTAGACCTGCCGCCACTTTGTTAGAACTTTATTTTCTTTCCCTGTGCCTTGAGACCAGGGCTCTCAGGAACACTTATCTAGACCATCTCTAACCCCTGACACTGAGAAAAAATAGAAAAAAGCCTTTAACTTTTTATTTATTCCAACTGTTTTTTTTATAAACTAGTAAAATTTATATTGTAATATCTAATTCATGACTAAACTTTGAAAATGAAGCTCGATCTTCCGTTGTGTCTGTCTAAATATGTCTCAGTATGTCTTTATCTCTGGATAATATTTTTGGGATTAATTTGTAAATGAGCTCTATTTAATTGGCTTAAAGGAAGGTAAGTGCTTACAAATCAAATAATTCTAAATTAAACAATAAATTCCAGGTTCATGTGCACTTGTAAATATTCAGTATTAAATACCTGATATTAATGTTTATTTGTTGACCTATCTAATATAGACATGTCTTAGAGTAATTAACATTAAGTAGAATGTTTTCATTGTACCTAGGTTTAATATAAGTTAAATATTATCATATCTGTTACAAATTTGTCAACAAAGAAATTACCTTGAGTGAAGAAACTTCTAAAAAAATGTAAATGAGATATGAGCTTTTATATAAACTCTATTAAGAATAATTATTCTTTAGGAATATCTGTCTAAAATAGTCTCTCCACATTGACGTAACTTGAATTTCTAAGGGTTGTGCTAAATGTGCTAAGTGTTAGAAGTCTATTGAATAGTTAGGTCATTTCGAAATAAAATAAGATTTTGAAACATTTACTACTAAACACTAATTTCCTTTTACAGAGAAACAAAGAGATTTGGGACTATAAGTGAATAAGTGCCATCATAAAATGTTTTAAGAAAGCAAGGGTTTTAGAAATTATCACTGGTATTTATGCTCACTAATCTATAAAATGCTAATATAAAAGTTAGTTCTTGGTTGCTAAAGGAAAGTAGAAAGTGTGTTTTCAGTAAAAAAAAAAAAAAAAAAAAGGTATGAAAAATACTAAAAGGAGTTATGCATGATCAGGATTTTCTAAAATTGTATTACAATTAGTTAGTTAAATGGGTTTTGTTAGGAAGAAAGAAAACTGGTTAGAGCCAATTAGGTCCAAGATGGCAAAGCTGACTTTCACTAGACCTTGAGCCTTGGTTTTTATGCCCTTTGTGACATATCAACAAGCTGAATGATACACCCATCAACTAAATCTGACCAAATGTTCTAAACCCTTTTGATTGATCTTTTTGATAAAACTTCCTAAATCGAATTCTTTTCAAGTTCTTTTGACCTCTAGCTAACTTTGGGGTGCTTCAGAGGGCTCCTGAAACATCCAAAAGAGAGATATTAAACTGTGTATATTTGGTTGGTTAAATTACATGAAAAAGATTATCAAATGAGTAATAAATCTGCTCGTGTTATAATACAGATATCCTAGAAATTATATGGAGTTCTTAACATTCTGATATGTCCTGGTATTCTAGTGGAAAACCTGACGACTTCACAAAAGTTAACAAAAGGACTGAATGAACCAGTGAATATGCTTATAACTTTTATGGTTTCTGTCTGAAAAATTACGGGTTTGAATCTTATGTTTTCCAGGAGCAGGGAAAACCTTCCTCTCAAACTGATTATGACAATACTTTGGTAAAATTATACATTATAAACAAAACAATTGTATTTTCTCTCTGACTCATCCAGAAATTGGAAACTCTTAGGTTTCCAATAAGTTTATCAAATGAATTAGGAAGGTTATCTCACTAACAGGTGCAAAAATCTCAAGGAATTTTGAGACCTTAAAAAGGGAAGAAGTCACTTAGATTTGTTAGGCAAAATCTGTGATAAGCCTTTGGCGTGAGTTTCCCAGCCCTGTTTCATTTTAAAAGTTCAGCCTGAGATTCTATAAATGTTTCAGCAAAATAGAAAGTCTATGATCAATTATGGTTATATAAATCATCAGACCAGACTTAGTGAGAACAGACCTATTTTGCAAACAAACTAGCCTTAATTTGGTTGTATTTGATAAAAATGAGGGTAATTTTAGGGAGAAAAATATGTTTCAATAAATGTTAAATCCCAGCTTGTTAATGGAGGTCTGCATGTAGTAAAACTCATTTCTTGGGTAGTTCTTTGCTGTTATGTGATATTAATGTAAAATTTAATTGAATTCTTAAAGAACACCCTAAGTTTGTTTTTGAAGCTTATCTCAGTTCTATCTTTGGATGAAGATCAGATGCTTCATGACCTGCACCAGGACTGGAAAAAAACATAGTTTAAGGGACTGTCTCCAACCTGAATGGAAAGAATTTTTTTATCAGGTACTCTTAACTAGCTCATGCACAATGAACTGAAGGGAAATTAAGTCTTAGACTAATTCCCACTTCCAAAGGCCCCTACACTGGACTGGGCTATAGAAGATAGCTGACCTGATCTCACCTTAAAATGATGCTCAAACAGGAGAAACTACAGTACACCAGGATGAGAAGATGTCGACATCAGAGGTAGACAGCTTGCCCAAGATGCTGAACCTGATTCGTATGATCATTTATAATGTTTTCTTGACTTCTTAGACCTTTGCATATAAATCAAATGTTTTTCTATCATAGCCCTGATCCTATGCTAGTTTTAGAAATCAATCCAATTGTTGGGTTTGTGGCCAATTACCTGTGTCTAGTTCTGGGTTACTTTGGTAAATTTCTCTACTACAAGGCTGTAACTGGTTGGCCCTGAGAAAATTTACTTAAAAAAATTATAGTCATATTAAGTTCACTATGATATTACTAGATGGGATCCCCTCACTGGGCCAATTAATAAAGTCTTCTCTGACACTGGCCATAAATTTGAGCTTTCTTCTATTACTCAAGCTCAATCAGAGCAACAAGCAGAGTTTCAGCAAGGAGGAAAAAATCTCCCACAATTATGGGATGGATTTATATAGATAACACCAGGCTATGGTAATTTGGGTTTAGAGTCTCCTCTATGTTGGAAACAATTAAATCATATTAAGGATGATCAGTCTAGTAACACTAGAAAACTGGGCTATGTGCCTTATAGATGGTCCAATATATAATTTCCCTGTAAGATAAAGATTCTACAGAGCAGACTAAGTCAGATGACCTGAGATACACTGGGCTACATCTAATGGAAGCTCTTAAGTCTTACTTGTGACTTTACTAATACTGCTGGCTATGTTCTTTGTATTTCACCTGTTTTACAAAATTGTTGTTTCTTACAGTGCCAAATGTGTGACTGAGGCCTCTGATAGAATAATATATAGTTCCATATGAGATAGATGATGGTAACAGTGTAACTCTAGATATGGGAAAAAGCAACAAGAGGGAATATTTTCCTGGACCAAGAGGCTAATAAGACAGGTGGTCCAGAGAATTTTGGATACTGTTTTATGGCCTAGTCCAGTAACAGCACATTGAGGGGCCTGTCAACAAATTCTTTACCAAACCTGAGAATGGACATTCTCAGCACCATGGGATAAAATGGTCATGAAATTCAATCATGGCCACTACAACTGCTGACTTTCAACGCCCCTGAAAGGAGCTCAGGGTGAAAATCAGGAATGAGGCACTCTGTGCTCTGGAAAAAACTGGCAGAACAGGCCTTCAGACAGTTAGATCCTTTCAGGAGAAAATTTTATGAGTTCCAATTCTTGCATCTTCTCATACCTAGAGAAACACTGACATCATTAATGGTGACATTTGCTTTGGCTATTAAGGAAAATTTTACAGTTAAAAAGTCAAAATAGAGTGGCTATAGTTCAGACATCCTGGGAAATAACTAGGTGATACTATGGGTGTGATTTCAGATTAGACGTTGTATTGCTAACACTTGAGTTTTCTGAGTCACTGCAGGTTTAGGTGCCACTATTCTCAAAACAATGTCTGCTGGAAGCTAGTAACTGCAACCTTACTTTTTATAAAAACTAGGCAACTGTCTGCCTGGCTACAAGTCTCCCCAAAGTGCCAGGTCCAGACTGGGTTTAGGCTTATTCTTCTAAATAGAAATGAGATTTGTTTTGTCTATTAAAATTCCAGTTATCCCTCCTCCAGCTACTTCTAATTGGGTCTGTTACAACAAAATGGCAGACCAAGGAATTGAGATTTTAACCATACAAAGCTCAGATCTAGGACTTGGAACTCAGGAATACTTCCATTCCAGGGTCTCTTCTCCAAGCTGAGGCAGTCCTATGCCCCATTTTGACAGGAAGTTATTGCAGTCATAGTTGCCCTGTTCCCTAAATTAAAACTGAGCAGGACTCTGTGGGGCTCTGGAGTACAGATCTGCTGTGTGTTCTCCATTTCTTGTCTGTAGAATATAGGCTTCATTCAGCCTCCTTGATCTTGCCTGAGTTCCAAAGGGTGGATTCAAACAATTGCTAACCAGGGAAGGGAGGGAATACAGAAACAGAGGAGAAACAATCAAATGGTGGTACAGCCTTGAGGCAGGGTCCTATTTCCTACTCAAAGAAATATGCATAACAGTGTCTTTGAGTTCTTCTACAGAACTGGAACCCCCACCCAGGTGGAGGATGGTAACTTCAGACTGGACACAAGAGTCCTGGAGCACAGCTCTGTTGCCTCACCACCACCAATCAAAAAGCGTCACAAACCCTGCAGCCCTCACCCCAAATGTTGCCTTCTGTTTCCGGGGACCAGAGATGGCCATCCTGTTAGGTCTCCTGTTTGGCCCCTGTCTATTTCATCTCTGAGAGGAACCAACAGTTTCAAACTAAATTGTTATTTCAAGGGTTAAAGCTGGTTTCAGATGTGGAACACCCCAACTTAGATCAGGTAGAGAGAGACTTCTGCTCTGCTAGGCAGGCCTACGCCCAGGCACAGCAGGAAGAAGTTACAGAGGAAAGAGGCCTCTGCCCCAATTCCCAGAAGTATCTTGAGTATGAAGTCTCTCAGGGGGGAGTTGTTAGGGGAAGCACACTGACTGAAACCGCCCACCCTGGCCAGGCACCATAGTAACCATTCACATGAGTTGTTCTATGACAGGAGATCCTGGTAAGGAATACAGAGCTAATAAGCCACCACCAACCAGAAGAGTTCGGGAAAGGTCAAAAGGAGACACCGCTTGTCCGTCCACTTCCCAGAATCCCTCTCGCTAGCATCCATCTTGGCTGAGCGACGCGTGCGCCACCAGGAAAGACTCTGAATTAGAATGATGGCCAAAGACCACCCGGAAACTAATCCCATCACCGTAAAACCCAAGACCACGAGCCACGAGGCAGAGCAGTTCTCCTGGGTTCCCTCACCCTCCTGCTCTCCACCCGGGTGCCCTTTCCCAATAAAATCTCTTGCTTTGTCAGCACATGTGTCTCCTCAGACAATTCATTTCCCAGTGTTAGACAAGAGCCCAGTTTCGGGCCCTGGAAGGGGTCCCCCTTCCTGCAACAATTCCAGTTTGTGCTTCATCCAGTTCAGCATTTCACATTATGTACTCCGCATATAAGTTAAATAAGCAGGGTGACAATATACAGCCTTTACATACTCCTTTCCCAATTTGAAACCAATCTGTTGTTCCCTGTCTGATTCTAACTGTTGCTTCTTGATCCTCGTACAAGTTTCTCAGGAGGGAGGTAAAGTAGTCTGGTATTCCAGTCTCTTTAAGAATTTTCCACAGCTTGTTGCAATTCACACAGTCAAAGCCTCTAGCATAGTTAATGAACCAGGAGTAGATGTTTTTCTGGGATTTCCTTGCTTTTTCTATGATCCGATGGATGTTGGAAATTTGATCTCTGGTTCCTCCGCCTTTTCTGAATCCAGCTGGTATATCTGGAAGTTCTCAGTACACATACTGCTGAAGCCTAGCTTGATGGATTTTGAGCATTACCTTGCCAGCATGTGGAATGAGCACAACTGCGTGGTAGTTTGAGCATTCTTTGGCATTGCCCTTCTTTGGGATTGGAATGAAAACTGACCTTTTCCAGTCCCGTGGCCACTGCTGAGTTTTCCAAATTTGCTGGCATATTGAGTGTAGCACTTCAACAGCATGATCTTTTAGGATTTGAAATAACTTGGCTGAAATTCAATCACCTCCAACAGCTCTGTTTGTAGTGATGCTTCCTAAGGCCCACTTGACTTTGCACTCCAGGATATCTGGCTCTAGGTGACTGATCACACCATCATGGTTATCTGGATCATTAAGAACTTTTTTGTACAGTTCTTCTGTGTATTCTTCCCACTGCTTCTTAATATCTGCTGCTTCTGTTAGATTCATACTGTTTTTGTTGATGCCCTTTTTTTAAAATTGATATATAGTTGATTTACAATGTTCTGTTAATTTCTACTGTAGAGCAAAGTGATTCAGTTATACATATATATTCATTCTTTGTTATATTCTTTTCCATTATGGTTTATCACGTGATACTGAGTATAGTTCCCTATGCTATAAAGTAGGACCTTGTAGTTTTTTCATTCTATATATAACAATTTACGTGTATTAACCCCAAACTCCTAATCAATCCCTCCTCCTTGGTAACCACAAGTCTGTTCTCTATGGCCCTGATTCTGTTTCTGTCCCATAGACAGATTTATTTGTGTCACATTTTAGACTCCACCTGTAATTGGTGTCGGATGTTTGTCTTTCTGTGTCTGATTTACTTCACTTGATTTGATCATCTCTAGGCCCACCCACGTTGCTGCAAATGGCGCTATTTCATTCTTTTTTATGGATGAGTAGTGTTCCATTGTGTGTGTGTGTGTGTGTGTGTAAAACATCTTCTTTATCCATCCATCTGTCGATGAACATTTAGGTTATTTCCATATCTTGGCTATAGTGCTGCTATGAACACAGGGGTGTATATATCTTTTTGAATTATAGTTTTGGTTGGATATATGTCCAGAAGAGGGATTGCAGAATCATATGGCAACTCTATTTTTAGTTTTTTAAGAAATGTCCTTACTGTTTTCCCACTCATGCCCATTTCTTGATGTTTATAATTATACTAGAGAGAAAAATGTCTGTGTTCTCAGGAAACACATACTGATGGATTTAGTGGTAAGGGGGCATCATATTTGCAACCCAATTTCAAACTTTTCAGAAAAAGTATGTATAGAGGATAATAAAACAAATTATGGCAAAATGCTAATATTTGAGGAGTCTAGGTGAAGGGTATGTATTTTCTGTGCCATTTTTCAATTTTTCTGTAAGTCTGAAATTATTTCAAAGCAAAAAGCCAAAAATATATCTCTACACATATTTGTATCTCTTTTTATATGCTTAGATATGTTTTAAAACTATAAAAAGTCAATATCTCTGAGTATATGAATGAATAGATGGATGTAAAGTCCTGGGGTAGAAGGAAGACCTTTCTTTTTTGCAGGAGAGAAAAGTTTATTGCAGGTCCAAGCAAAGAGGCCAGGTGGTTTTTGCTCAAAAATCTTGAATGGACTTTTACTTTTCTTGGAGTACTTTGATTCCACTTGTATTCTCCAGAGAAAATACATATTTGCTGTTGTTTTCAGATACAGAGATTTGGAGTAATTTGGCTTGCAGCAAAAGATAGCTAATATATCTGGTGCCTCCTAGCAAAACAGAAATTACTGCAGGAGAATAATAACATGAACCACAATCCCAAAAGTCAGAGAATTTAAAGTGATTCAATTATAGCATGAAAGAGAATTTCTGGGAATATTAAGGATAATTTTCTAGATTTAAAATTTATTAGATAAATTTAAATAAAAGATGGTAATGTTGAAACCTGAATTAGTGGTCTGGGAAGGGAAGAAATGGAGTGGGAAATGACAACCCACTCCAGGATTCTTGCCTGGAAAATTCCATGGACAGAGTAGCCTTGCAGGCTATAGTCGATAGGGTCGAAACAAATCATACACGACTGAGTGACTGAACACAAATGGAAGAAAGATTTCAAAACACAGAAGGAAAAAAGCAGTAGAAATGGTAAAATAAATAAAGATGTGGAAGACAGATACCAGAAATGCAGTGTGTAAATAATATTACCAGGGAGAGAGAAAGGAACACATGGACACAAGGCAATAACTGATCCAATAAAGGAAGAAATTTTTTATGAGCGAAAGGACAATTTGAATCTGAAAATGGAAAGGTCTTTCTGAGTTCCAATCAGATTGATTAAAACACAGTAATAACAAAAAAACCAAACATATATTTACACACAAGTATGTTCTAGTAAGGAGAAGGCAATGGCACCCCACTCCAGTACTCTTGCCTGGAGAATCCAATGGACGGAGGAGCCTGGTAGGCTGCAGTCCATGGGGTCGCTAAGAGTCGGACACGACTGAGCGACTTCACATTCACTTTTCACTTTCACGCGTTGGAGAAGGAAATGGCAACCCACTCCAGTGTTCTTGCCTGGAGAATCCCAGGGACGGGGGAGCCTGGTGGGCTGTTGTCTATGGGGTCACACAGAGTCGGACAAGACTGAAGTGACTTAGCAGCATGTTCTAGTAAAATTCCTAAGCTTCAAAAGTCAACAGTACTAATCTTCTTTTAATTAATTAATCTATGTATTTTTGATTGCACTGGGTCTCTTTGCTGCACGTGGGCTTTCTCTAGTTGCTGTGTGATTCCTACCCACTGTACCACCAAGGAAGTCCAGTGGTACTCATCTTAGAATCTGCTGGGTGGAAAGAAAAAGCTACTCAAAAAAGAAAACTGTCAGCCTGGCACCAGGTTCCCCATTAAAAGTCTTAAGCTAAAAAAAAAAAAAAAAAAAAGTCTTAAGCTAGAGAGGACGAAATAAAATCTACAGGATACTAAAGAAACAAAAACAAATATCCTACCCAAGGACCCTTACCCATCTTAGATAGCATTCACTTAAGATGCGAGAAAAGTCTGTGTGAATCCACGAGGATTCAGAGAGCACATCACAGAGTTTCCCCACTACACAGACAAGTAAATCAGAGCAGAGGCAAGGGGACCAGCACACTGTCTACCATGAGGTGTTGAGAAGTCCAGGGTCTTCTCTGGTGGCTCAGACAGTGAAGACTGCCTGCAGTGTGAGGTGCCCGGGTTCGATCCCTGAGTTGGGAAGATCACCCACTCCGTTATTCTTTCCTGGAGAATCCCATGGAGAGAGGAGTGCTCTGGGCTACACAGTCTATGGGGACACAGAGAGTCAGACAAGACTGAGTGAGAAATCTGACCCAGAACTGCTGTGTGTGCATTCAAGATAAAATTAACAAAAATAAATAAATGCCCAAAGTGATTCAAAGTATTCAAGTAACCTATATATATGTGTGTGTATATATTTACTTATTTATTCTTTTTCAGATTCTTTTCTATTATAGATTGTTACAAGATATGAATACAATTCCCTCTGCTATACAGCAGGTCCTTGCTGTTTATCTATTCCATATATAGATAATGTATATGGAATATAGATATACATTAATCTCCAATGTATTCTTCCCCTCCTTTTCCCCTTTGGTAACCATAACTTTATTTTCTATGTCTATGAGTCTATTTCTGTTTTGTAAATAAGTTTCTTTGTATATCACTTTTTCTTTTTTTCATTCTTCTCTCTTTTTCTTTTTACAAACCCTTGTGTGCTGACTTTCAATAGATCTCAGCAAGAGTGTATAATTTTTTAAAAATTCTGCCTATAAGTGATATCATGTGATATTTGTCTTTGTCTGACCTGCTTCACTTGATATGCTGATCTATGGGTCCATTCATGTTGCTGCAAATGGCATTATTTTATTGTTGTTTTTAAAGAATATTTTTATTTCTTCCTTTCCAGTTTTTATTCCTTTTATTTCATTTTCTTTCCTTACTGCACTGATTATGGGCCTGCAGTATAGTGTTGAATAGGAGAAGTGAGAGGGAACATCCTCCTTTGTTCCTTATCCTAGTGAGAAAACATTCAGACATTCACCATTAAGTATGATCTTTTAAAACATGTTTATTTAATACACATTTCAGACCTTCAGCGGGTCTTAATCGTAGCCCTTAGGCTCTCTGTTGTGTTGCATGGGCTCAGTTGGTGCTACATGTGGGCTTAGTTGCCTCAAAGCATGTAGGATCTTAGTCCCCAGACCAGGGATCAGACTTGCATCTTCTGCATTTGAAGACTGATTCTTAATCATTGAAGCACCATGGAAGTCCCAATTTCATTCTTTTTTATGACTGAGTGATATTCCATTGTACGTCTTAATATATATACTACATCTTCTTTATCCTTTCTTCTGTTGATGAACACTTCAATTGCTTCCAAGTCTTGGTTATTGTAATTAATGTTGCTATGAACATTGAGGTGAAAGTATCTTTCTGGATTATAGTTTTCTCCAGATATATGCCCAGGAGTGAGACTGCAGGATCAAATGATAACTCTGTTTTTGGTTTTTGAAGAACTATTTCATACTGTTCTCCATAGTGGCTGCACTATGATTTGCATTTCCACCAACTGTGTAGGAGGGCTCCCTTTTCTCCAGCATTTATTATTTGTAGACTTTTAAAATAATGGCCCTTCTGGGGACTTCTGTGGTAGTCCAGTGGTTAAGACTCTGCGCTCCCAATGCAGGGGGCCTGGCTTTGATCCCTGTTTGGGGAACTAAGATCCTGCATGCCGCATGGTGAGGCCAGAAGAAAAAAGGCTATTCTGACGGGTATGAGATGATACCCCATTGTGGTTTCGATTAGTATTTCTCTAATAATTAACATCCAGATGTTCAGGCTGGTTTTAGAAAAGGCAGAGGAACCAGAGATCAAATTGCCAACATCTGCTGGATCTTTGAAAAAGCAAGAGAGTTTCAGAAAAACACCTATTTCTGCTTTACTGACTATGCCAAAGCCTTTGACTGTGTGGATCACAACAAAATGTGGAAAATTCTGAAAGAGATGGGAATACCAGACCACCTGACCAGCCTCTTGAGAAACCTATATACAGGTCAGGAATCAACAGTTAAAACTGGACATGGAACAACAGACTGGTTCCAAATAGGAAAAGGAGTATGTCAAGGCTGTATATTGTCACCCTGCTTATTTAACTTATATGCAGAGTACATCATGAGAAACACTGGGCTGGAAGAAGCACAAGCTGGAATCAAGATTGCCGGGAGAAATATCAACATACCAGATATGCAGATGACACCACCCTTACGGCAGAAAGTGGGGAGGAACTAAAATGCCCTTGAATAAAGTGAAGGAGGAGAGTGAAAAAGTTGGCTTACAGTTCAACATTCAGAAAACTAAGATCATGGCATCCGGTCCCATCACTTCATGGCAAATAGATGGGGAAACAGTGTCAGACTTTATTTTCCTGGGCTCCAAAACTGCAGATGATGATTGCAGTTATGAAATTAAAAGACGCTTATTCCTTGGAAGGAAAGTTATGACCAACCTAGACAGCATATTAAAAAGCAAAGACATCACTTTGCCAACAAAGGTCCATCTAGTCAAGGCTATGGTTTTTCCAGTGGTCATGTATGGATGTGAGAGTTGGACTATAAAGAACGCTGTGCGCCGATGAATTGATGCTTTTGAACTGTGGTGTTGGAGAAGACTCTTGAGAGTCCCTTGGACTGCAAGGAGATCCAACCAGTCCATCCTAAAGGAGATCAGTCCTGGGTGTTCATTGGAAGGACTGATGTTGAAGCTGAAACTCCAATACTTTGGCCACCTCATGGGAAGAGTTGACTCATTGGAAAAGACCCTGATGCTGGGAGGGATTAGGGGCAGGAGGAGAAGGCGGCGACAGAGGATAAGATGGTTGGATGGCATCACCAACTCGATGGACATGAGTTTGAGTAACCTCTGGGAGTTGGTGATAGACAGGGAGGCCTGGCGTGCTGCAATTCATGGGGTCGCAAAGAGTCAGACACAACTGAACGACTGACTTGAACTGAATAATTAACAATGTTGAACATCTTTTCAGGTACCTGTTGGCCATTGGTATATTTTCATGAAGAAATGCCTATTTAGGTTTTCTGCCCATTTTCTTTTTTTTAACTCCTTTTTAAAGTTTACTTGGGTGTACCAGGTCTCAGTTGCAGCATATGGGCTCTTTTACTTGTGGTAAGTATGATCTAGTTTCCTGACCAGAGTTTGAGCCTGGAAGCCCTGCATTAAGACTGCAGAGTCTTAGCACTAGACCACCAGGGAAGCCCTTCTACCGACTTTTCAATCAGGTTGTTTGCTTTTGGATATTCAGCTGTATGAGCTGTTTGTATATTTTGGAAATTAATCTCATCAGTAGCATTATTTGAAAATATTTTCTCCCAGTCCATAGGTTGTCTTCTCATTTTGTTTATGGTTTGCTTTGCTGTGAAAAAGTGTTTTAGTTTAATTATGTCCCTTTTGCTTATTTTTGTTTTTATTGCCATTACTCTAAGAGATGATCTAAAGAAACATTGCTGCAATTTATGTCAAAGAGTGTATTATCTGTGTTTTCCTCTAGGAACGTTTTATAGTATTTGGTCTTATTTTTTGATCTTTAATCCATTTAACATTATATATGTATATGGTGTTAGAGAACGGTCTAATTTCATTCTTTTACACATAGATGTCTAGTTTCCTCCGCACCACTTATTGAAGATACTGTCTTTTCTTCATTGTGTATTCTTGCCTCCTTTGTGGTAGATTGATTGACCATAAGTGTGGGGGTTTATTTCTGGGTTTTCTATTCTGTTCCATTAATCTACATTTCTGTTTTTGTGCCTGTACCATACTATTTTGATTACTATAGCTTTGTACTATAGTCTGAAGTCAGAGAGCATGCCAACACCTTTTATCAAGATGCAATAATTGAAAAGAATAGTAGTGCCTGCGACTGGTGGCAATGGAGGTGAGTGCAGGGGAAGGCACACTCATATATTACATTTAAAACTGTGAATTCAATACTGTGCATTGGGAAAGCAATCTGGGAATACCTATTAAAATTTAAAATATGCACACCCTTGACCAAGTTCTCTCACTTCTCCTGGAAGTAAAGGCAACTGTACTTAAGGATTTGCCTAAAGGACTTTTATTGCAGAACTTTTTGCAAGGACAAAAGAGAGAAAACAATGTGTATGATATCAGTGGGGAAACAATTGACTAAACTGTGGTATAGCCCCATCATATAATATTAAGAAAAACAGAATATTATAAATTAAAAGAATGAGTGGATTCTCTATCAATTGACCTGGAGAGATTTCCACATACTTTTACTAAAGAAAGAAAATTTAAAAAATTTTATAACCATCCTTTATTTTGTAAGACAATGTGGAGGAAATCCTCATGTATATATGTTTGTCTAATTAAAAGAGTAGGGAGGAAATACCCTGGAAGTCCAGTGGTTAGGAATCTGCACCACCACATAGTGTGGCCAAAAGAAAGAAGAAAAAAGAGTAGGGAGCAGGCATGCAAGGACATGCAAAGGTTGTTAACTTGCTCAGAGTAGGGAGAATGGATTTTGGGGGGAAGGGGAGAGAGGAGGTAAGCCAGACTAGGGATAAAAGCGGGACAGGGGAAGTGAGCAATAATTCATTCAATAATTTAGGCTACTCGTAGCACCTGTATCAAGTGGGCTGATGGTTTGCAAATAAAACTTTAAATTTGTAAAAACTAACATATGCTTTTGTATAGCTTTTATGGTTGTTTTCTAATTATGGAGTTCTGGCAGAATGGGTGTTTTACCTAAATTAGAGATGCATGCTGTACACACCAAGTTTAGCAATGCAAATTCTCTTCTGTAGAAAATTAAACAAACAGACTTTAACGTAGGTACTGATGCAAGCGCAAACCAGTTCTTTGAAACCTGGCAGTCTACCTGCTGGGCGTTATTTGCCATTCTTTCCTAAACAAATACTTCTGAAGAAATGGCACTCAGAAGCTGGAGTAGATAAACTTTAAAACATGAAATTCTGGAAACTATCAATTTATGGTTTGCATACTCCACTGTCATGAAAATAACAATATGTATGGGCAAATGTACTTCTGTACATTTGTACATTCTGTACATTAACAATCTATTTTTGTATATTAATAATATCACAGTTTGTACTTTTTTAGCATAAAAATTGCATATATTATTTAACCTCAGAGTGAGTTCTCCACTGATTTGCATGAATTTTTCATATTCAAAGTTAGGAAAATTAACTTTCAGAAAGTTGCTTACTAGTAAAAACAATAAAGCTCTTTTAAGAAGTAAAATGGAAAGCACTTAATTTCTGCTTAAAAAAAGAAACTTCTCAAAAAAAAAAAAAGAAACTTCTCACTAACAGTGTCTATATGTAATGAAGTCTAATGTGTTATTGTTCTTTGTGGACATTTGCATTTTCAGAGGGGAAAAAGTGTTAGGACAAAGGTCCAAGTTTCTAAAATGGCATTTCCAACACTAATGAAAACATGAATCTGGCCCTTCCTGTGGAGGGAGGCCCATGCAAAATTAGGACCAAGTGCTGTGGGCCCGTCCTTCAACCAGCCCCACCCCTCAGAGCCCAAGACAACAAAGGCCATATGCAGATGCCACAGTTTGATTAGAACAATTACCAAAATCTCTTTGTTCATTTCCAACCTAATCTTTTATTACTGTGTCTGACTCAGAAACTGTAGCACCCTCACCCTTCCAATTCCATACCCCGTTCCTAAACTCTGGTTCTGTTTAGGACCTCCAGACCTGGCTTTGTGACCTGACTTCCTGACAGTTTGACATAGCCTGCTTTCAAATGGTTTTAATCTGAACTTGCTCCCTCTCCTTTGCAGGGCCATGCATCAGCCTTGACAGCGCTGATGGAAGGCTACAAGCGACATAAAATTGTAATCTTAAGTTGCTGGAAGAATGTTGAATTGAAATAGCACCTAAGTTGAGTAATTTTTTAAGGTTGAAGGTCCCATCACAGCCATTATGTGGAAGTACTGCCAAGCAGATGGTTAAGTTGGCTACTCAGCATGTATCCAATCTATTGGACTTGGAGAGGCAGTGCCAAATTCTGCATTTCAGATTTCTTTCAGGCTTTCCTCTCTATGCCTTTTGTTGACTCAATGTTTTTTGGAGATGTGAATAATATTAGCCAGTCATCTGATTCAGCTCTTCCCACTTGGACATATAAGACAGTTTTCTGCATATATCATATTTCATTTAGGATATATTGACTTTACTGGGGTAATCAGAGTACTCTCAAGTTCTGCAGGTTTCAGAGGTCATTCTTGTTGAGTGTCAAAGTAGAGGGTTTAAGGTCTCATCTTCATCCCCACAGTTGCCCTCTTGCTTTTGGATTGCTGCTCATTCCTGCCAATCTTCTCTTGCTCTCATAAGCTTCTTTTTACACTGCTCTGCTCCCCTAATAAACATACACTCCAAATGTAGGCACACACTTCTTTTTTGATTCCCCAAAATACAGGAAGACCAGGCTTGCTGTGTGTGTCAGCAGGACTCAGGGTTGGAAGAGACAGACACTCATCTTGAGAGGGTAACAGACAGGAAGGCTAGGGGTCTCCAAATGGAGGAAATAGGCTGCAAGTGTCAGATGCTTTCTCTCTCTGTTAAGCGGTAGGAGGAAACAAACTACAAATGTCAGGTTTCTTTTTTTCCCCATCTCTAAACGAATTAAAAAGGAAGTTTGTCTTAAAATTCTGTGCTGCCATGATGACACCTGTCTCTACCTGAACTTGTCTTTTCTCAAACCTTGAGCTAATCAATGTGTTTTTCTTATGGAGGACAACTCCCCTGGTGCCACTGTTATCTCAGAATGCATGCTGTGGGTGAGGGGCCTGCTGCCAGTCTCTGAGTTTCGAGACATTTTCTTTCTCCAATTGGCAGCCTGCTAGTAGCTGTATAACATCCGGCTAAAGACTAGCAGGGGGCCCTTCCTTCTGATGTCTATGTCAGAAGCTTTCTCTGTCTCTTTTGTACTTTAATAAAACTTAACTACACAAAAGCTCTGAGTGATCAAGCCTCATCACTGACCCTGGATTGATTTCCTGTCCTCTGGAGGCCAAGGATCCCAGTGGCTTTCACGGCTCAGCAACAACCTTTCAATCTCAAACTGGTCTTAAAGAGTAACAGCACCTCCATAAATACAGGAGAACGTATTAGCTAAGGCAATGAAAAATCCAGAGGCTACATGTATTTCAAGGCTCGGTGGGATTCCAGGGGTCAAACAACGTGACCAGAAATTTGTTGGTTTTGGTCTCATATCCTTGTTTCCTCTGTTTTGGCTTCATTCTCTGGCAGGCCCTCCTGAGTGATAGCAGAGAAGGCACTGAGTTTCCAGGTTTATGTTCTGAGCTATTTAGCAAGCAGAGCAGAAAAGAGGCACTCCTTTCCCACAAAGTCCCCCAAATGTCATAGCATTGGGTCTACTGAGCATGACTTGGTTCCTAGCTTAACCCTTGAGTAATCACTGTGACAGATGCTCTTGGATACTGGGGACTAGGATGAAGGGGTTGGAGTAAGGAATCAACCCCTCCTAAAACACAAGGGTGAAGGTGGGGGAGGAGGTGCTCCTGAAGAAAACATCGCTTCATGTTATCAGATAGAAAATGGATTCTGAAAAGAAAAAAAAAAAAAAAAGATAAGACAGATGCTCACTATACTTGGATATCAGCAGAGAGAATTCCCCGCAGGGAATAAAAAAAGAAATCTACCCTAAAATCAGTGCATACTGATATCCTGGCTCCCAGATCCATCTCTGCAGGAGGCTGCCCCACCGGCTGTCACTCTCCTCAGGCCCCTGGGTGGCGGGAGCATCTTTGAGAGAATAGATGATAGATTGGGGAATCTTGAACTTAAACTCGACCCAGGGTCAGGCCCTCAACTATACACACCCCCCCCCCCTTCTAAAATGAGAAGAAATCTTTCTTTTTTGCTCCTGATTCTTTCCACAAACTTTGTAACCCTCTTTCTGTAGAGCCTCAATTCTGCTCAAAGGAAGAGAAAAGCTTGCATCATTCCAGAGCTGGTTACCTCCCAACTGTTTCAAACTTTTCAGTCTATAGTCATTTCAGGCCTGTAATTTTATATGATCAAAAGTTTATTAAAGTATTTTTTTTTCCACATCAAATGAGAACAACCTTTGCCTCTAGATAAGGAGGAGATTGCTTATGTCAGTTTGGATTACTGTCTGCATGTAAGAGAATAAAGTTCAACATCATGGCTTAACAAGATAAGTTCACCTCTTCTCTCTCTCTCCTCGATCTGTCTCTCAGTAAAGTACTACAGAGAGTTACTCCAGGTCTGATTTGGTGGCTTCAATCTATCAGAGTCCATAGCATCTTCTGTTTGACTTCTGTGACCACAGGGTAAGTTGTTGGCCACAGGAAGGTGTAAAGAAGAGTTTGCCATTTTTTTTAGAAAATTTATTGAAGTCCTAGACTACCCTAAACATACATCTTCTTGGCTAAACGTAGTTGCTCTATCAAATCACATATAGTTGTGAGAGGAGCCAGGAAATGTCAGTTCTTAAAGGCGTCCTTAATTTTTTTAATTTAATTTTTAAAATCAAAGTATAGCTGATTTACAATGTTGTGTTAATTTCTGCTGTACAGCAAAATGGTTCAATTTGCTACTCCTGTGAGTCCATTTCTGTTTAGTAGATAAGTTCATTTGTGTCATATTTTAGACCCCACGTATAAGTGATATCTTGTGATATTTGTCTTCCTCTTCCTTACTTCACTTATTATAATAATCTTGAGGCCCATCCTTGTTGCTGCAAATGGCATTACCTCATTCTTTTTTATGGCTATTCCATTGTATATATGTACTACATCTTCCTTATCCTTTCATCTGTCATTGAGCATTTAGGTTGCATCCATGTCTTGTCTATTGTGAATACGGCCACTACGAACATAGGGGTGGCGTGTATCTCTTTGAATTATAGTTTTGTCCAGATACATACCCTGGAGTGGGATTGCTGGATCACACGGCAACTTTATTTTTAGTTTTTGAGGAACCTCCATACTGTTCTCCGTAGTGGCTGCACCAACACACATTCCTAAGTGAGTGCTTTAACTGAAGGGAAAGGCGAGCCCGGCTGCAGGCGGAGGCTGTCGGCAGTAGCAGTGCTTAGCGCTCAGCTGCTGCCTCCTGGCCATGCGGGTGGTGACCCCAGCCGCTCTGCAGCCCCACCACGCTGCGCTGGTACTGGAGTCCCAGGGCGCCTCTCCACTGTGCTGTGCGCTGCTCTCAAGCATGTACTTACCACCCAACTTCAAGAATTATCACCCTTTTGCTTACCATATTTTACCTGTTTGCCTTGCAACTTTTTCCCCTGGTGGGTTATTTTAAAGCAAATCCCAGACATTATTTCACCCTTAAATAACAACTGTTTTAAAGCCAGGTGATCCCATGCACAACGAATCACTTCAGTTCAGTCACTCAGTCGTGTCCAACTCTTTGTGACTCCATGGACTGCAGCATGCCAGGCTTCCCTATCTATCACCAACTCCCGGAGCTTACTCAAATTCATGTCCATTGAGTCAGTGATGTCACCCAACCATCTCATCCTCTGTCGTCCCCTTCTCTTCCTGCCTTCAATCTTTCTCAGCATCAGGGTCTTTCCAAATGAGTCAGTTCTTTGCATCTGGTGGTCAAAGTATTGGAGTTTCAGCTTCAGCATCAGTCCTTCCAATGAACATCCAGGACTGATTTCCTTTAGGATGGACTGGTTGGATCTCCTTGCAGTCCAAGGGACTCTCAAGAGTCTTATCCAACACCATAGTTCAAAAGCATTGATTCTTCAGTGCTCAGCTTTCTTTATGGTTCAACTCTCACATTCATACATGACTACTGGAAAAACCAAAGAATAAAGGAGCTAAAGCTCCATAATTTCAGTTCACTAAAACTAGCAATTTTCAGGCACCATGACATTTGTCAATGGTTCCTAGAAATGGAAGTAAGGGGGTGGGTAGCCATAGAGAAAAGCTATAAATCAAGGATACCTATACAGTGTGACAAGCACAATAATGTTCCCAAAGATGTCCATTTTAATCCCTGGAATCTGTGACTCTGTTGTTAATGGAAAGGGGCAATTAAGATTGCTAATCAGCTGGTTTTAATATAGGGAGAGTGTCCTAGATTATCTGGGTGAGTGCATTGCAATCACTGGGCTCTTTAAAAATGGAGGAGGAAGAAAAAAAGGAATAAAAAAATGGAAGAGGAAGTAGAAGGAGTGAGTCACTGGGAAATAGGACTGTGAAAGAAGGTCAGAGTAATGTGATGTGAGAAGGAATTGACTAAACATTGCTGGCGTGAGAGGGGAGGAAGAGAAGCATGAACCAAAGATAGCAGGTGATCTCTAGAGGCTGGAAAAGGCAAGAAAACTTACTCTCCTTTAGGACTGCCAGTAGGGAGCACAGCCTTGTCAACACCTTGATTTTAGCCCGGTGGGATATGTGTTGGGCTTCTAATCTACAGAACTATAAGATAATAATATGGGCTTCACTGATAACTCAGTTGGTAAAGAATCCACCTGCAATGCAGGAGACCCGGGTTTGACTGCTCAGTCAGGAAGATCCCCTGGAGAAGAGATGGGCTACCCACTACAGTATTCTTGGACTTCACTTGTGGCTCAGCTGGTAAAGAATCTGCCTGCCACGTGGGAGACCTGAGTTCGATCCCTGTGTTGGGAAGGTCCCAGTAATCTGGCCTGGAGAATTCCATGGACTGTATAGTCCAGAGGGTTGCAAAGTGTCAGACATGACTTAGGGACTTGTACTTCATAAGATAATAAGTTTGTATTGTTTAAGCCAAGTCTCGTAATTTGTTAGGGCAGCAAAATAATATCAAACTACAGCAGAGAGTGAGATTATATCACCCTTTAGCAGTGCTGCAATGACTATAGAATGGAGAAGAGAAGACTAACATTAAGAGAGGAGTTTTATTATGTGGGAAAGGGCTTTTTTAGAGATCTGAATCATTTAACCAGATAATAATATAATTATCTGAAGTTGGTAGAATGGAGGTTCAGTTTGCAAGTCCAGCTCTTGTGCTAAAAAGATGAGAAGGCTGTATGATATCAACTTTAGAAATGGGAAAAGGAATGGACACCCTCTGGTGGTAGAGATAAAACAGACTTCTGGTGTTTTGGATTCTGCTTTCCTTGTGTTTTCTGGGAACTGTTAGGGCTTCCCAGGCTTATCCCAGATGGGGCCTCTGTCTGGGGAGATTAATGCAGCAACTCTGGACCATGAGCTCCATGTTGACCATGTGGAACAGAAATGGGTCCCAACTGAGCTGATTATGTTGATAATGAGTGATTGGAGGAGTACTTAGGACTTGCATGCTGTTGTTTCAACAAAAATTTCTTTTAAATTCAATGTGAGATGTTTTCAGACCAACAGTTTTCCCCAATTAAGATGCTTACAAGGTAAGTTAAAGAAAGAAAAACAAAACAGACTCCAGCCCGCTTACTCAACAACAAAATTTATTCAAAGAATCACCACCATAATTAGGGTCTATTAGTAATTTAGTTTCTGAAATTTTAGTAAAAAAAAACAGCCCTTCATCAGTGACAGGGAATTAATAAGAAAATTCTTAAGAACTCTTACAGAGATTACATTTCTGATTTTAAAAAATTAGGAAACCATTTTCTAAAACTGGAAAATCCTGGAATAGTTTTCTTTTTCCTGAGCAATCCTCATACAAAAGAAGGTCGTTTGCCACCAGAGTAGAGTTTTTTGATTTGAATCTGGTAAGTTTACCTTCTCCTTTTGAACTGCCTCCTACAATTCTGGGCAAACTTATTAGGGCATGGAAGTTAGACATGATAGAGGAGCAGTAAGAAAAGGGTAAAAGTAAAGGGAGATATGTTAGCGTTCTAGCATCAAGAGTTGTTTTATATATGTATTTATACATATATTTATGTTTAACACACAGAGGTATGTATTATATATTGTGTTGTATAGTTCATATCTACTACATATATTTATATTATATATAATATATGCATACATATATAATATGGATATACACATACATAGAGGAAGAGAGAGCAAGTGAACTCTGCATTGATTAGAACTCTTTGGTACAAGTATCCCTTCTGAGCTAGAAAGAGTTCATCTGTTCCAACAGATTTCTAGGCAGAGATGCACTTTTTTAAGGCGATTCACATTTACTCATGTTAAGATTTTGCATCTCATCACTTCTTCAGTAATCTCAACACATTTGGTGATAACTTACTCATTCGCCTATTCTTGACTAGCAAGTGTTTATAGAGTGCCTGCCATGTAATAAAAGCATTCCGAGCACTGGGGATTCAATGAATAACATGGAAAAGATCCCTGCTTTCCTGTAACTTATGATATAGTTGGGGGAGGGGAAAAAACAAGTTGAAAAAATTCACAGTGAGGAGCATAGTATCAAAGGAAAGAAAAGAAGGTGGCTGATAATAGCAGTAGAGACTAGTTTCGACGGGCAGGGAAGGGTTTCTGAAGAGGCGACGGTTAAGCTGTACATAAAGGATGAAAAGGAGGGAAATATAGACGGGGTGGGCAACATTCCAGGTAGAGGAAATGGTATGCAGAAAGTTTCGAGTCTTGTTTTTTTTTGACCGCATAGCTTGTGAGATCTTAACTCCTCGACCAGGGATTGAATCTACACCCTCAGCAGTGAGAGCATGACATCCTAACCACTGCACTGCCAGGGAATGCCCAAGAGCTTGGAGTTTTTTATGAATTGGAAGAAGACTAGGGCGACTGGAGTGTAGTGAGATGAAAATGTGACATACGACGAAGTGAGAGAGATAGGCAGGTGCCCCACCTTATAAAGTCTCTTAGACTATACCATGAAAATTTGATTTTCCTCTGAGGGTCAAGCAGGAGAGCGATGTGATCAAATTTGTATTTTAAGAGGATCACTCTTGCTGCTACATGGAGGCTGAATTAAAAGACAGCAGGAGAGGAAGACAGGAGAGCAGTTAGGAACCCATCAAAGTTGTCCAAGTGAGAGATGAGGTGGCTTGGACTGAGGTGGGGAAAGCTGAGGTTGGAGAGAAGGGGATGGCTTTTATTTATTTATAATTTGTATTGAAATATAGTTGCTTTACAATGTTGTGTTCGTGTCAAGTGTGCAGCAAAGTGGTTCCGTTATATGTCTACAGAGGGTGGGTTTGAGATGGGTTTGGAAGGTAGATTGGACAGCACTCACTGATAGACTGGATATGGTGAGAAAGACAGGCATCAAGATTCACTCTTGGGTTTTTGGTCTGAGCCTCTGGCTGACTAGTGGAACGTACCAGTTGAAATGATTTGGGTCCGTGTAACAGAAAGCCTTGGCTGAAATAAAAAGAAATGTGTGGGTTCATGTAGGTTCAGAGGTAGCACAGGCTTCAGGGTCCATGGAATTTCGCAGTTCTCGAGGAGTCTGGGTCACAGTTGAAGACCCACGTGGGACTTTTCAGGCCCATTGCCTGGCCTGGCAGGCCTCGTGGGGGTTATCCGCTTTCCCCCCACAGCCGTGGCGCACTGCCAGTGCTCTGTGCTCTGGGAGAGGGGGCTGCTGTCAAGGCCTCTGGCCTCAGACCCCTGAGCTGCTCTCTGTGCATTCCCAGCTCCAAGGCCTTCCTTGCGAGGTCTCTTTCAGACTGGTGTAGACGTCTGTAAGCCACCTCTGCTGACACTTCCTTATCCAGGAAGGGGGAGTACTTTTTCACTCCTAACTCTTTCCTCCTAGTCTTCCTTCCCCAGGGTCTGTAGAATAGACGGAGCTATCTGTTCAGTGAATCCACCTCCAGCATAGATGAATATGAGCTAATCCACCTGACCTTGACCATTGCTCTGTTCCATGGGAAATTGGAAAGGTCTGGTTTTAACCTCTGCTTAACTCTTGTCATTTTTTGCTTGCTGGTTTAATTGACTACTTTGACACCTGGCAGCTCTCACTCTCTCCTCTTTTTATTGAGTGTCATCAGATCAGGATATGATGTCTGGGACTACCAGGGCCAACTCACGAATGTCCTGAGTTAACAAGTGGAGTGGGGCAGAGCTGGAAGACCTACAGAGCTGTCAGGAGCTCAGCTGACTTGAGAGAGGCCTGTAAGCTTGTTCAGTATTATTTTTAGAATTCCACAAACAAACTTTTTTTGTTGTGAGGATTATTGTACCTGGAAATAATTTTCTATTATAGTATGCTGTACAGACATCAGTAATTATTATCGTGTCATTCTCCTTGAAGCAGAATTCCTGCTAATTAGTTCTGAACACCTGAATTCTAGCCCTGCCTCCATTACATACTTAATCTTTATGTCACTTAATCTTTGTAAGCCTCGTTAATTGCTATCTGCCTACCCCATGTCATTATAAAGACTAAATGAGATAAACCATAAAGATTTGATCAAGTCAACTATTTAAACATCATATCAGTATTTTAAAAAAAATTTTAATTTTTTATTTGGCTGTACCAGGTCTAAGTTGCAATATGTGGGATCTTTGATCTTCTTTGCAGCATGTGAGATCTTTTTTAAGTTGTGGTACTTGGATCTTTTACTTGTGGCATGTGAACTCTTAGTTGCAGCATGTGGGATCTAGTTCCCTGACCAGGGATTGAAACCAGGCCCTCCTGCACTGGAAACTCAGAGTCTTAACAACTGAGACCACCAGGGAAGTTCTCACCTCAGTATTATAAGCTAGCATCTTTCTTTCCCTTAGCTGCAAACTCCAGTTTACTTTCTGCTCTCAGGCCACAGATTGCTGTGGACAGTTGGGTTTGAATGAGGCCTTGGGTTCTTTGGAAGTCACAGCTCAGAGGGCTGCTGCAATGTGCAGGAGCCAAGCTCCTAGAAGTGTGTGGAGAGGAAGCAGGGGTGAGATGGAGAATGGACAGGAAAGTAACTTGGAAGATGTGTGCCTTCAGATATTGTCGGAATTCTTTGTGGGGAAGGTCGACTTAGCACTGTGAGAGTTTGGGGACTTCTTGGCCCCTAAAAGTCAAAAAAGGAATTGTGTAGCTGCCTCTGAGTTGGGAGACTGTAAGGAAATAGGAGAGCAGGAAGAGTTCCTCTAGATTGATTCCTCAGTGGGGCTGGGAACCTGAATGCTTTCCTACCATTGGCCACTTAGGGATAAACACCTCTTTGCCTTCCACCATGGTTTGATGGACGTCATTTGTCATTTAGAGTACTCTAAAAGCCAGACTTGAATTACAAGTGGACAACTAGGAAAAATAGCCACCAAGGTGCTCCCCAGACAGAGAAAAGAAGTTCAGTTAGTGTTACTGAACTCAGGTTTATCTACTCGCTACTTGACAGCCAGTAATTGAGAGGCAAATGTTGGTAGGAAAGCAAAGACAACTTTATTTAGGAGGCCAGAAATCTGGGGAGAAGGCAGATATGTGTCTAAAAGCCAATTACTAACTGCTGAGCTTTCAAAGGGGAGTTTTTAGGGGTGTACAGGCAGAGAGAGGGGGCCACGTGCCGAACAGCATAGTCAGTTCTGACAGTCACCTTGAAATTGGTCATGCAGTGGTCTGATATGTGCCATCTTGATTGTTTTAAGTACAGCTATTCTTCAGTTCCAGGGTTGATTGTTCCCATCTCTTTGAAGTCATTTCTCAGAATTGTGTAAGATGGAGAAGTTTATGTCATTACTAGCCTGGTCATTGTGTAGTTGGCTTTTTCCACCTGATGAGAGTTTCAGTATCTACAAACAGCTCAAAGGATAAAGCTCATAATATTATCGGTAGACCTTGAAGAGGAACTAAAAGTCTTTAACTTTGTTCAATGGCTAAATTATTACTTTGTCTGTTTGATTGTTTTCCTTTGCTTTCACATTTTCTTACTTCTCTGATTAGATTTAGTCTTTGGTAAAGTTTTTCTAGAGAAAGAGGCAAGTAGAGGACATGGGGAGTGGCGTCTATCTCAGGAAGGCCTCATGGGGCCCTTCTTGTGACAGTAGGATAGAGAGAATGCACACCCAGCGAGACGGAACTGCTGAAGGGTCCCTCCAACATCCTTATCAATCCATTACCCAAGCTACTTGCACGTCTCCATAGTCAGGCTGTTTAAGATGACTCTTCTCTTGCTTCCTGTACATCCCATGCTTGTCCAGTTTCTGTTTCACTCGTATGACAGTCCAATCCTCTTAAATATAGACCTTAATTAGTCACTGAGCCCACCTGATGTCAATTCCACCTAAAAATGGTAGCCTCCTTTGCCTCCTGTCATGTCCTGCCTACCATCTGCTGTACATGGTAGGGGCACTTCGGGTCACGTGTGTAAGAACCTCCTGTTCAATACACCACTGATGCTTCTGTTGCTGTCTCCAGGGTTGTCTTTTGGTCTCGAGGCTGAACAACTACAAGACTAGCATCTGGTCATCATGTAATTAACTTTTTCCACCTGATGAGGGCTTTTTCTGGTCACCAGAGCCTTCCTTGTTGCCCATGTGGCAAGCTGGGGTGATGACCCCCAGGGCAGTCCTGAACAAATATCTGGTGGAAGTTAGTATCAGTATCATCTTTCTCACCCCTTGAGTAGGATGACCCTTGAAGTGTACTTGAAGGCCTTGAAGGTTCTCCAGTGGGATTAGCTCCAGTCAACCCACAGTACTATTTTGATAAAAATCCTTTCATTGGCGTTCTTCCCTTTCTTGACTCACCTCCCTTCTCTGCCACAAGTCTTTCCCAGGATCATCTTTCGAATAAACTACTTGCACTCAAATCCTTGCCTCAGGGTCTATTTCTTAGTAAACCCAAAATAGACTACTACTGTGGCAGGGAGGACTGAAGAGAACAAACAGAATATTCCAGCCTGTGCTTCCCTACTTGACTCCCAGAATACTTCCAGTTTGACCTGAAAGGATTTTCTCTGTAGGGAATCTGACCAGCTAGAAAGAATGACCTATAGATTCGAATGCCATGTTTTCCCAGCCAACAGCCCAGTCAGATATGACTGGGCTGTTGGCTGGGAAAACATGGCATTGAAGGTCTCAAGTCCCACCCACACCCTGGGAGCTTCCAGTCAGCTCTTTGTTAACTTTTAATTTTGTATTGGGGCATAGCTTCCCAGGTGACCACAGCGGTAAATAGCGGCCTGCCAAAACAGGAGACATAAGAGACTCGGGTTTGATCCCTGGGTTGGGAAGATCTCCTGGCAAAGGAAATGGCTATCCACTCCAGTATTCTTGCCTAGGAAATCCCATGGAACAAGGGATCTGGGGGGCTACAGTCCATGGAATTGTAAAGAGTTGGACATGACTGAGGAACTTTACACACACACACACACACACACACACACACACACAGATGATTCAATGTTGTGACAGTTCCATGTGAACAGCGAAGGGACTCGGCCATACATATAAATGTATCCATTCTTCCCAGAACTCCCCTCCCCCGAACTCCACTCCAATTAGCTTTTATAGCACTTGACTCCAGTCTTTTAGTTTCATAATCTTAAGTATGAGTGAATAGTTAAGCATCACCAGAAAACTTCTGATATGATAGGTGGTGACCAAATTAATAGAAAAAAGCAACTGAGAGGAATAAAAGACTATTTAGGAAGAAGAAAGCTTTTAAATGTATTAATATCCTCACAGGAGTATGAGATTTATGAAGCACAGCTATGACACCATGACTAAGAGACATCTGAACAATGAAAGAAAATTCTAGAAAAGTAAAAACTACAGATGGCTGGAAAACAAACTTGAGGAGTCTTCCAATAAAAAGCAAAAAGATAAAGATGGAAAACAGAGTAAAACAGATGATAAGATGGCTCCTATGTAAAAATTGGGCTTGAACATGCATCAGAAGCTGAAAAGATAGTCATCTGTTCATATCTGGACAAAACAAAACTTGGGCAGTTGTACAGGCTAAGAATGGAGGCAGAGACTGTACTGGTTAGGCAGCTCTTGGAGTAGTGTGGAGAATTAACGTGAACTTGACATAAAGGCAGTGGGTATTTTATTAAGAGAAAAGATGGGAGATTAAGTGGTAGAAAGAACTAAACTCACGGCTGAGCAGGTGTGTGTGGGCCTGTGAGTCTGATATAAAAAGAGCAAGTTGAAAAATGGATGGATCCAGAGTTTCTGCAAGGATCCATTAAGACTCCATTAAGCAAGATTGTGGAATGAATGATGACTAACCAGTTGGAGTGATGCGAGCTTGCAGCAGGTGGAATGAAGATTCCTGAGTTCAGGTTCAATCAATTCATATTTCACATGGTGTCAAATACAGGGATAAAAACCCCTTGTCTTCACAGTTAGGACTGGGTGCCTGCAGAGCAAGCGAGGTGAGCCACCACAAAAATGACAACTCTCTGCGGGGGGTTGTCGTGAAAGGATACACAACCTGGAAGTGGCGGGGGTGACGGTGAGAGTGTGTGCGGGGTATCTGGTGACAGAAATCATGCATGCACACTCGTGCTGAATGCGCTCACAGGCTCAGCACTGCAAAGGTTAGAGCGCCTACTCAGTCACCGAGAGAGGGTGCGGAAGACCACCTAGAGGGAAAACCGGTACCCTCCAGACTTCCTAGTAGAGTTAAAGAGGGATGATGCGCATGCGCCAATCCACCCAAGGCCCAGGACCAGCGGCGGGAAGTTGGTTTACTGAGTAGTAACTGAGCAGCTTGAAGACGGGTTGGAGCCGACGGACCAATAAACAAACACCTCATTGGCTTAGCTTGCTCAGGGTCCCAGTTCTCCACCTTCCCATTGGCTTAGCTGGCTCAGGGTCCCAGTTCTCCACCTTCCCATTGGGTCTTTCAAGCAGAGCAGGGGCGTGGCTCTCGGGACTCCGCCCCCCGCCTCGGCCCAGCCTCGGGGTCCCGGGCTGAGGGAGCCGGAAGGAAGTGAGGGGTCCCGCCCCTTTTCCCCTCTCGTTTCCGTAGGAGCCACCGCCGCTGCTGCCGCTGCTGCTGCGTGTTCTCCGGCGAGCCGGAGTCTTCCTGCAGTACCCTCGGTGCCCGGCCGCGCGGAGCCGGGATGCACTGCTCCTGCTGTGGGTCCTCATCATGGAGACCAAACGGGTGGAGATTCCCGGCAGCGTCCTGGACGATCTCTGCAGGTACCGTGGCGCCCCGCGCTGCTTCGGCCCCCTGTCGTCCCCTCTTTTCTTTTTCCCCCCTCTCACTTTCGGCGACCCCGGAGACCTCCGCGTCTCCTCTCCCGATCCACATCCTTGACCCGGCTTTCCCGTCCCGCCTCTGCTCCTTTTCCCGGTCGACTCTTATCTCCGACACCACCCCTCTTTTTCCGCTGTAGCCTTCCAGTTTCTCACGCACCCTCCTCCATTCCTCCTCTCGCAGCACTGGGATTTCCTCATTTACTTAGTTGCTTAACTATTTTGCTTTCCCACAAGCGAAGCAGCCGGGTCTTTCGCATTTTGGGGACTGCCCCTCCCCCTCCCGTTGCTTTTTCTGACTCTGACTTCTGTCGACAGTCTTACACTCTCTTTCCTCCATCTCATTTCCCAGTTCCGTTGAAAGATCCCAAGGTTTTTAAGTCTTGGAGTCCCAGCTTTTCGGACCTACGTAGAGAACAATTTTCAAATTTACACCACCCCCCCCCACTCCCTCGAAGTATTCTTATTTGTCCGTGGCGTTCTCTGTAAATTGCTGCGAAAAATTACTCTCTTGTTCATCCCCAAACTTATCCTTGGGAGTGAGGGGAAGAAAAAAAGTCTAGAGTTGCTTTTTTCCTCCATCTCTTAATTATCCTTGAACGGTATTCTCAGCTGCTGGGTTTTAACTGATGTTATACTTTTACAAGAGAATTTTCTGCATTCTTCTCTCTTGTTGGCTATAATTTTAGATAGGCAAGTGTACTTTCACTTTCAAGCATGTGTAAAATAGACTTAAAATTTTACTTCAGGAAAAGGAAATGTTTCTGGTGTAGTAATAACCTGAGTTGTCGCTTGTGTAAGTAGGATGTGAAATAACTTAGATTACAAATGAATACAAGCTCTGATAAGATGACCACTTTTCACTATTTATGTCTAAATTTATATCTAAAAGTCTGACTTTTAGTAGTTGTGTTGCATTCACGACTTTAAGGGGAAAAGAAGAACTGATACTAGTGAAGTTACTGCTGAGTGCCAACCAGACATTGGATGCTCTCTTCACATGTATCATTTAATCCTCAAAATAACCCTATTTGGTAGATGCAGTTTTTTCCATTTTCATCTCTCAGACAGACTCACATTGTAATTTATACAAGGTCATTTTCATCTTAATTTAGAAAATCAATGTTTGAAATTAGCCCTTTTTCTTTCTAATGCCTGTACCTTTTTTCCTTAACACTGGTGGATGAAATAGAAAGTCCTGTCTAATGTTATTACTTCACAAAAGTACATGTAGATAAGTAAAGAGACTAATTTTGCAACTACTAAGAATTAACATCACTGTACTTCTTTAATGATATGGTTATAACTTAAGAAAAAAAGAGGTTTGATGTTTGTTAGATAAATAACTGGGAGAACATGTCAAAAGTGGAATTATGGTTTTTCTGATTCATCTTTCCAAATTTTTTTTTAGAGGATGTACATTTTATAGTTATAAAAATTAAATGTGAGTAGTATTAGGAAAGATGAGCAATAGTTATGTATGAATTAATAGCGATACACGTGGTTTAGAAAAGATAGGTAATTTATAGTTTTAACAGGCATCTAAACTTAATTGTCCCATTAGTATTGGGTTTATATTGTATATTATGGGAGACTGCATCATTTAAAGAAGTCATATCAAGCGTTATGAAGGTGGTTTGATGTGTGTAATCCTACTTAGAAACCTGTATGCAGGTCAGGAAGCAACAGTTAGAACTGAACGTGGATCAACAGACTAGTTCCAAATAGGAAAAGGAGTACGTCAAAGCTGTATATTGTCACCCTGCTTATTTAACTTATATGCAGAGTACATCATGAGAAACGCTGGGCTGGAAGAAGCACAAGCTGGAATCAGGATTGCCGGGAGAAATATCAAGAACCTCAAATATGCAGATGACACCACCCTTATGGCAGAAAGTGAAGAGGAACTAAAAAGCCTCTTGATGAATGTGAAAGAGGAGAGTGAAAAAGTTGGCTTAAAGCTCAACATTCAGAAATCTAAGATCATGTCATCTGGTCCCATCACTTCATGGCAAATAGATGGGGAAACAGTGGAAACAGTGTCAGACTTTATTTTTTTGGGCTCCAAAATCACTGCAGATGGTGATTGCAGCCATGAAATTAAAAGACGCTTACTCCTTGGAAGGAAAGTGATGACCAACCTAGATAGTGTATTAGAAAGCAGAGACATTATTTTGCCAACAAAGGTCCGTCTAGTCAAGGCTATGGTTTTTCCAGTGGTCATGTTTGGATGTGAGAGTTGGACTGTGAAGAAAGCTGAGTGCCGAAAAATTGATGCTTTTGAACTGTGGTGTTGGAGAAGACTCTTGAGATTCCCTCGGACTGCAAGGAGATCCAACCAGTCCATCCTAAAGGAGATCAATCCTGGGTGTTCATTGGAAGGACTGACGCTGAAGCTGAAACTCCAATACTTTGGCCACCTCATGAGAAGAGTTGACTCATTGGAAAAGACCCTGATGCTGGGAGGGATTGGGGGCAGGAGGAGAAGGGGACGACAGAGGATGAGATGACTGGATGGTATCACTGACTCGATGGACATGAGTTTGAGTAACCTCCGGGAGTTGGTGATAGACAGGGAGGCCTGGTGTGCTGTGATTCATGGGGTGGCAAAGAGTTGGACACGACTGAGTGACTGAACTGAACTGAACTGAATCCTACTTAAAAATAATGGTGTTTTGTAGACTTCGTGTTAAACATCTGTTAAGTGTTAAGCAAAGATTCTTACTTGGTTTTCTAGCTAGTGTATTTAAACTATTTTATGCAGATCTTTTGGAATAGAGAAAACTTTCATTTTTTTCCTTTAAGGAAATTTTTTGTAGTTACTGTTTTTTGGACCTGCATGGTTGATGTGTTTAAAAATAAGGCTAGCTACTTGATAAACTAATAGGAAACGGTTATCCAACCAAAGTTGGGTCTACTTGCCTGACATGCAGCAAAGCCTATAGTGATATAAAATTGTGGTAAAGGGAAGTATGCTGCATTCACTGATGGGCCTTGCAAGGAAAAATGGCAGTTCATGCTTAAAAGACAGACTCCCCAGGGATGGTCAAAGAAGGGTTTTTAAAGGGAAGATGAGGGACAGGGTCGTGGTGAGTCATCAGCTCCTGGACCTCTTCCTGATTAGGTGGTGGTGAGATAACAGGGTGGCATTTTAGAACTTCAAATTATCAGCCTGGTTTTAAGGGTCTAAGGTCTGCTTGTTAGTGGTTAGCATGCAATTGGGTTCTTCCACCTGGTGAGGGTTTTAGTTTTTACAAAACAACTGAAGGATAAGGCTCAGGATACTATCTGCAGGCCTCGCGCAGGAACTAAAGGTCCTTGACTTTGCTTTATGGTTAAGCCAGTATTATCTTGTTTTGCTTGACTGCTTTCCTTAGTTTTCTGCATTTTGCTTCTCTGAATCAAATTTAGCTTAGGAGGCTAAAACTTTCCTTTAAACAAGAGGTGAGAGAGAGATGGTGGGGATGTCTTTGTCTGTGATGACTCCTGCTCCATTTCAGAACCAAATAACCATTTCTTAAAACTTCAGGTTTTAAAAGTAATACCATTTTCAAGTTAATGTTTACAATATCTTTGATTAATAGAAAGATTTTTAATATTAACAATTTTGGCTTTTGCTTATGAGCTCTTTCAGAAACTTTCACACTTATTTTCTATGAAAATAAAGCTTAAATTGAAAAAGTTTAGTTTTTCTGTACTCTTTTAACATCTTTTTTTCCTATTGTTTTGTACTTTTTAAAGTGCCTCTTGATTTATAAGTTTGTTGACTCTTGTTTTCAGTCCCTTTGTATTTTCTCCAGTTTTAGTTCTTCTTTATCCATATCTTTAAGGTTTTTTTCTTTTATTATTTTGATCTTTGATGAATTACATAGTCCTGCTAATCATGTCTAGTTTAGTTATTGACCATATATTAATATGTTTTGGGGAAATGTAAAATTTGAGAGTGATTTTTATGTGAGAAATTAGAGCAGGAGACTTCAATTTTCAATATATGACTTTGACCTTTAGACAGCTTACCTAAGACATGGAATATTATTTTTCAGGCAGTTGAACATGGGGTATTTCATTTACAGGAATACCATGCAGCCATTAGAAATTCCTAAGGCAATTAGCAAACAGTAAACCGAAGGAGAGTATTTGTGTCTTGAAAATATACACAATATACTACTGAGAGTAATAACTAGTCATTTGGTGCTCTGTGTTAAATTTTTAAATGTTTTGTGAATACATGTTTGTGTGCATGGACAGAATTCTGAAAGTATATATACCAAACTGATAAAACTGGTAACTTCTGGGTGAAGTGGAGTTGGAGGACAGCAAGGAAGACTTGTCTAAAATGCTTTGGTGAACCAAAGTTGCTCTATAATACAGTATGTTTGCTAATGTAAAAGTAAACCAGCACCATTGTGTGGTGGGTGATACTCGTCTTTGGTGCACCATGATTTCTAATGTTAAAAGTTAAAACTATTTTTTGGTACTATTTAAATAATCTTATTAAAGATTTGGAAAGCATGATTTTAAAGTAAAAACTGAGAACTGCAGTTTGGTAAGTTGTTCCTTCTAAAGAAGAGTTCGAAGTTATTTATAAGTCCTTTAAGAATTAAACAACACATGAAAAGATGCTCAACATCACTCATCATCAGAGAAATGCAAATCAAAACCACAATGAGGTACCATTACACGCCAGTCAGGATGGCTGCTATCCAAAAGTCTACAAGCAATAAATGCTGGAGAGGGTGTGGAGAAAAGGGAACCCTCTTACACTGTTGGTGGGAATGCAAACTAGTACAGCCACTATGGAAAACAGTGTGGAGATTTCTTAAAAAACTGGAAATAGAACTGCCATATGACCCAGCAATACCACTTCTGGGCATACACACTGAGGAATCCAGATCTGAAAGAGACACGTGCACCCCAATGTTCATCGCAGCACTGTTTATAATAGCCAGGACATGGAAGCAACCTAGATGCCCATCAGCAGATGAATGGATAAGGAAGCTGTGGTACATATACACCATGGAATATTACTCAGCCGTTAAAAAGAATTCATTTGAATCAGTTCTAATGAGATGGATGAAACTGGAGCCCATTATACAGAGTGAAGTAAGTCAGAAAGATAAAGAACATTACAGTATACTAACACATATATACGGAATTTAGATAGATGGTGGCGATAACCCTATATGCAAAACAGAAAAAGAGACACAGAAATACAGAACAGACTTTTGAACTCTGGGGGAGAACGTGAGGGTGGGATGTTTTGAAAGAACAGCATGTATATTATCTATGGTGAAACGGACCACCAGCCCAGGTGGGATACATGAGTCAGGTGCTCGGGCCTGGTGCATTGGGAGGACCCTGAGGAGTCGGGTGGGGAGGGAGGTGGGAGGGGGGATCGGGATGGGGAATACATGTAACTATATGGCTGATTCATGTCAATGTATGACAAAACCCACTGAAATGTTGTAAAGTGATTGGCCTCCAACTAATAAAATAATATTAAAAAAAAAAAAAAAAGAATTAAACAGTCCTGTGTTGAAAGGAGAAAGGTATAGTCTGGCAACTAATATTGCTATTTTGGTGATCTCATAGGTTAATGAAATAACCATTTAAGTGTTCATTGCACCTGAAACATTTTTGTATTAATTTCAGTCCTTGTGGTAATGCTTTTTCTATCTGTGGAAACATTGAAAAGATGACTTTTTTTGTGAGGTGGAGAAATTTTTCGCATAACAAAATATTGTGAAAAGCATTTTACTTTAGCTTTTAAAATATACACATGTATATATTTACACACACTTTTAAATATATAAAACAGATCACAAACATTCACAGAATGAAAGCATTGAAGTTTAATTTTTCTGTGTAAAATTTTTTTTCTTAAAAGTTTCTAAAAAATTTGCCTTTAACTTTTAAAATGTACTCATCTGTAAGGTTTTTTTGTTTTTTTTTTAATCAGTGCAGATGAATTTGTGAAATGAAAAGCAACAATCTCTTTCCCTACCCCTTTCATCCTAGTTCTGCTCTGCAGACCTCACCTGTTTTGTGAAGTCTTCTAGTGGATATTTCAATATTTTAAAGTTTACTTGTACCAGTTTCTATCAACTTCAGATATTAGATTGAGGATTTAGTGTATCTTGGTAGATTATTAGGTGGGAGTTTAGTTTACACTTAATGTTGCCCTTGTCCTACTTCCAGTGCAGTTATATTACTACTTTAAATTGTTCCATTGGTTATCTTTGTGACTTTACTATGCTTAAAAGTTTTATTTCTGTTTTATGAACGTCAGTGTCCCTCGAGTCTGTATTTGGTAGGGTGAGGCAGTTAGTGCCCTATCATTTCTTCTATTTCTTTTCTTACCTACTCCCTCAGCTTCTATCCAGGTGACTTAAAAATTAAGATTGATAGTATTTATATTACATTTTGTAACATTATGATATCTTAAACTTTCTGCTACTGGTTGATTGCACGGGGTGAATAATAATAATGGCATTTGTTATACATCATGACTGAGTATTTTTCACAGTAGAGACAAGTCTGCACAGTAGAGGCAAGTCTACAAGATTCTGAACACAGTCAAGATCTTTTTTTTAAGAATCTTGAGAGAGAGTGTCCAAATACATTCTTCTTTCTTACATTCTACAAGTTGCTCTAAACGATACCTTTTAGTTTTTTCTTTTGGATAAAGAAGCATATGCTTTGTTCATTATCCCCTGATTCCTTCTAGCTATTCTTTAATATTTTTCCCCCCATTTGTTCTAACTTTTTTGCTTCATGTTTGGACTGTGATTCTCTTGTACGTTTACCCTTCTCCCCCAAACTGCCTGTAGTTTCTAGCTGCCTTCATCGTCACACCCTTGTCTGCTCCTTAGATATCCTTGGTCTTACTCTCAGTTATACTGTCTGCTCTTCTACTGAATCCTTTCTTCCTGGAGGATGCTGTCTTAGAGATCTTCACTGTCTAGTCCAGTCTGCACTGTACTAGAATTCCCTTTTCCCTGCTCTCCCAGGTTGTGTCTCTTTCTTGAGTGCTCTGTTTTATGCTTGCTTTATTTTCATTCTTGTTTTGCTGATGTTCATTCTAAAGTTGTCTCTTTGAGAGGATCATCAGGGAGCAAGCTTTCTGAGCCTGTGTGGGACTGAAGTGTCTGTTTCTCTTCTCACAGTCATGTTTCCAGGTGGCCCAGGGCCCACACTTGCAGCACCAAGGTTCCAGGAGATATCCTTGACAACGCTTTTCTTCAGAGCCAGTTTTTTAAATGAGTTTAATTTTTTCTTTGTCATGAATTAGGTTTTCCTTAAACGTTGGGTGACTTTTTGGTTGCTGTCCCATGTTTCTGTGGGGCTGTAGAGGGGCTTCTTGTGTGCTTGGCTGCTCTGTGAGAGCAGGTGGGCGCTGGCTCTTAAACGCTGGGGAGCCCTTGGATACCAGCGTGCAGGCGTTTTGTGTTGGTGTGCCAGCACTCACACCCATTTGCTGAAGTTAGAAGAGAGTCTTGGGTGTTGTTCCTCCCTCCCCTGCCTTTTGTAGGAGTAACTCCTGACTGTCAGAGGAGTGAAAGAAGTGTGGATATTCTTCTACTAATAGACTTTGCTGTTATGTTCGCCTTTTAAAAAGTTTTCTTATTCAGAACTTTTCTGGATTGGGATGGGAATAGGATTGAATTTCTCTGTCTTAGGTGTTTTTGTACCCCATTTTAGATTGTGGTTAGTATCTTCTAGAATTTGTTATATGAATTTCTAGTTAAAGATAGTGGATTGTGCACAAGCATCTACTCCACTAAAAGTTAAAAAATTTCAAATGTATAACCCCACAAGAAAGGGAGGAATGGATGAAGAGATGAGCCCCAAAATTTGGAAACTATACAGAAGTGAAAGTGGCATGTGGTTTAGCAGACCTGACAGACTTGTGAAAGAGTGAATATTGTAGTAGTCACTCTGCTTCAGAATTAGAGGATGTTGAAAAGTGACAGAGATGAGGTGGTGAGTACCGTGTACATGCTGAAAACCATCCCTCTTCCTGTGCTCAGTTCTCAGAAAGTGGAAGCCTGGCCTTTACCTCCTGATGGATTGGAAGGTTTTTGTCCAGGTGCTCTGACTAGCCCATGAGGAAATACCTGAAGATGCTGACATTGGAAGTTCCTTGATCGAATGGCTCAGCCTAATCCCCCTTAATGGTCCCTCATGTTTGACAAGCCTTCTAAAAAAGCTTTGTAGTCTTGAAAGTATGAATATCTGAAATAGGCCTCAACGCAGAATGTAGACCTTAAAACTAGCAATGACAATGAAAAATGACTGAAAAGAATCACACTATGCAGGTAGAAGAAGAAAAAAAACCCCAAAACTACTCCTTAGAGAGAGAGGTTTTTACAGTCTATGAAAGCATAATTTAAGCAATTAAAAATAGCCTTTGGAATTTTAAATATGAGAGTAGAAACAAAAAGCCCAGTAGGTGGCTTGTAAGAGACTGTTTCCCAGAAACTAAGAGTTTTAGAAGTTAGACGTAGGACATAACAGAGAAAACTGGAGAATCATAGGATCGTTCCATGAGGTCTTTCATTACTGAAGGAGGTGAGTTTCCAAGTGGATGAAGTCCATTGAACAAGTGATGCAGTGGATGGAAAAGAGATAGCTAGGGAATTTTAGAACATGAAGGACAGAAGGAAGAAGCTGGAAGCTTCCAGTGAGAAAAAAGGTTGGACGAAGGAATTGGGGTGGCTTCAGTCTACACATCAAAATTGTAGGCTGGCAGAAAGAGCACTGTCTTCAGGCTTCTGAAGGAAAATGATTTCCAACCTGTAATTCTTTACCTAGCCAAATTGTCAAGTGTGAGGATAAATATATTTTCAAATTTACTATGTCTTAATATTTATCTCTCCTGCATTCTTTCTCCAGAAGGCATGGAAGGTGGTACTAAGTGAAAATAAGGAAGTACATTAATCAGGAGGAAGACGGGATGTAAGAACATGAGGTCTAGTATAGCGTGGAAACGTGGGAACCATAGGATGCTAGTGAAAGGACAGCATAGGATGACAGATGTATATTATATGCAGTGGCAGTCACTCCAGATTGAAACAGATCAGAAGGCTCAGGGATAGTCTTCAAGGTGAAACTGGTGTGTCTGAATGAACACCTCGAGAAAAGAATTTAGAAAACTAGTGAAAGATTGAGTTAGTGACAGGTACAGAGAAAGTAGAGCGATGACAAGACATTTATTAATTAGTGGGAGAACTTTTGATTGTGCTTAAGATGGAAAACAAGGACTTCCTTGGTGGTCTAGCGGCTAAGACTCTGTGCTGCCAATGCAGGGGGCCCAGGTTCGGGCTCTGGTCAGGGAACTAGAATCCTGCATGCTGCAGCTGAGAGTTCGCATGCTACAGCTAAAAGATCCCATGTGCTGCAACTGAGACCCCGTGCAGCTAAATTAAGTATTTTTTAAATGGGAAAAAACCGTGGATTATATGGCTTAGCTGTGAGTTGTGTTTACAGAATCGTAGCGGGAGGACTTGAATGCTGATCTGACGCTGTGGTTATAGACTGGGACTGAGTTTTGCTCCTCTTGAGGGGCGTTTGGCAGTGACTGGAGACCTTTTTGGTTGTTGCAGCTTGCTGTAGAGTGCTGTTGGTATCTGATAAGCCAAGGCTATGGATGCCGCTGAACACCTAGAGCATACAGCACAGCTCCTCTCAACATAGAGTTATGTGCTCCAGATGTCAGTAGTGCTGAAGTTAAAAAAGTAAACTAAGATACCATTTGTTGGGATGATGGAGAGAGGACAAGGTTGTGCCGAATGAGAGGAGGAATAGAGTTAATTCTTGATCTTCTTCCATAATGGGATTCAGTAGAAAATATCCCAAACTGAGAACATTAAGAAATAATAGACAAGTGGTTTTTCTTTTCTTTCTTTCATTTTTTTTTCCCTGAGATTTGAAAGTGTTGGTCGCTTAGCTGCATCCAGCTCTTTGTGACCCCATGGATTGTAGCCTGCCAGGCTCCTCTTGTCCATGGGATTCTCCAGGCAAGAATACTGGAGTCGGTAGCCATTCCTTTCTCCAGGGAATCTTCCTGACTCGGGAATCAAACCTGGGTCTCCCGCATTGCAGGCAGATTAGTTTACCATCTGAGCCACAGAGAAGCCCCTTTTGAGACTTGGTGTAAGTTTATTAAAATCAGATAAAATGAGTCTAGTTTTTGTGTGCGTTCTGTGTTGGTGTATCGTGTACTAGCTAGTCTGAGGCTGGAGGAGTGGTCTCTCGTAGGTAGTTGAGTTGACTACGTCTGTGGTGTACTGCTGGTGGTCCAAGCCCTGGATCTTTGTTGCTGCGCACGGGCTCGCTCTGGCTGCGGCGTGCAGGCTGCTTCTGGACTCTCTTGTTCTGGAGCACATGCGATACAGCGCATGGGCTTCAATAGTTGTGGCGTGGGGGCTTAGTCTCCCTGCAGCATGGGGGATCCTAGTTCCAGGACAGGGATTGAACCTGTGTCTCCCTCATTGGAAGGCAGATTCTTAACCCCCAGACCACCAGGGAAGCCCCAGTCTGCCCATGTTTGTGCAACTTGGGGTTGAGCCCATAGATGATTCTGTGGGGCCTCAGCTCTCCTGTGCTGTCTCCCTGGTACTTCTTGGCTCCCCTTTTTGAAGAATTTGAATATTGAAAAATGGCGGAAACCGAAAGCCACTTTACCACGTGTTCGATGTGACTCTCCTCATGCCTGGGACCACATGGCTGGAGATGAGGATAAGCTATGGATGTTGGCCCTGCTCTGTTGGGACTGCACAGTTCTTGTGATCGGAGAGGAAGGTTCTTGTCTGACAAGGTTTTAACTTCTGTGGACCCTGTTACAGTCACTTGCTGCCAGCTCTAACCAGCATGGCATTGCTTGGTACTGTGGCATGAGAGAAGGGAGAAGAGAGGGGGAGACCCCCATTGTGGAGGGGTTCCTTTAGATTCCTGTCTTGATCCTTGAGGCAGCACTTGAGGGCTCCTGGCGCTCACTTCTAACCCCCAGTCCGCCTTAGGGATACTGGAGGGTGGAAAAATGGTAAATTCAGATATTTGTCCTCCTCCTCAATCTTCCTGCTGCTGTTTACTTTTCACCATCCTCAAAGAGCTGGTCTGTGTATTTCATTCAGGGTTTATAGCTGCATTTTGTGGGAGGGACAGAGTGGAGTGTGCTTACTCCATCTTATATTTCAAAGATAAATTGTAACTGCCAGTATGTGTCAGACAGTTTGCTAGACTATAGGAGTAAAAATATGCAAAGATCAGTTAGTTCAGTCGCTCAATTGTGTCCAACTCTGCAACTGCATGGACTGCAGCACGCCAGGCCTCCCTGTCCATCACCAACTCCCAGAGTTTACTCAAACTCATGTCTGTTGAGTTGGTGATGCCATCCAACCATCTCATCCTCTGTCGTTCCCTTCTCCTCCCTCCTTCAGTCTTTCCCGGCATCAGGGTCTTTTCTAGTGAGTCAGCTCTTCACATCAGATGGCCAAAGTATTGGAGTTTCAGCTTCAGCATCAGTCCTTCCAGTGAATATTCAGGACTGATTTCAGCACTTTATCTCAGTGAACTAACTTGGAATAGTTTATGGACAGTAATGGTGGTAAAGAATTGGCCTGCAGTGTAGGAGATGTGGGTTTGATCTCTGGGTCGGAAAGACCCCCTGGAGAAGGAAATGGCAAACCACTCTAGTATTCTTGCCTGAAAAATCCTACGGACAGAGGAACCCGGTGGACTACAGTCCATGAGGCGCAACGTCTTGGACATGACTTGGCGATTGAGCGTGCACCCAGTGGTAGAAATCAGATAATTGCTTTAATGGAGTAGGAGTTGAAAGAGTATATAAATCTGTTTAGAGGAGTCTGATATACCTACCACTGTAGGAGATGCAGTGTTTGTAAGTCATGAGGAATGACTTATAAGAAATGAATGAAGTAGGTAATTCATAAGTCGTTCCTCATGACCTATAAGTAAGTCATGAAGAATGAATTATAAGGAGAGGAGAGAGAGAGTATGTGGATGGCAATTTAGCACATTTCTAAGAATCAGGTGTCACTGGGTATAAAGAACTTTACAGAGTGATAGAGGCTGTGCAGGTGAGCAGGCACTGGATCTTAAATGCCATGTGGAAGAGATTTTTATGTCTTAGACAATGCTGTCAGGGTTGCATGTTACCTGTCTTGTTCTTAATACAGATTAATCTTAATACAGATTGTTTTTCTAGATTATTGTACATATATTTGTCTTAATTTCTACTTAGTCAGTTCCCTATTGGAATGATATATTTTTATAATTTTTACAGCATTGTTTTGAGATTTGATTTGAAACTTGAAAATAGCAAAGAACATTTATCACCACAACTAGTGGATAGTGTAAGTCAGAGGCCCCAAAGGCTGGGATCTATGCCTGGTGATCTGAGGTGGATCGGATGTCATAATAATGATAGAAATAAAGGGCACAGTAAATGTAACGTGCTTAAATCATCCCCAAACCATCCCCCTTGTCCCAGTCCATGGAAAAATTGTCTTCCATGAAACTGGTGCCAGAGAGGTTGGGGACTGCTCATGTAAGTGATCAAATTGGGTGATGCTATTTTTAATTTTAAAAAATGACTCTAGACACCAATGGATTTCTTTTATGTAATTTCATTCTGTCTCTAAAAGTCACTAGAAAAAGGTTACGGAAAATGCTAAGCATGGAAGAAGGTTAATGGTGGTTGCTTAATGTGTCCTGTAAATCACATAGATTTTGATTGGTTTGTTGCACAAAAAAGGGGTTCATTATCTTAATCATACATATACATTTGTATGTATAATATAGCGTACACTTATACTATGTATTAACTGTTTCTTCCTCTGAATGTACTTGGAAAAGACAATTTAGATTTCTTTTTTTTAAAGTGATTGTATTTAAAAGTTATTTTGAACTCAGGTTCTTCAGATGAGCTCTTTGGGAAGTCTGGTCTATTAATGATTTCTTTTGCATTTCTTTGTAATACTTTAAATATAAAGATTAAACAGCTAACATCTTTTCTGTTTGAGTGTATGAATTTATTTGCATATATTCTTTGAAAATGTTACCAGACTTGGGAGGGAATCCTAGTGATTTTTTTTTTTCTTTCTTTTTTTTTTTGTCCACACCACATGGCTTGCGGGATGTGCTCACATCCCCTACCAGGCATGAAATCTGTGCCTGCTTCAGTGGAAGCATGGAGTCTTAACCACTGGACCTCAGGGAAGTCCCACAAGTTTGTTTTCTTACTCACCATTAATTTATTGTTAGTGAGCTCTTAATTTCTGTACTTGTGAACAGAGGATAGATGGCCTCTTAAAAAAATTGTGTCATGAATGAAATTCATTCATAACTCATCTTCCCTGGGTTCCCTGATGGCTCCGATGGTAAAGAATCTGTCTGCAGTGCAGGAACCTGGGTTTGATCCCTGGGTTGGGAAGATCCTCTGGAGAAAGGAATGGCAACCCACTCCAGTATTCTTGCCTGGAGAATTCCATGGACAGAGGCTACAGCCCATGGGGTCGCAAAGAGTTGGACAGACTGAGCGGCTAACATTTTCACTTTCCGGCCAATTTTGCTTCCTTGATCAGTACTGCTTTTGATCTATTTTCGTGTTGGTGGGTCAGGAATGAAGCAATTAAAAAGGTTAAAATAAATTGTTATGGTTTGTAAATGTAATTTTTGTATGTTTTTTGTTTTTGACAGCCGATTTATTTTGCATATTCCCAGCGAGGAAAGAGACAATGCTATCCGAGTGTGTTTTCAGATTGAACTTGCCCATTGGTTTTACTTGGATTTCTACATGCAGAACACACCAGGATTACCTCAGTGTGGGATAAGAGACTTTGCTAAAGCTGATATCCTTTTTATTACTATAATGACTGTCTTTCATTCTTGTTAATTAGATGTTTTAGCACAAATTTTCTTTTGCTTGTCTTTGAGATTTATAATCTTTTAAATAAAACATAATGATTTCTAAAATTTGTCAAATACATAAAGCATATACATATGGTTTGTGCCTGATGGTGGTAGGCACAGTTTGACAGTAGGGTTGCACCTTGGTATTCATGGGGCTGGTTCCAGGACCACTCCCCTTCCCTCAGGATACCAGAATTCATAGATGTTCCTTGTTTAGTCACTAAGTCATGTCCAATGTTCTGTGACCCCATGGACCATATAGCCCATCAGCCTCCTTTGCCATTGAATTTCCCCTGTGAGAATATTGGAGTGGGTTGCCATTTCCTTCTCCAGGAGATTTACCCGACCCAGGGGTCAAACCCTCGTCTCCCGCATTGGCAGGAGGGTTCTTTACCACTAAGCCACCAAGGAAGCCAGCTCAAGTTTCTTTGATGGTGTCAAAAGGCATGGTAGACTCGGCCGCTATCTGTGGGTCACACATTGTTGCAGGGAGAAGTCAATTCCGACCCCATATTCAAATTGTTTCCTTAACTTGCTTTCCGTTGCTTTTGTTATTATAATCATACATAATGGCCTGCTTCAGAGAAGCCTGACTGTTTTTTAAAGTTTCTTTGTTTAGACCCCCCCACCCCCCACCTGTAGTTGGCAGGAAGGAAAAAATGAACACACGCCCCTGCCTGAGGCTGGCCATTCTAGGAGATAACTTGCAAGGTTAATAGTCTTTTTACTTTGTTTCTTCACCTCCCCCCATATCTGTCTATAAAAGAACCTGGCATCCAGACCCTGGTAAAATGATTATTTTGAGACGTTAGTTGGCCATCTTGGTTAGTTGGCCCTCTGAATAAAATCATATTCTTTGCCTCAACTTTGTGTCTCGGATTCATTGGTCTGTCATGTAGTGAGCAGAGTGAGGTTGGTCTTGGTAACACCTGTGGATACTGGAGGGACAACTGTATTCTTATTTATGTTGCAGACCCCCTAAAATGTGCAGTTATAATTAGAAATAAATTTGATTTTCTTTTCTTTCAGATATAGCTAGCCTGTTTTTAGAACTGATCTGGTTTTTTTTTTTTTTTTTACATTCCTCTTGCTGTACCACTTAACTCAATGATCTTTATTGAGATTATTACCTTTCTGGGATAAATATTCTTAAGTAATTATTGAATACTTCCTCAGTTCAAAACAGTTTTTGGTTTTATGACAGATTCCTTGCCTTCTGAGAAGCTTTTGTTCCTCCCTATTTACAAATAAGATAGAAACTTGTCATAATTAGATTCACACGAATATTTAAGATTATAAAAGGAAGCTATGTCACAGGGCCAAAAACCTGGTAAATTGCTAATGCTCTTGATACTGTTTTTAGAATTTGGCAGAAGGTGGAAAGTTTTACGCAAGTTTAAGCAAGGGTATGTTTTAAAGGGAATGTAGAATTTTCATTCTATACATTTCCTGTAAGCAGGCTGGAGTGGGAAATACATGGCAGATAAAGAAAAGGGATGGAGCAAAATTGGGGAGTTGGAAATGATAAGCAATACTTTGGAAAGTAAATTTTTACTAAGATTCTTACAGGGATCCAAGAGGAGATAGGGATGGAAGTTATGTAGGGGAATTTGTGAGTTTTTAAATCTTGAGCCAAATTGCTTTGATTTTTATTCTCTTGGTCATTGTTTTTAAACCATATGTTGACATGGATCTGTTCCCATAAGTTCACTACACTACACTAGAGGGAGTAGAAATAGGTGACTTGAGCCTCATGCTCAGCTCCCCGTGCTTTTTCTTAAGCTGCATGAAATAAGGAACCCCTTAGGGTTCTGCAGAAAATGAATGAAACTGTCTATAGCTATATAAACTATTAATCTATATAGCTGTTAACCTTTGAAAGTTTTTCAGCAACAATGGAGAAGTAAATGAAAAAAGGAGGAATAGAAGTACTGTGGAGCACTATCTTTGTTAGAGTCTTGGTAGCAGATTTTATGAGGAAATCATAGAACACTTTGTTTTTAAGGAGCTGTAATCTAACTGGAGAAACATGAATAAAATAAGAAAGAAAGCTGTCTTCTTTGGTTTTGGTCTGTTTTGCATAGATTTGGGGTCTTATAAGAGCAACTGTACATATTTTGGGGTTCTGGATAAGATTTTGTGCTTATGAGGTAGTTTACTCACTAAGTTATGTCCGACTCTTCTGACCCTGTGGACTGTGGCCCGCCAGGCTCCTCTGTGCATGGGATTCTCCAGGCAAGAGTACTGGAGTGGGTTGGTGTTTCCTTCTCCAGGGGATCTTCCTAACCCAGGGTCTCCTGAATTGCAGTTTTTCCTGAAACACAATTGCAATTGTGTTTATATATATGAATTTTTAAAACTTTTCTTATTCTTTAAAAAAAGTGCCCCTGTTTTAGTTAAGTTTCTTCTTCTAATTCACTTATGTGGAAGAAAAAGCTTCCTCTAACGTGGTTCAGTTCAGTTCAGTCGCTCAGTTGTGCCCGACTCTTTGCGACTGTATGAACTGCAGCACACCAGGCCTCCCTGTCCATCACCAACTCCTGGAGTCTACCCAAACCCATGCCCATCGAGTTGGTGATGCCATCCAGCCATCTCATCCTCTGTCGTCCCCTTCTCCTGCCCCCAGACTCAATTAAATAACTGAGTGCTTCGTCTGTGCCAGGCGATCTGTAGTGAATAGGGTGTATTTGGCCACTGTCTTTAGGATGACCAGCAGGAAAGGACATGATTGCACTGAAGTCTGATAGGTTCTGATAAGGTAGCCTAGTGTTCATTAGAAATAGTGATGCGAGTAATCCCACTCAAATTTGAAATTAGATAAAAATCTTTGGAGGCAGAATCTGCTGGGCTGTATTTGTCTGGACTTTACCCATAAGGGTAATAAAAGAATGTAGGAGATTAAAAAAAGACTTCCAGGAAAAAAGTTTAACTTACAGAGAAGTAGAAAGAATATTAAAATCAAGTGCCATCATACCTTCTCTATGTATTTACCCATTGTTAACGTTTTGCCACATTTGCTTTATTTCTCTCTAGGGATGTTTTGAAAAACATTCCTGAAATAGTGCAGGCAGTGAATTGGAGGAACGTCAGATTGGAAACCTAATTAAGATGCTGTTTCATTAATTTATGAGAGAGAAATGGAAACTTCTGATAGAAGTGAATAGAAGATATTAAATTTCAGTGATATTTAGGAGGTAGACTTTGTCTTAACCTGAATGTCTGAGGAGAGGTAGAGGAAGGAGTCAAGGATGGTATCCAGGTTTCTGATTTGAGTGATTGAGTGGATGGGTGTGCCATTCCATTTGTAGAGAAATAAAGGCGAAATTTTGTGGGGGCATGACGGACACTGATTTGTGGTACCTGTGAGACTGTAGAGTAAAAGTTAATAGTATGAGTTCTGGAGCCACATTCCTTGCGTTACCATCCCATCTTTGCCATTTACCAGTCGTGCAACCTTGGACAAATAGTAGGGCTTCTCTGTGACTCTGTTTTTTCTTTTGTTAGCTGTGCGCAATCCTGTGACTTCTTTAGGACTCCTCAGGTATAGCACTTAGCTGAGTATGTGCCAGTGGTACTTGCCTGAGTGTATACTACATACCCCAGTATGTCCTATAGATTGACTGTCCTGGACTTGCTTCTGGGTTGAGGTTTTGCTGGGGAGCTATATTCATAACTGTGGCAAAAGAATTTTGAATATTGCTAAGACATTGATTAAAGTGATGGACTGTATTGTGGAGAGAAGAAAATAAAAGCCAGAGGGTGCTAATATGGAGACTGGAGAACAGTCAAAAATAGATGTAGAATAACCATATATTGTGACTACTTAGAAGACTGCTGTAGAAAATTGTGGCCAAGATGTTTTATTCTAGTCAAAGTACTGTAATGGTTCTGTCGTTGGCAAGGTGCAGACTCTTGCTGCAGGAGTTGGTCCCAGAAGTGGGCGTGGATGTGAGGACGAGGAATACAGGGAACTGAGGCCAGAGCTTGACCCGAGAGGAAATTGATGTCATCTCTGGTAACGGAAGGATTTTGGATGGCAGTTACAGTGAAATGATTGTCTACAGTTAGAGTGTATTTTTCATGTTTTTGCAGAAATGTTAAAAAGAGTCTACTAAAGAGTCACTGAATTGTTACGAAATGGGACATGTGTAATACAAGTAGACGTATGTGCTTAAAGCTTCTTCCATTCTTTATGTAATCAGTGTGATCTTCTGTCTTTCTCTTAGAACTGTCGGTAAGACCCAGTAAGCCAAGATTCAAGATGCAAAATAATTTGATTTGATGGTTAAGAAAATAAGACAGTAGTCAAATAATAATTTTAGTAAAAATTAGAAAATAATTATCATTGCTCAGCATATCATAAGGTTTTTTGAGTTAAGTACATTGTCTCACTAAATAAAAGTGGTATTTAAAAACTCTCCACTCCAAAAAAAAAACAACAACAACTTTCCACTCCATTGTTGGAATGAATTACTATATGTACTATTGAATATGGAGGAGGATTGAAGAGTCGTCTTCAGTGAGAAAATTGATGTCATTTTGGATTGGGTTCTGTTATTTGCTAATTGTGTGGACTTGAGAAAGTACTTTTCATCATTAATTCCAAATATATCTTGGTCTGCAGTTGATTGGTTCATCAGCTCACTCTTTTTATGGTGATTTTGGGGTAGGAAAAAAAATGGGTAAATGAAGAGTATAGATAATTTTCAAGATGATGTCCATTGATTTTAATTTCTTTTGCTAATGTTTGTTATTTTTGAAGAAGTTGTTTAATGGGTAGAAAGATGAGATAAAACTTCGTTATAGATACACTAATGCACTGTGAAATTATTAGGAACGTTGTAGGGAGAAGGAAGAGAAAGGGAAAAAAACGAGGTAAGTGTCTTCCTCTTTGACACTTCCTCTTTAACACTATTGGAAGTTACTTCTATTCCTGGGTTATTTTCATATTTTTTCCCCTGTGGTTAAATTTTTAATGGAAAAAAATCTATTTATTTAAAATATATAGTTAGATTAAAAAAAAATCTGTGGTGACTCTAAAACACATAAGGAATTTTTACTAAATATCTCAGGCCAGACTTTTAATGGGAAATAGCTTTCAGAATTATAGGAAGCTGGAATCTTCCAAAATCCTTCCATAGAGCTTTACGGAATAGTTAATATTATATCCACATGATTCCCCCACTCCCTAAATCAAAGCAAAAAATATTTTTAACCTAGTGCTTGCCTATTTAATACAGTGTTGTTATAGATGGTTGCCTTTTTTGAGCTCTTTGAGAACCTTATTTCTTACTGCAGCTATAAAACCATATTTTTAAACAGAAAAATGTACAGCTCATAAAACTAGTTTTCATAAAATGAATTTAATGTGATGTTTTTGTTTAACTCAGTAGTTAATGTGAATACAATGCTGACTTCTTTGAGGATGTTGACATGTGTGTACTACAAGTTTTCCTTGCACCTTTCTTTGCCTTATCTGTTACAAACCTTCCTTTCTTACATTAACATAAAAATGAAAAGACAGAATATGTAAGTTTTCACAGAGGACCTGAAAACCTTTGAGAGGGTCCTCTGTTTGAGAAACACTGTCATAAATTATAATTTGCCCTATAGTTTTCATAATTAGCAGTGTTGTAATGAGGCATTTGGTAGCATATGAGTATTGGAAGCCTGAGCATATACTTCACAGGTTTGTTTTATTTACTTTAGAAAAAGTTATTTTACCCTGCCCAAATTTGGAGAGGCATACCCAGTTTCTTCTGAAACAGGCCATACTTTCCTTAATACTCATGTTTACATTTCTCTATAATCCTTAATTAATCTTCATCTTTAGAATGTTTTAAATTATAAAAGCGATACATACGCATGGTAAAGAAAAATATTCAGCTCTGTAGCGTGGCATGCTTCATTCATCTCTAGTTCTGCTTCCCAGAGTTAGGGTAGCTACCCCTGCTGCTTTCTGGGGCGAGGGTGACGGGGCGGCTGAGAGGCTTGTGGGGTCTCAGTTCCTCAGCCGGGGATTGAGTCTGTACCCCCTGCCGTGGAAGCCAGTCCTAACCACTGTACTGCCAGGGGCTTCCGCTTCTGGCTACTCTGACGGCTCCTGCCTCTTACTGTGTGTGCTGTGCTTGTCTTTCTTGCTGTCCGTTTCACTGTCTGTCGACTCTTCATGTGATAAATTCGTCACACTTAGTGATTGGAAGTGCTCACGTGGCCCTGGGTTTTTTGGTGTTAACTTAGGGTGCCGGAGTGTGTATTCAAAGTTACTTGATTTGTGCCTGGGCTAAATGCAAGAAGTTAGAAATGTTTTGTTCAGGCGAAAACAAATGGGAAAAGACAAGAAAGATACACTTAAGTGAGGTGAAGATGTGAGTAATTTTGTATAAAATACAGAATTCATTTAAAAAGATGTCTTTCTGTGTATATGTGCTTAAACTGTATTAAGGGAGAAAGTAAGTGGCTTCCTTAACACATGGTATACTCTTCAATCATTGTCCATTTTTGCTGCCTCAAGGTGAAGATGTGGAAAAAATTTTGGATGAATGGAAGGAATATAAAATGGGAGTGCCAACATATGGTGCAATTATTCTTGATGAGACACTTGAAAATGTGAGTGAGAGTAATACAAAATTTTTAAGTGAAATGGTAATCAGCTGTTTTCATCCTAATATTTTATCTATAATGTTCTGCACTGAGGTTTTAAAAGTATACTTAGATTTTTAGTGCTACAAGACCAAAATTTGCATATTTTGTCTGCATTCTGGGTCTTAATAATTTATACCTGTTGCAGTATGGCCTATTGTAAAGGAACTTGATTGCTGAAGAAATACTTTAAAATTGGCAGAATGCCTTTCTTCATAGGAAAAGTAATAGTATATCTGGCTTCCTGGAAGATACTTAACCAAGTAAAATTGTTGGTGATTAACAGTTAACTGAAGTAAGGAGAAAAGTACTTCTGGCTTTAGAAAGGAATATGGGAACGGAGAGCAAGTTTTATTTTTACCTCTTGATTGTTTTGCAGGTACTACTGGTTCAGGGGTACCTAGCAAAATCAGGCTGGGGATTTCCAAAAGGAAAAGTAAATAAAGAAGAAGCTCCTCATGATTGTGCTGCTAGAGAGGTGAGTTATTGCAGTTTGGAACAGTAACGTTTGGTGGTTGTGCTTTGAGTGTTGTTTTAGCTTTGGAGACTGGACTTGTTTGGATCATTTAAATCCTCTTTCCAGAACTTGACAGCTTGCATGAAGTAATATCTTTTCTTATGTAGCTGTTAATTTGTTTGTCCACCTCTATCATTTATTATTCTCTCATTTGTTTCATTTTCTTTCATTGTACATTTTTTATTCTATTATTTAACTTTTTTTTTGTAATATCTTTTCCACTTTTCCTTTTATAATTGGATTAAATGTTTAATTGGATTGAATAAATAGAGTGGTTAAATATTTTGGCTCTTAGAACCTTTGTTTTATGTATATAGTCTGGGCTTTCAGACAAACGCACAATTTCTGAGACATTTACATTTATTGGTAAAAACCCACTCTAGCTTCCCTCTGCCTGTAGGATGAAGTTTAATTCTTTAAGAGTTGAAACTCCCTCTCCTACCCCAAACACAAAACTTAGCCATTCCTAAATTTGTCTTTCTTTATTCTTAGTCAAAAGAATTTATTCTTTGTCCTCTGAATTTGATTGATTTGTTTCATCCACTAAGCTTTTGCTTATGTGATTTTCCTACCTGGAAAGGCCTCTCTTCTGCCCATTCAAATCTTAACTGGGTTTCTTTCTAGATGGAGATCACTTTTTCCCCAAAAGACTGCCACAGACTAGCTGTCTGTACTGGGCCATAGTTTCTTATTTGTAAAAGGAGGATGTTCACTATTATTTAAATTGTTTATTTTTAAATGTAACCACTTGGCTGTAGCCCACAGTGTAATACATTGTGATACATTGTATACGGTATTCTTATTTATCAGTTTACAAAAGTATACCTTGTCCTTGACATTTGAGAAGTTGAGCTATGAGGAAATAATGATAAAATAGAAAGAGAACTGGACTAGGAGTTGAAAGGTTTTTGTTCCAGTATAGTTTTAGTATATGTTGCTCAATAGCCTAGAGACTGGACAAATCTCTGTAAAATATAAAATTATTAGGAGTCAACTCAAGGACTCCCATTTCTAGAAGCAAGGTATTTATAACTAGAAGTGATATCTTTATAGAGTCTAAGCTGGTGGTGATTGAATTTTGAGATTTTTTTAGAGATGACAGTATGGATTTTGTAGCATATTTTATTTGAATCTCTCTTTTTTCTTTTTTTTGCTCAATGTTTTTCTGGAGCAGTCTTCACTGCCTGGTTCGAGTGTATTTATTAGTGAGGGATAATAGTTAAAATTCTTAAAAACCACTAGTGGTTATTTACTGTAGAAAAAATATCAATGCTTATTTACTTTGGAGTGAGATTTTAAAAATGACTGAAAATGCTGGATTTTAAATTGAGTATGGAACAGCTTATCTGAGCAAATATTTTGCAGCAGCTTATAGCAAAGAAGTTTTACACCCACCCTTTAAAATTGAAAACTATTTAGGGGACAGGTGAGAAAATGCCACATCCTCTAAGAGCTTTTTCTTTCTTTTCTGTAGATGGCAGGAGATGAAATGGAGTACTTAAAAAGGCTTCCCTTTTATGTCTTCAGTTTTTGTAGTCGTCTTGCTTATAATGAAGGACAAAATGGGAGCCATACTGTCCTACTTAGTGGAGTTAATCAGTACGTCTTATACATGGAGTAGACTTGTCCTACAGTAGTGAGATAGTTGCCCAGGTCCAGAAGGAAATATTAACTGCAATAACAGAAATTTAGGCTAAATTGGGTGGTATGGGCTATCTTTTTAATTGGATCTTTTTCGAGGAATCAAATACCAAATCTTGGAAAACTGAAGAAGGACCCTAGACCCAAGGGGTGTGCCTGCATCTACTGCTGGAATGCTCCATCTCATGAGTTTTATACATGATATTATAAAGAGTAGGGGTGATGCAGAAATCGTGTGTTTGGGATAAAAAGAGAAAGTTAACCTGTGAACCAGGGCAGTTTTCACCTTGGTTTTTCTTCTTTGATCTCTGTTCTGGGATGCTGAGATAAAAAGTCCTGTCTGTGTGGTGCTGATTCCAGTGGATCACCATAATTTGTAAGAAAGTAAATAAAATTTATTCTTGGGGCTGTGGGAGTGGGAGAATGGAGAATCCTGTAGGGGAAGATGCAGCCTTTATGGGAAGTTCTCTCTCTTTTTACAGGTGAGTAACTGAAACAGAGCCACTTAGTAAGCACAAACCAGAGAGAGACAGAAACCCTGATATTTGGGGTCTGGAGTTCATGTTCTTGGCTGCTGTCTAACATACAGGCAGTCAGGAGTGTTTGTAAATTGGTGAGAATTTCTAAACACATACACGACGTCAACAGAAGAAATTTGATTTTAAGTACATATATCTATTTCCTGATAACACTTAAGTTAACCTCTCTTATTTGGACCAATATGAATCTCCCCCTGCCTCCCCTGTTTTAAAGATTTTATCTTGCTCTGAGAAAGGCACAGGTGTACTTAGGAACCACAGTTGATTAATTTCGGGGAAAAAATGTTCCCTTTGATAATAAGAATTAATCCTAACTTCTAACTTTTCTGATCTAAATAATAGCTTCTTTTAGCTGATAAAGGAACTTTTTAGAAAAGACTTTATTTAGTTTCTGTCATTTTAAGGGCTGGAATTTTTAAAGGCAGATCTTTTGACTTTTGTTCCTTTTAAGTGAATGCTTTTGTCGTGAAGAACAGAGTTTGGAATTAAGGTGTAGCATTGCTGTATTAATCCACTCAGGCTGCCATAACAAAGTCCTGCGGACTGGGCGGCGTGAGCAGCGGACGCTAATTTCCTCCTCTCTAGAGGCTGGGCAGTAAGAGCGAGAGCCTGCTGATGGGCTTCTGCTGCAGGCTCTCACTCGGCCTGCGGTCGGCGGCCTTTCCTCTGTGCTGACGCGGCCTCCCTGGGTGACTGCGTGCCCAGGGCGCTCGTGTGCTCCCCCCCTGCTTAGAGGGCACTAGTCCTGTTGGGCTAGAGACCTACCCGCATGACCGCCTGTAGCCTGCACCACCTCCTCACAGGTCCTAGCTCCAAATACAGCCGTATTGGGAGTTAGGCCTTCCTAAGAATTTTGGAAGGTTCAGTCCTTAGTAGTTGCTATTTTTGAGTGTTGAAAGTATTCGGCCAGCAGTCCTAGGGTTGCAGTGTATCCTTCTGCCGCTTGGTGGTACTGCAGCATAATAGAAGCAACATCGAGGAGGGGGGAGAAGCGTCAGTGTCTTAGTTGAAAACCATATTGTTATTCCATTTATAGGAGTTTATGTTAATATTACACTTTTCATTTTCACTTGTCTTAATATATATGGAGAAGTTTTGTCTTAATTTTTAGCTATTATTAGGCTTAGGCTGGTGTGTTAAGCACTTTTTCTCTCGTTTTTACCGTGTTTTTTTCCCCTCTGGTTTCTACCATGGGTTTTATTTTACGTTGCTTAATAACTTCTAATTTCGTTTATTGTAATTAATGTTATTTCATCGTGTATGAGTGTGTAGAAGTGTTTATTTTGCTGCAGCAGTATCTGACACCTCCTGTAAGGGCTGTGTTTGTGGACTGGGCTGAAGAAGCAGTGGCAAGCAGGCCGCTCAGGGAGAAGCTATGAATAATCGTCAGTAGAAAGCTAGTGGCCATCCTGATTAGCAGTTTCCAATCTTCTCTTTGATCACTTGGTTCACCTTTGTTAATTGGGTTATTTCTGAACACTTATTCAATAGTGAAGTAGATGTAGGATAGAGATGTGAAAAATGTTCTCGAGGTTTTATTGAAAAGCTGTATTAAGATAATCTTAGTATGTTTTTGTTATCAATTGTGGTGAAACACCACCTGTTTCTGGGAACGTGGAACACTTGGCAGCTCACATGTGGTTTCATTTCATGCTGCTGCTTGTTATTTGGCAGAGCGGCGTTGTGTTACAGTGACACTTACTGTGATGTGCCCTTATGTGATTTAATCTTGATAGAGTTTGTACGGAAGAGTTACTGGCTTATTCTACCACTTGCAGGCTTGTAAGACATAGATTTTAGGCAGCGGGTTTCATTGTCTATGCTGGTGTTCTTTGGGTAGTACATTTTTTTTACTCTTAGGTAGAAACTTTTATCTGCTGTCATTTGAGACATTAATCCTGTTCCATGTGCCAGGAATGTTAACTCTGAATTACCATACTGGAATGGACTTGATTCACAGAAGGTTTGGTATTAAAAATTGGTTTTAAGTTTTATTTTTTTTAATTGGTGGAAAACTGCATTACAATTTTGAATTGGTTTCTGCTGTATAGTAATGCAAATCAGTTATGTGTGTGTGTATTTGTGTATGTGTGTACACACATACACACACACACACACACACTCCTCCTGAGCCTCCCCACCCAGCTCCACTCATGAGATGACCCCTCCAGGTCATCACAGAGCCCTAAGTGGGGCTTCCTGTGTTATTTAGCAACCTCCCACTACCTGTTGTATGTGTGATATTGTGTGTATAGGATTTCCCTGGTGTCTCAGACAGTAAAAAGCTGCCTGCAGTGCAGGAGGCCCAGGTTTGATGCTTGCCTGAGTCAGAAAGATCCCCTGGAGAAGGAAATGGCAACCCACTCCAGTGTTCTCGCCTGGAGAATCCCATGGACAGAGGAGCCTGGCGGACTGCAGTCCATAGGGTGGCAAAGAGTCAGACATGACTGAGCGACTGCTGCTGCTAAGTCGCTTCAGTCATGTCGAACTTGATGTGACCCCATAGACAACAGCCCACAGGCTCCCCCGTCCTTCTCCAATGCATGAAAGTGAAAAGTGACAGTGAAGTCGCTCAGTCGTGTCCGACTCTTCGCAACCCCATGGACTGTAGCCTTCCAGGCTCCTCCGTCCATGGGATTTTCCAGGCAAGAGTACTGGAGTGGGGTGCCATTGCCTTCTCCGGACTGAGCGACTAACACTACACCATTTGTATATAATTTGTCCCACCCTCACCTTCCCCCACTGTGTCCACAGTCCCTTCTTTCCTAATGTTTGTTAGTACCATTTTTCTAGATTCCATATATATGCGTTGACGTACGATACTTGTTTTTCTCTTTCTGACCTACTTGACTCTCTAACAGGGTCTAGGTTCATCCACCTCACTGCAGTGGACTCAAGTTCATCCCTTTATGGTTGAGCAGTGCTCAGTTGAGGACGTGTACCGCGGCTTCTTCATCCATTCATGTGTTGGTAGGCATCTAGGTTGCCTCCGTGTCCTGGCTGTTGTCAGGAGTGCGTGTGTATTCCAGCACTGTGGTCTTCTCAGGGCGGGAGTGGTGGCCCGGTAGTGGGGTTGCTGGGTCATGTGGTGATTTTATTCCTAGTGTTTTAAGCGATCTCCATACTGTTTTCCACAGTGACTGTATCAGTTTACATTCCCACCAGTGCAGGAGGGTTCCCTTTTCTCCACACCTTCTCCAACATTTACTGTTGGTAGATTTTTTTGATGATGGGCTTTCTGACTGGTGTGAGGTGGTAATCCCATAGTTTTGATATGCATTTCTCTAATAATGTGCAGTATTGAGCCTCTCTTCATGTGTTTACTGGCCATCTGTCTTTGGAGAAATGTCTGTCTGGGTTCTGCCCATTTTTTGACTGTTCTTTTTTTTGTTTGTTTGTTTGATATTGAACTGTATGAGCTGTTTATATATTTTGAATATTAACCCTTTGTCAGTTTTACTTTTGTTATCTGTACATATAAGTGAGCTATTAAAATTTTTTCCTGGTAAATGCTTGTTGAGAATGAGTACCTAATTTTAGAGGTGAACCAATGTTTATTACTTTCAGAATTAAGAAGTCTTGCATTGTATTATGTTTATTCTAAGTATGGTTGTACAGGGGTTCAAAGCTGCCTTTGTTAAATTACACTAATGTCCTCATGTTGTACCATTTCTTCTCATTATAATTCTTCAGCTCTAGCCATTCTCAGCTATCTGGAGTATCTTTTTCTTCTTGTTGGTCTTATAAATTTCTACTCATCTTTTAAGTCCTAGCCCAGATGTATCCACAGGATAGGACCCTGCCTATGACACCCTTCCAGGGGATCACCCCAGCTCACACCTCACACCTCACCTGTGCCCAGGGCTGAGTTGTTGTTTAGTCGCTCACTCATGTCCCAGCTTTTTGTGGCCCCGTGGACTGAAGCCCACTCGGCTCCTATGTCCTTAGGATTTTTCCAGGGAAGAGTACTGGAGTGGGTTGCCATTTCCTTCTGCAGGGAATCTTCCTGGACTGGGGATCAAACTGGCGTCTCCTGCATGGGCAGTTGGGACGCCCCTCAGGGCTGAGGTAGGCATCGTGATTCTGTACTCCTATGGCACCCACCTACTTTCCGGCATGTATATCGTACTGCAGTTATCATTTCAAGATGGAGCTCTTGAAAGAGCAGTACTTGCTTTATTCATTTCTGAAATCAGTGCCTAGGATAGGATAGTACCTGTCACTTACTAAGCACACAGGATATATTTGAATGAATACACTAAAAACCTTACCATTAATTATATGTTACTCTTTAAAATTGTGTTAATGTTATAGTAAGAATAATATAAAGAATAGATTCACCTGTTAATATTTTGCCATGTTTGCTTTATTACTTTTGATACATATAGGTGTATTGCCGGGGTCCAGCCTCGGCAGGATCCAGGGGTACCCTCATGATGAACGGCGTCGGCGAGACAGAGAGAGAGAGAGAGAGAGAGAGAGAGACACCAGACTGGGGGTGTGCAGCAGAGTCTGGCAAATCTTTATTTCTTTTTACCGTAGCTTTTATATTCTAAGTTAGTACATTTTTAAGGGGAAGATAGTTTAATATTACATCGGCTTATCCTTCACGAAACCAGGGTGTTTTCTGCATACTTCTTTGGGAGAGTCTTGTACTTTATCTTCTGGCCATGGGGCCTATTGACATTTTTTGACCTACGTGAATGCAAAGCTGTTTTCTGTAATCTATTCTTTAATGAACACAAAGGTCAGTCCTTTTGCAGAAGTTATCAGTTAAATTTATCTAAAAGGTCTACCACACAAAGACTCTGCAGCTCCGGTGAGGCAGCCCCTGTTTAGCATTCCTGGTTAAAATTAACAATTCTAAACTCTTATTTTTCTAAATCTTTAACTATAACCACTTTTAGAATAATATTTTTGTGTTCTCTAATAGGACTTCCTCACCCCCCGAAGGGCTCTGTGCCTATTAGGGCCTTTTGTGTGATCAGGTTCTTTATGCTGTTTATGATTAAGGTGTTGTGAGCGGTCATGTGCATTAGTACACATTTGGCAAGCAGGCTAGAATGCCAGCAGAGGGATCTAAATTGAAACACTCCTTTCATCCTGGATAATCTTATAGGATACCGCCGTCCCGGGGACATGTTGATTAAAGTTCTAGGTTGATTCTGTTTGGAGAGATATCGGGGAAGGCCTTCTGCCTGTGTCACAGAAATTAGGGAGTAGTCTAATATATCAAGCATCAGAAAGACAGAAATCATCTTTAAGGTGAGCGCCGGGGTAGCTTTTCGAAATCCCTGAAGTCCTGATCTGCCTTGCTTGTCAGGTCTTCTCCTCATGACCTTGTCTCATGTGCTGGCTCCTTGTCAGGTCTTCTCCTCATGACCTTGTCTCATGTGCTGGCTCCCGGCAGTGTATGGTTTTTATTGTTATTGCTAAATAATTTAGGAGTAAATTGCAGACATAATGCCCCTTAACCACTGTTACTGCATGTATCAATAAGTTTAAAGAACTAGAAAGTTTTCTTATATAATCACAGTGTAATTATCAAATTCAGGAATGGGTTTGATAGGTTCTTTTATCTAACGGATAATTCAGTATTCACATTTACTAGTTAATCCATTATGGTCCTTTTCTGCAGTTTCCACCCCTTCTTCCATACAGGATCCTTTCCAGGCTCATGCACTGTGTTTGCATTTAATTGTTGTTTTTCAGTCTTTAATCTGAAACAGGCTCTTAGTCCTTCAGTGTTTTTTTGTTAAGCATGTATTCAGTTAGATTCTGTTTGTAACAAATAGGGTCCGCTTAGAAAGAACTTAGATTATAAAACTTCCTTTTAGCATAGCTTTTAATTATTATGCAGATTGGTAGATATTCTAATTTCTGATTATAAGATATTCAAAGAAGAGAGTTAAGGAGAATAACTATAAAAATAGAATTAAGAACCATGTAAAAATTATTTTTTAAGCTTTTTTTGTTGGCGGATAAGAGCATAAAATAAACTTAGCAGGTCATTCATTTTTACGTATGTACATGCCTGTGAAACCACCATCCAGGTCAAAGAATATTCTCAGCACCTCAGAAGATCCTTTGCTGCCCCTTCATCTGTGTTATTGTGTATATTAGCAGCTGGTTCTTTTTAATTGCTCTTTGTAATATTGCAGTGTACAAATACACCACAGTTGTTTATCCATTCTCTTATGTATTGGATTATATCCGGCTTTTGGCTATTAAGGATAAAACTGGTATAAATATGCTGGTACGTGTCCTTTGAGGAAAGTAAGCCTTCATTTCTCTAGGAATGGAATTACTGAGTCGTAGGGAAGTTACCAGTGGTTTTCCAGGTGGTTGAACCCATTTGCATTCCTACCACCTGCATATGAGAGTTCTTGTTGTCCTTGCCTGCATGTAGAATTACCGACTTTAAAATCTTTATCCCATGTTCATGGATTATGAGAATTAATATTGTTAAAATGTCATTACTGCCAAAAACCATCTCTAGATTAAGTGTGATCCCCATCAAGATTTCAGTGGCCTTATTTTTACAGAAGTAGAAAAAAAAAAAAAAAATCTAAACTGTATATAGAACCACACAAGACTCTGAGTAACCAAAGCAATCCTGAGAAAGAACAAAGTGAAAGGTGTCACACTTCCTGCTTTCATGTTGCACTATAAAGCTGTAGTCATTAAATGGTATGTCAGTGATCCCAGAAACAAACCCACACGTATATGGTCAACTAATATTTGAAGAGGGAGCCAAGAAAACTCAGTGGTTAAAAGAGAGGCTCTTCAGTTAATGGTGCTGAGGAAATTGAATATTCCCATGTAAAAGAATGAAACTAGACCCCTATCTTACACCACTCACAGAAGTTAGCTTGAAGTGGGTACATGACTTTAATGTAAGACTTGAAACCATGAAACTTCTAGAAGAAAACAGTATAAAAACTCCTTAATGTGGCCCTTGGCAATGATTTTTTGAATATGACACCAAAAGCACAAGCACCAAAATAAGCGAGACCACGTTGATCCAAAAACAAGAAAAAGAATCAATAAGGTAGAAAGCCTGTAGAAGGCGAGAAAGTACTCGCAGACCATATAGTTGTAAGGAGTTAATGTCTAAACATGTGTAATAAGAGCTTATACAACTCAGTAGCAAATAATTCAATTAAAAAATGGGCAAAAGACCTGAATATACATTTTTCCGAAGAAGATAGAGAAATGGCTAATAAGTATGTGAAAAGATGCTCCACATCACTAGATTATTAGGCAAATACAAATGAAAACCGTAGTGAGATATCTCTCATGCCTGTTAGAATAGCTGCCTTCAAAAAGACAGATGAATGTGGAGAAAAGGGGTCCCTTGTTCACTGTTGGTAGGATTGTAAACTGATAGAGCCACTATGGAAAATTCTATGGAGGGGCCTCAAAAAATTAAAATAGAACAACCATATGATTCACCAGTTCCACTTCTGAGAATATATCCAGAGGAAATGAAAACGCTAACTTGAAAAGATACACAGTCTTATGTTCATAATAGCGTTGTTTTTAACAGCCAAGGCATGGAAGCCACCTAAGGGTTCATTGACAGATGAGTCGCTAGAGAAGATGTGGTCTGTATCTACACAGTGGGGAACATTTCAGTTGTTAGAAAAAGAATCCTGCCATGCGCACTGTGGATGGGCATTGAGGGCATTATGCAGAGTGAAATAAGTCAGATACAGACAGATTCTGTAGTCTCCCTTTTATGTGGAATCTGAAAAGCAAAACTCAGAAGGAGAGATCAGATTTGTGGTTCTCAGAGGTTGTGTGTGTGTGTGTGTGTGTGTAAAAGAATTACAGGAATGTGGTCAAGAGTTAGAAGATAAATAAGCACTAGGGATGTAATGTACAGTGTGATGACTAGTTAGCACTGCTGTGTGATGCATATGAAGAGTGCAGAGCCTTAAGGGTTCTCATTACAAGAAAAAATTATTTTTTTCTTATTCTTTTTATTGTACTTACATGAGATGATCTGTATCAGCTGAACTTAAGAATAACCATTTCACAATATGTATAAGTCAAACCATTATGCTGTATACGTTAAACTTTTGCAGTGATATATGTCAATTATATCAGTAAAACTGGGGGGAATATTTATGGTCATTTCTCAATATATGCAGGACATTATTATGTTGTGTACCTGAAGCTAATATAATGTAATATATCTCATTTAAAAAAAATTTTAGCCATTGTTAGGGGTATGTAATGGTCTATCATTGTGTTTTTCATATTTCCCTGAAGTTTAATGATGTTGGCCACGTTATCATATTCTTATTGGCCATTTGAATGTCCTCTGTTATACAGTACCAACTTACATGTTACCTTTTTTTTTTTAGGTTGGTTTACTTGTCTTGTGGATATATAGGACTTCTTAATGTAGTCTGGATTTGAGTGTATTGTGAATGTCTTCTGGTTTATGACTTCCCTTTTGACTTTCTTAATGGAGACTTTGATGAAGAAAAACAATTTTATGTCACTGATATGTAAACTTTTAGGTAAACCAGTTCTAATTTCTAAAGTTATAACTCTAATATCCAACCAGATTGATTTATAATAAAAACCATTTTTAAGTTATGTCTCAGCAGTAGAGTAAGGTAGACCTTACTTTCAAAGAAAAGGAAAACCAAAGTATTAATATCTGGACTTTAATGGGAACATTCAGGTAACATACATGAGTTGTGAAATAAATCCACAATTGTTAGTTTAATTATATTGTATTATGTATACAAATGGACTTCCCTGGTGGCTCAGACGGTAAAGAATTTGTCTGCAATGAGGGAGACGTGGGTTTGATCCCTGGGTTGGGAACATCCCCTGGAGGAGGGCAGGGCAACCCACTCCAGCCTGGAGAATCCCCACAGCCAGAGGAGCCTGAAGGGCTAAAGTCCATGGGGTTATAAAAGAGTCGGACAGCACTGAGTGACTGAGCACACAGCACGTGTAGATAAATGTTAAATTAAGATCTGGGGAAGTGTGAAACTACAAAGTATCTATCACTGAGCCTTCGGGATTTTATTCTGGAAAAGGTGAATAGTTTTGGTTTAGGACAAGAAAGCTCTTTTTTGGTAATACATAGGTATGTCTATTCCCACTCTGTCATTTCTGGAAGTAGGAAATATAAATAATGTCTCTTTTTTCTGTATAGCATAGAGCAGTTTCAAGTGAGTATATTCACCTAGTACTTAAAATTAGGAAAAAGTTTAGCATAATTGGCAGTATACAGAAATGAATTAGGTGTGGTGGAGGAGCTTAAATTGTGACTTACAGCTACACATATCTGAGAGAAATATAGATGTGCCCTTATCGAAGGAGGTAGAAAGATGTACGTAAACCAACAAGAGAAGGAGGGAAGAGACAAAAGGAATGGACACAAATAACTCCTCCACACCCTTACCTTGTAAGAGGTTCAGGCCTGTGCATGTTTTATCGTCTTCTGTGCCACTGATTGGGTAGGTGCTGAAACTAGAGGGAAGAGGAGGAACTCCAGCGTAAAAAGTGCACACTGGTGTCTAGTCAGTAAGGAACCATAGCCTTTTTCATTTGAGGGTGAATTGGAAAGGACCTTGCCAGAGAACATAAGTGTTATCTGAAGGAGAACATGCAAGGCTAGAAGAGACTGATGCTTTTACTTTGTATTGGGGTATAACTGATTTACAGTGGTGCGCCTCTCCGGCATGCAGCAATGTGAATCTGCTATATAAATGTGTCTAGCTGCTCTTCAGGTTCTTTTCCCGTACGCGCCATCAGAGAGTCCTGAGTAGAGTTCACTGTGCTCTGCGGTAGGTCCTGGTTACCTGCTCCATGTTTAGCAGTGTGTCTGTCAATCCAGTCTTGCAGTGAATCCCTCCCCGCCCCCCCAGTGGTTTTTTAAGGCCCAGGATTTTGATCAGATTAAGCATGGCTTCTCTGGTTAAAGGAGAAGATGAGGGTTAGCTATAACACTTTATTCCAAGGAACTGGAGTTCCTTGTCTTGGCAGTCCTTGAGGCACTATGAGGAAGGGCAGTTTTAGATCCACTAAGCAGTTCAGAATGATCTCTGTTCGTTTCCAAAGCAAACCATTCAGTATCACAGAAATCCAAGTCTGTGCCCCGAACTGTAATGCTGAGAAGCTGAAGTTGAATGGTTCTGTGAAGACCTATAAGACTTTCTAGAACTATCACCCAAAAAAGATGTCCTTTTCATTATAGGGGCTGGAATGCAAAAGTAGGAAATCAAGAAACATCTGGAGTAACAGGCAAATTTGGCCTTGGAGTACAGAATGAAGCAAGACAAAGGCTAATAGAGTTTTGACAAGAGAACGCACTGATCACAGCAAACACCCTCTTCCAGTAACAAAAGAGAAGACTCGACACATGGATATCACCAGATGACCAGCACCAAAATCAGATTGATTATATTCTTTGCAGCCAAAGATGGAGAAGCTCTATAGTCAGCAGAAAGACAACTGGGAGATGACTGTGGCTCAGATCATGAACTCCTTATTGCCAAATTCAGACTTAAATTGAAGAAAGTGGGGAAAACCACTAGACCTTTCAGGTATGACCTAAATCAAATCTCTTACGATTATACAGTGGAAGTGAGAAATAGATTTAAGGGACTAGATCTGATAGAGTGCCTGATGAACTATGGACGGAGGTTTGTGACATTGTACAGGAGACAGGGATCAGGACCATCCCCAAGAAAAAGAAATGCAAAAAAGCAAAATGGCTGTCTGAGGAGGTCTTACAAATAGCTGTGAAAAGAAGAGAAGTGAAGGGCAAAGGAGAAAAGGAAAGATATACCTATTTGAACACAGAGTTCCAAAGAATAGCAAAGAGAGATAAGAAAGCCTTCCTCCATGATCAGTGCAAAGAAATGGAGAAAAATAATAGAATGGGAAAGACTGGAGATCTGTTTAAGAAAACTAGAGATACCAAGGGAACATTTCATGCAAAGATGGACTCAATAAAGGACAGAAATACTATGGACCTAACAGAAGCAGAAGATATTAAGAAGAGGTGGCAAGAATACACAGAAGAACTGTACAAAAAAGATCTTCATGACCCAGATAATCACAATGGTGTGATCACTCACACTCACCTAGAGCCAGACATCCTGGAATGTGAAGTCAAGTGGGCCTTAGGAAGCATCACTACAAACAAAGCTAGTGGAGGTGATGGAATTCCAGTTGAGCTATTTCAAATCCTGAAAGATGATGCTGTGAAAGTGCTGCACTCAATATGCCAGCAAATTTGGAAAACTCAGCAGTGGCCACAGGACTGAAAAAGTCAGTTTTCATTCCAGTCCCTAAGAAAGGCAGTACCAAAGAATGCTCAAACTACTGCACAATTCGACTCATCTCACACGCTAGTAAAGGAATGCTCAAAATTCTCCAAGCCAGGCTTCAGCAATACTTGAACCGTGAACTTCCAGATGTTCAAGCTGGTGTTAGAAAAGGCAGAGGAACCAGAGATCAAATTGCCAACATCTGCTGAATCATCGAAAAAGCAAGAGAGTTCCAGAGAAACATCTCTTTCTGCTTTTTGACTACGCCAAAGCCTTCGACTGTGTGGATCACAACAAACTGTGGAAAATTCTGAAAGAGGTGGGAATACCAGACCACCTGACCTGCCTCTTGAGAAACCTGTATGCAGGTCAGGAAGCAACAGTTAGAACTGGACATGGAACAACAGACTGGTTCCAAATAGGAAAAAGAGTACGTAAAGGCTGTATATTGTCACCCTGCTTATTTAACTTATATGCAGAGTACCTCATGAGAAACGCTGGGCTGGATGAAGCACAAGCTGGAATCAAGATTGCCGGGATAAATATGAATAACCTCCGATATGCAGATGACACCACCCTTAAGGCAGAAAGTGAAGAACTAAAGAGCCACTTGATGAAAGTGAAAGAGGAGAGTGAAAAAGTTGGCTTAAAGCTCAACATTCAGAAAACAAAGATCATGGCTTCTAGTCCCATCACTTCGTGCCAAATGGATGGAGAAACAGTAGAAACAGTGGCAGACTTTATTTTTTGCGGCTCCAAAATCACTGCAGATGGTGACTGCAGCTAACTACACCCTGGGCACAAAGGTGGTTGTAGCTATTTTCTTGGAATCTGTCCATTGAAATATTAGTATTAATCCCAGTTAAACATTTGTGTTTGAAGAATGGTTTTCTTTGTATAAGACATTCATTCTGTAGCTTGATTATACACGTACTTTTGTGGTTACTGTGAATCAAATCCATATGAGGTTCATATTATTCCCATGGAGTAGGAACCACTGATGTATTCTAACATCTTAAGGGTTTTGGACCCAATTATAGAGAGTGTGTGTGTGTGTGTGTGCGCGCGCGCGTGCGTGCATGTACACACTTGAGCAGGGGATTGTTTTCCCCACACCAGTGATCAGGTTTTGGATATCAACTGAATGACTTACATTTCAGCTCAATTCTGACACCTTCTGCCTGGAGGTAGCATCACATTCCAGAGGTGAAGGACTCAGTCCCATAAGACCATTCTTGGCTTCAGATGCCAGTTGCAAAGTCCAGGTTGTCACTTCTGCTTTTGAGCCCCCTCTTTGGGTTTGATTAGTTTTTGCTAGAGTGATTCATAGAATTCAGAAACATTTTTCTTATTAAGTTTTCCAGTTTATTACAAAAAAAGGATATAATTCAGGAATAACTAGATGGAAGACATAAATACTTAGGGTGCAAGGTACAGAAAAAGCAAGGAACTTTCTTGCTGTCTTCTCTGGCACCACTATCCCCAAATCTTCATGTGTTTTTCAAACCAGAAACACCCCTTTTTGCTTTTTATGGGGTTGACTGAGTTTATTTCCTGGAGGTGGGGGAGGAGGGGCCCATTGAAAGTTTCAATGCTCTTGATCACCTGGCAACCAAGTTAATTCCCGAAATGGACTCCAGAAGTCACATAATTAACAGGATGTAAAGATACTTTTGGGCTGCTCTTGTGGCTCAGCTGGTAAAGAATCTGCATACAATGAGGGAGACCTAGTTAAAAAGCAGAGATACTTTTACTTTTATCATTTAAGACATTCCAACTGTTTCAGGAGCTCTTATACCAGAAGAGGGGACAGTTACCAAATATATATTATTGTAAATCACAGTATCATATGTTTCCTTTTATTGAACAGCTGAAAAGTCTTAGGCTTAGATGTGTGAGGAGGTTTTTCCATAGTGACACAGTAAGAGCTAGACCCTGAAATATTGTGATTTTTTTACCTAGTGTTTTTGTGTCTTTAATTGCCTGGATATTTCTGAATTTTTGACTTTGAAATAAGCAAGTATTAATGGACTGAAGGTCTAACAGCCAAACTTGAAAATCATCATCCAGATTTATTATTTCCAGGTCTTTGAAGAAACTGGTTTTGATATTAAAGATTATATTTGTAAGGATGATTACATTGAACTTCGGATCAATGATCAGCTTGCTCGTTTGTACATCATTCCAGGAATTCCAAAAGATACAAAATTTAACCCAAAAACCAGAAGAGAAATCCGGGTATGTAATTGAGAAGACTTTTCAGGTTGCTTGATGGTGTCTAATTAAATGATGCCAGAAATTGCTTTTAGAAATTCCTTGATAATAACTGATTTTCTTGTGTTTTAGAATATTGAGTGGTTCTCCATTGAGAAATTGCCTTGCCACAGAAATGATATGACCCCAAAATCCAAACTTGGTTTGGCACCAAACAAATTTTTTATGGCCATTCCTTTTATCAGGTATGTTTGTATTTTTTAAAATATGAAACTTCACAATTCTGATAGTTTCTTTACATAGCCAAGTTTTAAAAGTGAATTCTTAATGTCTCCGTAGACCATTAAGGGACTGGCTTTCTCGAAGATTTGGAGATTCCTCAGATAGTGACAATGGATTTTCCTCAGCTGGTAGCACACCAGCTAAACCCACTGTGGAAAAATTGAGGTAAAGAAACAGATGTGTTGGGTTCTGACTTTTTGGTCTTTTTTAATACATTAGTAGCATTTTGCTTATAAAGTCTGCAGAGGTATTGGCTTCCTTTTATAGGTACTATTTTGTTGCTAGTCTCACAGATAATAGACATTTTAAAGGGGTAGTTTTTGGATGAGAGGTTAATTGAAGTTACAGAGGAGCTTCAGGCATATTTTAAAATAGTATACACAAGAGAGTGTCAGCTTTTTAGATGTATAGTTAGAGTATGAGGAAAAGAAAGTAATCTTCTCCCTCTGTATGTATTCATAGTGCTGTTCTGTGTTCTCACATCTCTACCTTAGAAATAGTTGTGTTTCTGTGTGTGGGTGCACGTCTGTCCTGTGAGGAGGAGAGGAGGGGTGCTGATGTTTAACTCGTTCAGAGCGCGCTGTGAAGACTTGGGCTTGCGCCTTTCCTTTCCCTAGCCTAGATTGTCTATTACGGGGAGTGAGTATTACATGGATAAGGACTGCAAAGAGCATTTTCTTGTTTGGGACTTAATTGTATCCAAGTCACAATTATAGAGTAGGCTCAGTAATTTTCTGAAGTTCAGTCATTCAGTCCTATCTGACTCTTTGCAACCCCCATGGACTGCAGCATGCCAGGCTTCCCTGTACACCACCAACTCCCAGAGTTTACTCAAACCCATGTCCATTGAGTCAGTGATGCCATCCAACCATCTCATCCTCTGTCATCCCCTTCTCCCGCCTTCAATTTTTCTCAGCATCAGAGTCTTTTCAAATGAGTCAGCTCTTTGCGTCAGGTGGCCAAAGTATTGGAGTTTCACCGTCAGCATCAGTCCTTTCAATATAATTTTCTGAAATAAGTATATGTATTTATAAACCTTTGCCTTGTTAGGTTCAGAGAGAGTTGCTTTCTAAATTTTCCCTAATTTAGATGCTTTGTTTTTATCCTAGAGCTTTAAAAGTAAACAATAGGAGTAAATCATACCTACAGTCAATATTTTTTAAATACATAGGTAATATTCCATTTTAGTTGGATTTTATGAGGACAGGAGATGGGATTAAATGCCTTGAAAGTCATTTGTGCCTTTCAGAATCTGTGACTATAATCACCAAAGTATTTACTATTAGATATAACTGAAGCAGAAAAAAGAAAAAACAGGAATGTAGTCATGATTTTAAAAACCCAATCACTATTATAAAGTTATGAAATAGTGATAGTGTTTGAAAAGAAATTGTGTCACTGTTTAAGAATCTGTCACCCATAGTGATATGATACGATTCCCACATCTTTCAGTCGGTATTAGGGTTCGTGATCCTAGAGAATGGAATAAGGAAATAATGAAACAACTTCTCAAACAAATTTCAGGTTTCTAAAAAAAAAAAAATTTTTCAGGTTTCTCAGGCAGGATGATGTCTATTTTTAGCATACAGACAAACTCTAATGGTGTGTTGGAGGAATTACTTGAATTTTGTCTAAAGAAAAAGAGAGCCTGCAATTTAATCACTATTTTTAAATGGAAAAGGGGACAGATTCTGAAATATTCAGAAACAATCTTACTATAATATGGACCTTGGGATCAGTGACTCTGGACCATATTAATATATGTAAGTGGTACTATAGAATACAATTTATCTTTACCACAAACTATTACAGTTGATTTCTTTGGTATAAGTATTTGAGATTGCATGTTTATTTAATATGCTTATCTATCATTTTGAATTCCTTAATTTCCTTGGAAGAAAAGCTGTGACAAATCTAAACAGAGTATTAAAAAGCAGAGACATCACTTTGTGGACAAAGGTCTGTGGAGTCAGAGCTATGATTTTTCCAGTAGTCATGTATGGATATGAGAGTTGGACTGTAAAGAAGGCTGAGCGCTGAAGAATTGATGCTTTTGAACTGTGGTGTTGGAGAAGACTCTTGAGAGTCCCTTGGACTGCAAGGAGATCCAACCAGTCTTAAAGGAAATCAACCAGGAATATTCATTGGATGGAGTGTTGCTGAAGCTCCAATACTTTGGACACCTGATGTGTGGAGCTGACTCATTGGAAAAGACTCTGCTGCTCGGAAAGATAGAGAGCAAGAGGAGAAGGGGTTGACAGAGGATGAGATGGTTAGATGGCATCATTGAGTTGGACGTGACTTAGCGACTAAACAACAACAACAGCATAGCTCAGTTTTTCAGATCTTCCATCATGACGGTCCATACTGACCTGTGCAGGGTCAAATTCCATACCTAAGCATCCTAGTAAGGAATTGAATTGTCGGTCCTGTTATAAAAATCCACTGACACATGTTTGTTTAGAGTAGCTTTATTTATTGGCTTCATTACTAAATTTATTAAATTTGTGAAAGAATTATTCCCTTCAGATTCTTTTTTGTTGTTCGGCCAGGCTGCAAGACTTGCAGGATCTTAGTTCTTCATCCATGGCTTGAACCTGAGTCCCCTGCAGCAGAAATGCAGAGTTCTAACCACTGGGCTGCCAGCAAATTCTCCAGATTTTTAAAAGTACAGTCATTTATAGGAGGAGGTGGTATCAACAATTTAGAAAAGTTTGGGACTAAAAATAACAGATTATCACCCCATTCAAGAAATGTGGATTGGTAGGCATTCTTCTGGATTCTGGCAGTAAAGCAGTAGACAAAGTCTATAAGAATCCTCTGCCCTTGTGGAATTTAAACTCCAGTGAGGGGAGACAGTGAATAAAGTAACATTTATAGTCTGTTAGATAAACTCAAGATTTGGGAAGAAGTATCAGTAAAAATTTTCTGATATTATTTTTATTTTTAAATCTTGTTATAGTCGAACCAAATTCCGCCACAGTCAGCAGTTATTTCCTGAAGGTTCTCCTGGTGACCAGTGGGTAAAGCACCGGCAGCCACTGCAGCATAAACCATATAATAATCATCACGCTGAAATGTCTGATCTTTTAAAGGCAAAGGTGAGTGGTAATGCATTTAAAGATTTTCATTAACTTAAGATCATTTGACTTTGAAATGCATCTGAGTTGAGGCATTGCATATTAACAGTTGTAGAGCTCTGAGTTGTTCATCCAAGGCGCCTGTGTTCCTGAGTTGTTACTTGAAGCTGGGATGAGACTCCTAACCTTTATAGCTTTGGTATTAATCCAGTGTAGTAAGGAATATGAATTACCAGTAACATCTGATTTTGGTAAATACACTACCAGTGAAAGGTTCATTCTGTGTCATTCAGTGTTTGATTATATCATAGTTTATTTATCCATTCTACTTAGTGGACATATTGTTTCCACTTGGGGCTTCTACAAATCATACTGCTAGGAATATTTCTGTACATGTATTTTGATGAACATACACAGTTCTTTTGAGTAGATAGAATTGTTGGAGCAGTGCATATGCCTATGTTCTTAAGTATATACTGCAAACAATGTTCTAAATTACTTTGTATCCTCTGCAAAATATTTGAGAGTTCCATTTGTTCCATATCCTTACTGATCTTTGGTATTACCTGTCTGTTACTTTAACCATCTATTTGGGTACCACTCTTTACTTTTCTTCTTTTACAAATATACTGGGTTCATCAGAATTTAAAACTTCTGTGCTTGAATGGTCACTGTCAAAAGAGAAAAAACACCCATGGAATGGGAGAGTTTGTAAATCACCTATCTAATGGGTTTATATCCAGGATATATGGAGACTTCCTATAGCTCAACAACAGCAAAGAAGAAACAATTAAGAAAAAAATGAGTACACAACAACTTGAATAGACATTTATTGAAAGAAGACATTTTCATGGTCAGTAAGCACATGAAAAGGTGCTCAGTTGTGAAGTAATAAAAATGTAGTAAAAAATGGAAAATAGTGAGTTGACAAGAATGTAAAAAAGTTGGAACCCTTGTGTATTGCAGGTGGGAATGTAAAATAGTATAGCTGCCATTGGACAGCTTGGTGGTTCCTCAAAAAGGTACACATAGAATTACCATGTGACCTAGCGGTTCTACTCCTTGGTTCATATTCAAAAGAATTGAAAGCAGGGACTCAAAGAGAGCTTACATACCAATGTTCACAGTAGTGTTGTTCATTATAGCCAGAAGGTGGAAGAAACCTACATGTGTGTCAGAAGATTAATTGATAAACAAAGTAAACATACAGTGAATATTATTTGGCCTTTAAAAGGAATGAAATTACACATACGTGCTACAACATGGATGAACCTCACACACAAAAGGACAAATACTATATGATTCCACTAATTAATTTGAGATTACCAGAGCTGAGAGGCAGGAAAAAAATGGAAATATTTAATAGAGTTCTGCTTCAGTGATGGAAAAGTTCTGGAGATGGATACTGGTGGTGGTTGTACAACTTTTTGACTGTACTTACTGCCAGTGAAGCTGTACTTAACTGTCACTGAACTGTCCATTTAAAAGTGGTTCAGGTGGTAAGTTTTATGTATATGGTACACAGTAAAAAAGTAAATATGGAAAAGAATGGAGTAAAATGGAGTTAAAGGTATGTGCTAACATGAGCCTCTGAAAGCTGTTTCCCTTCCTTTCTTAAAGTTATTGTTTTCAAGCTATTTTAGGAACTACTTAATTTTTTCTGTAGGTAGATAGGATGTACATAATGTATTTATTGTAAAATAATAATAAAATTACTCTTTTCACTGTTTAGCTAGTTTTCTTAAATAACTGTTTTTAAGATCTTTAAGGCCAAATTAAAGTTTAAAAACTGTTTTAAGTTAAACTTAGAATTATTTGCAAGAAAATTAAATTAACTCATGTTTAAGCAATATAATAGCCAGATGTCAACTACTGCATGTTTAGATTTTAGGTCTAAATTTAGGGATTAAAAGTGAACGTGAAGTTCTCTCAGTCGTGTCCAGCTGTTTGTGACCGCTTGGACTGTCCATGGGGATTCTCCAGGCCAGAATCCCAGAGTGGGTAGCTGTTCCCTTCTCCAGGCAATCTTCCCAACCCAGGGATTGAACCCAGGTCTCCCACATTGCAGGCAATTCTTTACCATCTGAGCCAAACCAGTCTTATTTATTATTTTATATAAAAAGATTATTAACTTAAAAAATTCCTATTAATTAATAGTTTACAGCAGGTTTTAGGGTGACAGTGATCACATCTGGTGTTTGTTTCCTGCTCTAAGGACTGAAGTCAGCGTGCCTCAGTGTTCCTTCACAGAGAGTTTCTTTGATAGTCATAAGGTTTTCAAAGTTGTTCCTAGGGAACATTGTATTTGCTGTTTCGTATCTTTTGAGGATTCTTGTTCTGTTAAGCTCTCTATAATGAAAGATGTTGATAGTGGTTCTTTGATGTTTTAGGAAGATTTTGGGGGGCTTTGCTGAACTCTGATTGAACCAGCTAAATATATTCATGGGGTATATTGTTTTATCCTGTTACGTTGTGCTGTACATTTACATTTTATTTCTTATTGGAAAAACAGAATCCAATTATAAGGGGAAATGGCAGAAAACAGTATCAAGATTCACCTAATCAAAAGAAAAGAACAAATGGGATCCACAGCCAGCCAGCCAAGCAACAGAATCCCCTGGTGGTAAGAGTTAACAGTGCTCATGCTAAGGCAGTTCATGCTTTTTAGGATGTGGCAAGGGCATTGTCAAGGCATTTTGAATTGCTTTATTGACAGGATTTTTATGAATCTGTGTGTGTGCTGTTCACCCACTAAGAAATCTCTGCCTACGCTCGATTATAGATTTGTCTTATTGATTCTGTTGTGCATCTGATCTTTACTTTTTTATGTGGGTATTTGTTTATCTGTTTATTTATGATTTTTAACATTAATTTTTAATGGAATATAGTTGATTTACAAAGTTGTGTTAGTTTCAGGTGGAAAAGTGGATCAGTTATACATATATCCACTCTAGATTCTCTTTTTGTATAGGTCAAAAAACAGAGCACTGAGGAGAGTTCCCTGTGCTGTTCTGTAGATTCTTGCTAATTATCGATATGTGGGTATTTAGACCTACTTTAATACTTTGGAAACAGTGTTAGTAAGCTGTGCTTTCCAGATAAGTCCTAGGTGTTCTGTCTATTTTTCTAAGTAGTGTCTGTATTATTTTAATGAAGTTAAAAGTTTGCAATAGCTTCACAGTGTATTTTTAGAATTCAGAAAATGAAAACCAAAACACTCACAGTCAATGCCATAGTCATTAGACTAGGCTGATGGACAGAAACCTGTGAGCATTTTAAGACATTTATTTCCCTTCTTTTAGTCTGTGTTTCAGAAAGTAATTCATAACCAATAAGCTTCCTTGCTTAACTTTTCCACAAGTCGTGGTATTTCTATGTTGAATTTTTTAATATTGTAGCTTTACCTGTTTTTCCTTCTTTAACAGTGGGTAATGATAGTTATTTCAGATACTTAGCAAGAGTATTTTCCCTGAATTCCTGGGTGCTGTTGTCTTAACCTGGAGTGTTTTGATTCCACAAGCAAGCACAAGTTAAATGTTTAATGTTGGACTACTTGCTGTTACTGCACGCCACTCCGGTAGAAATAATGACAAGTACAAAGAAGACAGTCTTAATAGATGGTCAGAAAGCTTTTAATCTAATTCAGCATCTGTCTCTGACAAAAGCTGAACAGATTAAAATGATAGTATTGTACCTCAATATAATAAAAGCTATATATGACAAACCCACAGCAAACATTATCCTCAATGGTGAAAAATTGAAAACATTTCCCCTAAAATCAGGAACAAGACAAGGGTGCCCACTCTCACCACTTCTACTCAACATAGTTTTGGAAGTGTTGCCCACAGCAATCAGAGCAGAAAAAGAATAGGAATCCAGATAGGAAAAGAAGAAGTGAAACTCTCGCTATTTGCAGATGACATGATCCTCTACATAGAAAACCCTAAAGACTCTACCAGAAAATTACTAGAGCTAATCAATGAATATAGTAAACTTGCAGAATATAAAATTAACACACAGAAATCCATTGCATTCCTATACACTAACAATGAGAAAACAGAAAGATAAATTAAGGAAACAATACCATTCACCATTGCAACAAAAAGAATAAAATACTTAGGAGTATATCTACCTAAAGAAACAAAAGACCTATACATAGAAAATTATAAAACACTGGTGAAAGAAGTCAAAGAGGACACAAATAGATGTAGAAATATACTGTGTTCATGGATTGGAAGAATCAATATTGTGAAAATGAGTATACTACCAAAGCAATCTATAGATTCAGTGCAATCCCTATCAAGCTACCAACGGTATTCTTCACGGAACTAGAACAAATAATTTCGCAATTTGTATGGAAATACAAAAAACCTCGAATAGCCAAAGTAATCTTGAGAAAGAAGAATGGAGCTGGAGGAATCAGCCTGCCTGACTTCAGACTCTACTACAAAGCCACAGTCATCAAGACAGTATGGTACTGGCACAAAGACAGAAATATAGATCAATGGAACAAAATAGAAAGCCCAGAGATAAATCCACGAACCTATGGACACCTTATCTTTGACAAAGGAGGCAAGGATATACAATGGAAAAAAGACAACCTCTTTAACAAGTGGTGCTGGGAAAACTGGTCAACCACTTGTAAAAGAATGAAACTAGAACACTGTCTAACACCATACACAAAAATAAACTCAAAATGGATTAAAGATCTAAATGTAAGACCAGAAACTATAAAACTCCTAGAGGAGAACATAGGCAAAACACTCTCTGACATAAATCACAGCAAAATCCTCTATGACCCATTTCCCAGAATACTGGAAATAAAAGCAAAAATAAACAAATGGGACCTAATGAAATTTAAAAGTTTTTGCACAACAAAGGAAACTATAAGCAAGGTAAAAAGACAGCCTTCAGAATGGGAGAAAATAATAGCAAATGAAGAAACAGACAAAGGATTAATCTCAAAAATATACAAGCAACTGCTGCAGCTCCATTCCAGAAAAATAAATGACCCAATCAAAAAATGGGCCAAAGATCTAAACAGACATTTCTCTGAAGAAGACATACAAATGGCTAACAAATAATGAAAAGATGCTCAACATCACTCATTATCAGAGAAATGCAAATCAAAACCTCAGTGAGGTACCATTACACACCAGTCAGGGATAGCTGCTATCCAAAAGTCTACAAGCAATAAATGCTGGAGAGGGTGTGGAGAAAAGGGAACCCTCTTACACTCTTGGTGGGAATGCAAACTAGTACAGCCACTATGGAGAACAGTGTGGAGATTCCTTAAAAAACTGGAAATAGAACTGCCATATGACCCAGCAATCCCACTCCTGGGCATACACACCAAGGAAACCAGATCTGAAAGAGACACGTGTACCCCAGTATTCATCACAGCACTGTTTATAATAGCCAGGACATGGAAGCAACCTAGATGCCCATCAGCAGACGAATGGATAAGGAAGCTGTGGTACATATACACCATGGAATATTACTCAGCCGTTAAAAAGAATTCATTTGAATCAATTCTAATGAGATGGATGAAACTGGAGCCCATTATACAGAGTGAAGTAAGCCAGAAAGATAAAGAACATTACAGTATACTATCACATATATATGGAATTTAGAAAGATGGTAGCGACAACCCTATATGCAAAACAGAAAAAGAGACACAGATGTACAGAACAGACTTTGGGACTGTATGGGAGAAAGTGAGGATGGGATGTTCTGAGAGAACAGCATTGAAACAAGTATACTATCAAGGGTGAAACAGATCACCAGCCCAGGTTGGATGCATGAGACAAGTGCTCAGGGCTGGTGCACTGGGAAGACCCAGAGGGATGGGTTGGAGAGGGAGGCGGGAGGGGGGACTGGGATGGGGAACACATGTAAATCCATGACTGATTCATGTCAATGTATGGCAAAAACCACTATAATATTGTAAAGTAATTAGCCTCCAACTAATAAAAAAAAATGAAAAAAAATGATTGCATTGAATAAATGTTAATTCTCCTCAAATTAATATATAGATTTAATTCAGTACCAGTCAAAATCCTTTTGGGTTTTTTGGGGAGAGCTTCACAAATGACTGGTGTTTGTCTGGGGGAACTTGAATAAGTTTTTAAAACGTTCTTAAAGTTAATGATGAGGACAAGTATATGAAGAACTTAAAAGAAAAAGCTAAAAGTGATTGATTAACATATAAATATGTAGTTCAAGAAAGTAAATTAAAATGGGATGCCACTTTTCCCCATTAGATTGGCAAAGATGAAAAGATATCCAGTTATGTATTGCTGAATATATTGAGAATGCTCAAAAGTTAATAATTGGTACAACCTTCTAGAGAGTAGTTTGTCTGTATTGAAAGTGATTTCCTTACCATGTTTCCCTAGAAGATAGAGTGTTCATCCCATTGCTCTAAATTATGAAAACATGGAAACCATCTAAAAATCTAAGAAGATATTAACTGTAATATCATAGATATGTGCCATAGACTACCATGAAGTCATTAAAAGTGTTGGTGTAGATTTGTATTTATTTTTTGATTTGTCTTTATTGAAAAAGGGATATGTTCACAGTGTATTACATTTAAAAAGTGAGTTATAGAATAGTGTATACTATGGATAATTCTGTTACATAATTATATGAAAGTATATTCACACATATCTTCATGGAAAAAAGCTGGAAAGATGTACTGTAGTGTTAATTATCTCCAAGCTGAAAAATTTAATAAATAATTTTCTTTTTTTCCCCTGGTGTTTCTATATTGTACATATAATCAAGAACTGAAAACAGTTTTAGGCTTAAAAGAATTACTTAAAAATGCCAGTGCTGAGTGGGGATGGTGATTATATTCCTGGTTTAATTTTCTTCCTGAGAAATTTGATAACGTATCTCTTTATTTATATCAATAATAAGTGAAATAACTGGATATGATATGTTGTATGTTTGTGTTTTTTAATAGAAATGTGAAAAAAAACTTCATCCACGAAAACTTCAGGATACTTTTGAAACAGGCAAGTCATTTTTTTTTTTTTTTTAAATTTCTTCCAGTTGGGATTCAGCTTGGTTTTGAAGTAAACTTGATTTAAGTAGTGTGTGATGAACTGTGATAGATAAGCTGAAAGAGTTGCACACGATCTGTAGAAAGTTCATATATGCGGTCAAGTTCTCTAAATAGGAAACTGGCTAAAAATAAAAATAAATTTATTTAAATGATCAAGATGAAATGATTTATCCTTTCAGTATCCTGTTACTTTAGTGAATGTCAGACGTTGATGCTCTGTGTGAATATTGTAAACAAATAAATAGTTGCTTAATGGTTAGACGGTGAGTAGACCCAAGTAATAGTGAGGAGAGAGCTCACTTCAGAAGGGAATTGTTTCCCGCTCGTTGGAGGTAATGACCCACGTGTTAAGGTGGCACCAAGGATAGTCTTCACTAAGATGACGGTTGGCTCTTCTCCATGCTCAGTTATGAAAAGGAGGTGTGTGATTTGATTCGGAAAGTAATGGTGAGGAATGTAGAAAGCTCTTTGTAAATTCTGATTTCATAGGTGTCATTCGGAAGTACAGTAGGCTGTTGTTTTTCTTAGGTGCTATTTTGTATGGTATGAAATTCCCCATGCATTAGATAAGCATTTATTTACCATCTAGATTTTAAGGCTTTCATCTAGAATGCTCCTTAATAATTGAGAAGCCTTATAATCATACTCTCTTCCTTGCATTACTGTTTATGATTTAAGCAAGATGGAAGCTATTTAAAAAAGAGATGCTTTAACCCTTTTTGGGAAATCTCTGGCCACCGTAGGTGGTGTGGACGTGATAGGCTGATAGTTGAATTAATATAACTTCAGAAACCACTTATTTCACAAAATCTTTAAAAAGCCTTGTGTTTAGGAACATTAAAGAAGGCACACTATAGTAATGTATACCCAACTCAGTTGGGCATGATACAAAAATTTTGAGTAGTCTTGAGAAAGAAGTATAAAAGGAGTTATTGTCTTGGGAAGCCTCACATCAGACTTTATTTCTACCTCAGTCTCTTGGTGTCTATTCCAAGCCCTGCTTTCCTCATCAGGGTCCTGTTCTGCTTAGGCGGGGATGGGGGCAAGCCCTGATAAGTTGGGAGTTTTGTTGCACAGTGAGTTTGAAAATCTGGATTTTTCTTTAGGTTGATTTTTTTCTCTGAAGATGTGATAACCATCAGCTTTATTTTTCTAGAATTGGAATCTGTACACATCTTATATTGTAATTATAATCTTTAGAATGTTTACATTTTGGTCTCTGTCAAGAAGCTCCCATGTTGACAAAATATAAATATAGATGGTGAATAAAGGTATGCCCATTTTTTTTTTTTACCATCTGAGCCACAAAGGAAGCACAAGGTATGCCCATTTTTGAAAGCAGGTGAATATTAAGGATATTAAAGACAGATTAAGATATTGAATGTTTATTGGAATAAGAATAGATTGGAAATTCACTTTGAATATCAGTTTAGGGAAAGGAAAATACTTTGGTTATTCTACCTAGGTTAGATTTAGAGTGTGGGGAGGTGAATATATGCTGCATGTGAATTCCTTCAAAACAAAAGGTGAAAGGCAGGATTCGATTTCTTGACTGAGTTCATTTGTTTTGCTTTCTGAGCAGATGCTGTGTATGACTCGCCTCACTCCGGTGAAGACCAGTTGCTCGAACATGCCGAGGGCCAGTCTGTGGCATGTAATGGACACTGCAAGTTCCCCTTTTCATCCCGAGCTTTTTTGAGTTTCAAGTTTGACCATAATGCTATAATGAAAATCTTGGACCTTTGATAGCAGCAAATATGGAAGTCCCCAAATCAGAGACTTGTTGCATTTGAGTGGGTGTCTCTTTGAGCCTTACCTTTCTCAGGTGTTTTAAAGAAATGCAGGGAGACGATGATGTTTCTGAAGAGATGTTCTCTGTGCAGAAGAGAGAGTAGAAAGAAACATGAATTTGCACTGTAAATGTGGTTATAACTTTTTATACACGTGTACCTTTTCAGTGTTTGGCTAATGAATTTAAGTTGCTTTTTATGAGGGCATTTTTTTCTGTGATTGTGGTTTTTATCTTGTATTCTGGTCACAAAAATAGTGTTTGAGTCATCATTAAGTAGCCAGGTTAATGGGAATGCTCCATCTTCCCACTGCAGCGATTGTAATACTAGTTTCCTTATACTGAAAATTTTAAAAGAAACTTAAAATACACAATTATTACAAATGAATACAAGACCTGAAATGTCACAGAAGTCGAGATTGCAGGTCGTCTGCTTTGGTGGCATTTTGCACATTTCTATGCTTCTGTTAGCTTCCTAACCTTCCTTGCTAGGAGTTTTGTTGAAAGGTTTTACTTAAGAGTCAGAATCTGCTATATAATGGTCATGTTAAAGATGAACTCATGGCACTTCGTTAAAGGACAGAGTCCTCAGCCTGGAGAGGGGCTTGAGCTGGTGGTGGAGAGCTGCGGCTCTGGTTCTGAATCGCGCAGTGTGCTCACGCTGGGCTTGGAGGTTGTGGGGAGAGGACAGCTGGGGCAGAGCACGGGGCCACGGCCCCGAGACTGTGCTGTCGCAGCCGCAGCGTCCCACCGCCAGCCCCTTGGGGTCGTGTGGTTTTGTTCTCGTGCAACTCGACTCTGTGTTACAGCTGTGTAAATATGTATGGAATACCGACATTACTAGGTTCCACATTGCATCTCAGTGTTGATCTCTGGAAACTGATGCTATTTTAGGTTCCCATTTGCCGTAGTAGCAGAGACTGACATACTTGGTAGCGTACTGAAGCCTCTGGACGATGGAGTGAAAAGGGAAGGGTGTGCAGTTTACCCAAATACTGATAAAGCATCGCACTAGGGGAGGAGCAGAACAGGGCAGCAACATGTGTGATTCACTCCTCGGAATGTATTGTGCTCCTTTAGGATTCTTAAATCCAAATAAGGATGGCAGTGCCCATTTAGAGAAGGAGTTTAGCTATGTAAAGCTATGGACAATCACCAGGGCTTTAAGGGGGCTTTAGTGTTTGGGCTGCTTCTGACCTCATTGAAGGTGTTTCTTTGGGGGTGGGGGGAGAGTGTTATCATATGCGTGCATACGCGTCTGTCATATGGGTTTTAAAAATCTATTTTACATGTGGTATCCACAAAATATATCTCTGCTTGTAAATTTTATTGTGGAAATCTTGATTCTGTATAGATAGTCTATTTAATAGGGTTTCTATTTAACCCTGTGGGACTTTCAAAAGAAGTGCTGTTGTAAGGAGTTCACTTGGTATTTCTTTGCTTTAGATTTTCAATGGCTTGATTTTAAAGGAGAAAGTCTATTTATGAATAAAAGTGTCACCATCTTGGTGCTAAGCAGGATAATTCAGTTTTAGCAGTGTGTTAGAACTAGGTTATCCACTGTCCTGCATCTTTTAATGTGACAAATTGGTGAATCCTTCTGTGACCTTTTAAAAATGCATTTTAAGATTGCTTTGGAAGCTCTTAACTGTTCTTTGTAAGAATACAGCAGCTTTGCTTTGGTCTCCTTGAGCCATATTTATAGTTGGTCCCAGCATTCCAGGTTTCTGTTCTTAATGGAGTGAAACTCAGTTTGTCTGGCAGGTGAGTCGTTTTCACTCATTTACTGCCGTCTGGAAACCATTTAATTTTTTGTGATTTTTGAATGTGTTTTTTTCTGTTTAAGTGAGTGCTTTGGTCAGTCTTTCTGGTGCCTTGAGTTGAAATTTTCAGCTCTTGACACTAAAGCAGAAGAGATTAGTTACCAGAATTATGGCCTCTATTGGTGTTGAGCCTTTTCAAGAACCAACAGATCATTTCTTTTCGATTATGGTGGTTTGGTTAAATATTGCTGTTGGGCTGCTTCATTTAATGCACTGTGGGTGGGTCAAAGTAAGGGTGTTGGGGGGATGCTGATTTTGCTATTGAGACTTTTAGCTCTCTTGACAGTTTGAGATTTAAAAAATGTTAAAAGATGAGTTAAAATTTATTTGTGTGATGTGACTTAACTATGCAGAAAATGTATAAGTTGGATGTACCTATTTTATGTACATCTGCTATACTTCTTCCCTTGAACCTGTGTATTAGATTCTCAGTGTTCAGCTTACCTTGAAAAGGGCCATGCTTAGCACAGAACTAGATTTCTTGATTGAGAAATTTTAGCATGGCTTGAAGAAATCAAGTGGTAGATAAGGGAGTGTGCTGAATATGCAATACTTCTGTGTGCTGCATTTTAAGCTCGATGAGAATAGCAGTTGTGTTGTCTTCAATTACAGATTATGTCTTTGAGAGAAATAGGTCTTTTGAATCCACTTTTTCAGTATTCTTAGTTCCAAGGGTCAGTGTACTGTGAATCTTTTTATTTTTTTAAATTTCCTAGGTGCTTCTATGTATAACTGTAATGAATTGTAAGATGTTCAATGAGTTGTTTTTGTACTTAACCATTATAATCTAGAAGATAGAAGTATGGTTTATATGCTTTCACAAGTTTTTGTTCAGAACTAGCAAATGAATGGTTTTAAGATTTCAAAGTGGTGTTCTGAGACTTGAGCATTTGGAGACATGTGAGATCCTACTAGAGCTTTTGTAGCATGGGTGAAATTTGGTTGAAGATGTTTCAAAGTGAAGTTGGATTTTCATGGTTATGAAAAGGTGAGTTTCCTATGCTGTAAAGGAATGGTGGTCACTGCTTGCTGCTTTGAACTTGGATTATTTTTCCATTAAGTATCAATTAGTAAGTACAAATGAAGATGTATAGCAATATTAATTTTACGCTATGAGATTGGGTTGGTATTGTCTTTTAAGTCTTTAGTGATCTGTGTGTTAATATAAAAATACTCCTCAAGTCTAAGTGAATGGCATCCTTCCATAAGGAGGATTAAATTCTTCTATAAAACTTAATACATTGTGGTAGTCTTAGAAAATTTCAGGTCTGAGTGCATGTATGCATTAAAAAAAATTAAAAACATTTCATTACCTTTTCCCTTGCTTTTTTTTGTTTGTTTCCAACAGTTAACTTGAACAGTAAGGAGCAAAATCAGTTAAAAAATTAGACTTTTTACAGTTATTTTTCTTACTATGATAATATCTCTTGGATTTTTATCTTTATCTTTGTACCAGTGGCCCTCTGAGCTATGTGCTTGGAGATTTTTGTTTTGATTGACATCCATTGTGTCTTTATATTCTCTGAGGCAGTACAGTATTTTCTTTGCATATTAATCATAGTTAAAAGGTCAGACTCATTAACATTTTCTGATTGAAAAAAAATTAGGTGTTACCTAGCAATTTTGAATTAGGTGTTTTCTAGCCTGGGGAAGGGACTCGCATGTATTCCTGTAATGTTAAAGATAAACAAGACAAACTCATTCTATCTGAAGGTATCAATCTACTTTATGTTTTAAGTACCTGTCTCTAGGTAAATGGGTGTTAGTAAAATAAGTTTTGTTAAACTTTATTCTTGGTAGTTTGGTGAAGCCTTGAGTTCCTCATTATGTACTAGACTTTAAAATCAGTTTGTACAGTTGCCGAAAATTATAAAAATGAGATTATGATGGGCTTTCTCAGCATCTTTTTCTTCTTAGAATTGAGTTGTTTTTGAAGTTTCTCCACCTCTGTCATGAAGAAGGCAGATTACAGATGGACAGTATAGGCTCTGTCTCGTGCTTTTGAAGCAGATTCTGGATATCAGTTTCAAAAAATATGAAAGGTTTATTGTTACAGGGTAAAAAGTGCCCCGAAGGAGGAAGATAGCTATAGTTACTGGGCAAGGAAAACAGAAGGCAGAGACTTTAGAAGATAAAATCAGTTCTCAAGTGCTGTATGATGCATGAGGCCAGAAATGTGACCATTGCCTTGCCCAGGCAGTCTCATGTGTGGCCATTACCAAGTGTTTTCTGGCTCCAGGTTTAATTGTTTTCTCAGTATGGTTGCCAAGGGGCCCAGCAAATCTGAAGTGATTTTTCTCCCTTTAATAGTCAGTGTTTGAGACTCTGGTCCTTCCCTTGCTGACGCTGCTTTAGGACTCCAACCACACTGAAGTGCTGACACGCTGCTTTCTCCCACAGCCCGGAGCATACCCAGCCACCCTTGGCCATGTGTCATGGTCGCTGCTCACGGTAACGCGCAGGACAGAACGTACACTTGTCCCAGACGGGGGTCCTGGTTTCCCATGACAGTGTTCATTACCGAAATGGTGGTCTGTAGCTAGGGAGCAGAGTAAAGCTACCTCCCCTGCCTGGGAGTGGACGTGAAGGGCTGGCTTCCATCAGTTTTGTTGCTCAGACTTTTACCATAAAAGTACAGAGAAGTGTAAATAAAAAACTATGACGAAGTATTCAAGTTTTATCTTGAGAAAATGTTCATAACTGACTCTTTAATCTGGGTTCCTTAGGAAATCACCAGCAAAGAAATCTCATTTGTCTCGGGTCTCCAGTGGTTAGCAGCGGGGGTGATCTAGTTACGGTGGCAGCTTGGCAGCACAGCCTGAGAGGAATTGGCCTTATTAACAAGCTGCTCGTGTTGGCTCTGTAGTTGCTGGTCACTGTCTTCTGGGGAAAGACATGGGATGCAGAGGGCAGTTGCCTGTGTGTTTTGTTTCCTGTGGACCCTTGTTGTTAGTAGCCTTTAATCCATTTGTCCAGTGGAAGAAAGCGGCTCTGAACACTCACTTGCTGCTTATTTGGTGTTTGGGTGTTCTTGTGGTGATTGGCCTCTGTCTGGTGAGTATTCTTTGAGGACCTGTTGTTCCTGAATCCTTTTCTGGGGGTGACTGGTCAGAAAGAGGCCATTGAGTCTGTCCCTTCGTGTCATTTTTTTCTTTCTGTAACAATTTTTTTTCTTTGTGATGCGTCTCTCTCGTCAGTCTACCACTGTGGGAATTTACAGGTAATAATTGCATCTTAACTTTGACCCTTGGGCCATGAGCAGTCAGGAGGGGCTGTGGCCACCTGGGCTTGTTGATTTTAGTTTCATAGCTGTCACATTGGTTTGGGAACAGGGGAAACTTCTGTGTTGTTCTAGGGCACTGAGCAGTGTTCTGGTCTCCGAGAGGTCTTAGTTAACAGTCTTCAAAAAAAAAACAAACCAACAGTCTTCAGTTGTGGACTTTTTGAGGTAAGATGTAACATTTTCATTCAGTGTGCTTACAATTCATTGAATCTGAGGTTCTAAAACAGTCTATAGCTATGGTATGGAACATTTGGGGCACAAATCTTCATTGTTAGTCATTTCTCACACTTGACGGGATTAGCTGGATCTTTGTAAAATGATTGCTTAGTTTGTTTTTTGTGATATTTAGGAATAGACTGGATGACAGGAAATGAAAGCACAATCGGTTGTGATTGAAATTGAGAAAGGTAGTAACTACTCCTCAGCAGTTCGGTTAGTTCTGATACCTTTGCAACAAATGATTAGCAGTGGACTTGTACTCTTCATGTCTTACACACAGGCTATGCACTGATACAAAAGCACAAAGTCACATCTGTAGAGTTGCTTTATGCATCTTGCTGCTGTCCCAGGGCACTGCTGTCTCTACTGGTCATTTTAGGTTTGTGTTTGGATCTTACCTTTTAATTTCAAATGCAAGATCCCAAAGAACTGATTCTTTTTACTTTTTTGTTCATTTTATTTCAAATTTAGGACAGGAGACTGCTAACCTGACTCCCGCTTTGTAAACATTGTTTTTCAGTCACTCAGTCGTGTCTGACTCTTTGCTACCCCATGGACTGCAGCACACCAGCCTTCCGTGTCCTTCACCATCTCCCAGAGTTTGCTGCTGTTGTCTGAGTCAGTGATATTTTTTCTTCAGTAAGAGGGAAGGAGAATGAACTATTTTGCATATACATATATTTGTGTGTGTATATATATATATACACAATATACATATTTTTTCTAATTGTTTATAGTTTGCTTATTAGCTTATACTTAAAAATTCGTCTTTTCTGAGTATTGATTCATACAACTTGGTGTTTTAATTTTATCTGTTGTCATTGAAAATTTAAGAGTCGTCTTTGAGAATAAAATGATGAATCAAATAAAATTGTGGTTCATGTATTAACTAACTTAAGTGATCATCAGCATTAGCTTGGATGGGAAAGGGAATAAGAATTGATTTCTTCATGTTCCCTGTCTAGTTCCAAAGCAAGGTTTAAAGTGTCTTTGGTGCTGTGGAGACTAGGTAATGTTCATGGAAGATGTGGAGTCTTCAAACAGTTCCTTTGGGAGTCGGTTTTAGTCTGGAAAAGGTGAAGGCATTTATGCTAAGTTATGTTAAATTGAAAACGACAAAATTTGGTAGGAAAAAATTGATGAAACACTTAATTTTTACCTTAATTAAAACTGTGTTTTATTCCTTTAGCTGCTAGGGCATTTTACTGTTTAGATAGGCTGTGTAGGTAAACCATTGGAGTAATTCTATTGGTAGTAATAAAGTTCCTGGTGCTTGGTTTGATTAATTGTTGAACATTTAGGAAAAGGAACCCCAAAACACTGTTGGTACACCTTGTACTGAATAGTAGTTTTCCTTTTTCCCGCTCAGTTTCAATGAAAGGATAAGGACTGATTTTCATTCACCTTGAGTGTATCTATCATAAGTAAAGGATTTCCAGTGACTCATGTTTATGAATCAGAAGTTTAAATCTTTGCAGGATTACTGCACTTTCAGAATCGACTAGAAATGCCAGCTATACCCTCCACTGAGAAAATGAACTAAGTTCGCTGTCTTTACACTTGTGCTCTTTTGAAAGCTTTTGATGTAAATAACACCAGTTGAGAAGTGAGAAACCTTTTATTTTAAAAAATGCAGTTTGAATGATGGAAGGTTTCCTGTCTTTGTATTTTAAAACATTTTTACAGTTGATTGTTCAAATATTGGCTTTCTGTAAAAATATGTTAAATTTAGAGCCTTTGTAGTGCAATATCAATAAATTTTGCCTACTTGGGCAGTTTTAATTACTACCTTAACCTGGCTTTTGCTACTGATACTTGTAGGTTGCAAGTTGCTAATATTTTGGCTGCATCTCTTTGGACCAATAAAAAATGACAAATGTGAGATAAAGGTATGTTTATATGATAGGAAGAAATATTAAAAGGTAGAATGTCTCTGCAAAAAATGAAAGTAACTGGTATGTATTCTCCATCTGAATTTACAGTTTGGTTGTTGACTTTCAAAGCAAAGTTGTATTGTGAGTGAAATACATAAATCCAGCATTTCTTAAATTTGTATTAGAGTCGGGTTTTCTGAATGTAATGCTTGCCAGTCCTTGGATCTCAGGGGTCAAAGAAACACCATTCTTCTTTGCTGAAGACCTCAGATATATGATAGCAGTTTTTAAAAAAAATTTTAAGAAAGGACTTCCCTGTTGTGCAGGGGGTGCAGATTCTATCCCTGGTCAGGGACGTTCTGCATGCTGCAGCCAAAAAAATAAAAGAGGAAAGTTGTGTCATACTCTTATTGTCAAAGGTACTTTGCTTTGATGATGAGAACTGACATCTGACAGACACGATGCAGAGCTGCTCACCATCCTTCTTTATAGTCATGGATGACCTTCCAGCTCACAGTTACATTTCTTCTTTCAGTCATTTTTAAAAAGGAAAAAAGATCTAGATCCTTCGATAGATAACTAACTCCCTAGTCAATCCAAATTTGGAAAGGTAGCCCATGGAGATGGGTGACAGATGGTGATGATTTCTTTGGCTCATGGTCATCTTGACAATAGTCTGTCTAGTTTCCCGCTTTGATAAGAGCTTGCAATGTAACTACCGAACCTGTGATGTTTGACATTAAATGTTGGTATTGCAGAAGGAGAGTCATATCCTTCAATGAATACAGGTAAAAAGCACATTATGGAATTAGAAATATTTATTCAGAATATAAGAATGTTTGTAAAATATTATAAATGTCTCTGTATAAATAAATGGAGTTTTTATTTAAAAAACAATTCTATATCAAATAACACGAAGCTACTTTACAGCAGCTAAGCCTAAAGGCATCTGGAAACATTTAAAGCAGATAAGTGAAGAGTCTAAAACATCACAAGGTATGGTACACTGTTAAGTGTCAGCCTTAAAGTGAGATTTTAATACAGTAGAACAATACTGACAGATGCAGACTTAGTCACGTGTGCGTCAATAACTGACAGTACATTCAAGCGGCTTAAAAGCACATTTTCAAATAATAGGAAACTAAAATCACATGCAAAGTCAGTCAGTCTTGACAATGTCTAAAAACTGATTAGAAGTAGAAAAGTGAACATGTCTCATCCTCTTTGCATTGGGTTCAAACAGAAGCAGATAGATAATATTGGGGCTCCCATTCACCTGGCTGTCCATGGGCACTGTGAGTGAGGACCACAAAGAGAACATGTTCTCCATGGACTAGATTTGCCTAATGGTGCGGAAGTGAGCAGTAGAGCCAGAATGAATAAGCAGGTCATGAATATGAGGGATTTTGTCTCTAGCTTGCTCTGTACTGCTGAGCTGATGTTTCAGATGATTAGCGGATGAGTGATTTTTGTACCAACCCTGACTGGAAAAAAATCAGTGCTACTGGGCCAAGGGTGTGATTATCCAATAGCAGTTGCTGTTACTGGGATGGAAGGATTTCTTGGTCATGTGCAAAATCTCACTCAAATGCAGTGTGAGAGTTTATGCAGTGTAACCCTTCACCAAAAATAGTTGTCTGTATGCAAATGTATCTTTCTCTGCATAAGAATTAGGAAAACAAGAATGTGTGAACAGCTGCTGTTCACCTTGTATCCTTTTCCACTTCCTTAAACAGCCACTGAGTGCTCCTTGATGCTGTGGTAGCTACAGCCAGCATTACATTAATTGATAATTTTGGTGCCAGTTGTGGAAAATTACCGTATGGCAGCCTAAGGCATTCATTCACTAGTGAACACAAACTTCAGAAACTTAACTTCAGGTAAGAGAAACAGGAACTTAGAAGGTGACAATAAGCGCTAACTACAGTCTGGCCTGTGTGAACATGAGATCTGAGTTAACTAGAATAGGATTTGGATAGACTTAAGACATAATTTGTGTTTTGTAACAAGTGATGCCTCTACAGAGTAGTGCCCAGCAAGCCTCAGTGAAAGGTTGTAATAGTATCTCTGCTGTCAAGTAGGCCATTCCATTGGAGAAACAGAAAAATAATTGTTAACGTGATTTTTTTTCAGAATTTTTTATAGTGTTACCAAGCGGCCCCTTGGTGCAGAAAAAATAATGTTTCTCATGCTTCTTTCCCTCCCGCAAAATCTTTGGCAGCCCACAAAATCTTTGGCAGCCCTATGGGATGCATCCTAATTAAATTCAGTTCAGAAATTGCAGTCATCAGAATTCTTTCCCCCTTTGACCTCTAAAAACTGTCTAATTAAAAGCTGTTTGCTGTACTTAGAAATAGGTGCGACTGTAAACTTAGGAAACATGATCTTTTTACTTCATACTTTGATGGATGAGACACATTTCCAACTATACATTTGCAAATAATTTATGGAAAAAGCTTACGACTTTAAATTAGAAGTCATTAATAACACAAGTGGGTAACTTCTATAGTCTTTACTTCACTCAAAACACAAGCATGGCACCCCCAACTCATGAGAGCTTTAAGATATTTAATAGAATTTAAAAATAATTGCAGGATAATTTCTATGGGCCATAGGAAACAATTCATGCCATGGGTAACTATGAGGCATTTTTTTTCACTTAAAATAGTAATCTGTATGCAGGTGGGAACTAGGCCACTTACCGGTGATTTCAAGATTTTCTTAGAACAGTAGACTCTTTGCTGTCCTCATCCTAAAAAGAAAGTCTCCTCGGCTCTTAACGCGCACTGGCTCCCAGAATAGGAGAGCGTCCAGTTCTCCGGGGTCCCTGTAAAGCTTGGCTGCAGAGGCTCAGGAAAACTTCCTAAGTTACACATCACCTCACAAGAGAATTAGCCAACCATGTTTTAACTGGCACTTGGGTTTTTTTTTTTTTTTAATTCTAACATTCCAATTTCTGGCAGCATGGGTATTAACCTCAGAAACCTGGCATGCCAGCAGATGGGAGTGAATACACAACAGTTAATTACCTGCATGGGCCATGATAAAATACCTGTGAGGTAGGGCGAGCATGAGAAATCCCAACCGTCTGATCGCTTAAGATACAATCGTGTCACTTTGGGTATCATCTCAAAAGGGGGTCTTACTGCCTACCAGCCCATGGCAGTTTAGGTAGCTGGTACACGAAGTTTGACAGAACATCAGGTCCATTTGGTTGGCGCACGTGTGGATGGCACTACAGCTCCAGACAGAGGTCTCTCTCACTTGAGATTCTGCCTCAGTGTAGTAGTGGGAAGTTATACTCCAGCGGAACTGGGAAATGAGTTTTTTCTTCTCACGCCCATTTCTCTTAAGAGCCAGAGATCAAACTGAACAGCGAGGGTGACTGCCTAAAAGGGGTAACCACTGAGGAAACTGGATTCAAACAACTAAAAATGAAAGTCTGAACATTTTTAACCTTGTTCAAGTTAGATAATGAGGATCATTGTTTACCTCTGATGCAGATGTTAATATAAACCTGTTCCTATTTAGAAAGAAGAATTCAGGTTGTAAAAAAAAAGAAAATGATCCAGGCACCTGCAATCATTTATTTCATCAGTGCGATTTTAGTAAGCCTTGCAATTAGCATAATAACCAAGTGCCCGTCAGTTAACCTTCAACAAGAGTCTTGGGGAGTATGTGAAGAATACAAGGAAAGGTAATCAACTATTTAATAGTTTTTATTCTACACATTTATAAAAGTAACAGTTTTGCCAGGGAAAGTGTTCACCCAACCAGTATTATGTGGAAATATAATTTCAAAATGAGCTAAGTAGGATCAGTAATGCCAGGGGCTCATCACGTGGGAACTGAGACTGCCCACATCTGGGATGACCTCCGTGTGTCTAGAAGGCAGGCTCTGTTCTCCCTTGCAGTGGTGGTGGGGATGAAAGCCTCCACCTGTGTGACATGACACCCGGTCCCTGCCCTTCACAGCCTGCTTTGCTTCGGGAAGATGTTTCCCCTGAGCAAGTGGGAAAAATAGTTTCATCTGCTACACTTTTTTTCCTAAAAACACACTTTTGGGTCATTACATTTTCCTATCCAAAGAGTAAAAACTGACTTATTGTCACAAGGACAAAGTTTACCTTATATAACAGAAACAGAAGCCGGTGGGGGCCTTTGCAGTGACCAGAGCACCCTAGAGCTGGGCCTGAGACCAGCTGACGATGACTGTTTGAAGATGGGGCGGCCTCGCTGCTGGCCTGAGACAGGACGGAGCGTCCTTGGGGGGTGGATGTGCTCTGCAGACGGTGGCTGGGGTGTCCTTCCCTGTCAGACTGAAGGCTGTGGAATCTGCGTCCTGCCTCTGAGAACAGCTCACTGACACCAAGACATGAATGCAGTGATCTGGTCGTAAGCAGATCTTTGAACTGTAGCGTTGGGCATCTTTCTTCTAAGTGACTTCGGGTGGGTCTTCAGAAAAAATGGCAAGTGGTCCTTTAAAATGTTGTCAGCCTAGGGTGGTGACAACTGAAAAACTGCAACGGGGAACATTACAGTAGAAAAGGGGTGAAGAGTTGATTTTCAAATGGAAGACCTTCCTGAAAGAATTCAGGTACTTTGGTCCTGCCCAGTCCTGTCACCATTTTGCTAGAACTGACCCCCGTGGAATCACCATCTGCCACCCATTGCCATGTTTCTGGGGGCTAAGAGGAGGCCGCCTCAACTTTCCCTCGCCGTCTGCCCTTTGGAACAGCAGGCGCGCACTCCTGAGCTGGTGCCGCAGTAGCAGTCTCTCAGATAGGTGGATCAGCTGCAGAACATTTCCCTCGAGAGAGAGACAGGTCCAGAGCCATCAGCATGTTCAGGTCAGGGAGCTTTGATACACGGATAACAGCAGTTCTGCGGTGCCCGAGTCCGGGAAAGTACTAATGTGCCTCTCCTGACAGTTCAGGTCCCTGACAGGGATCAACAGGACTCCCAGCTGTTAGTAAGGCGGCACTGGGACAGGGGGATTCCTGTCTAAAGAGTGTTCCCTGCCCTTGCCCGCCTCCACTGTGAGGTCAAGGAGGTCTTCCTTCTCCCATTCAGAGCTGTTCAGACCCAACTGCTCTACCTGTAGCCTCAACATAACCTGGGACTGGAAGGAAACCTGTGTGTTGTCCGCCTGTGATCAACCTCCTGGAACACCTCTGAGTGACAGCTGCCTCCTAAAGACTTGACACCTGGTACTTGAAAACCAAAGCCTGGTTGCAGGAAACGAAGCAGCAGTTCTAGATGCTGAGCACCGTCTCCCCTCTGCACCCCCACCCCCCATCAGTTTTCCCCAGAAGGAAAGGAGAAATGTGAGATGCTCAAGGTAAGGCTGCAAAAACTGGAAAATCAAACAGATGATGCCTGGATTATACCGCAGATACAGAAAATGTGGGTGAGGGACAGAGCCCATGCTGAAAGCAGCAGGAAGCCCTGTGGAGCCAGTGCGTGGGGCAGGAGTCCCCACGCTGCCCGCCGCCCAGGAGGTGAGGGCGGGACCCTCGGGGGACAGTCTATACCGCCTCACCAGGGCCACCTGCCCCGAGGTTGAGTCCAGGGCGCCTTCCTGCCAACCTTCCCTGTCCTTCTTCCGACAGGTCCTGTCCTCTGAGGCCCCCTCCTCAGTGACTGCTAGACTCTAGCCTCCACGGACAGAACCGTGGAGCTCAAGTGCCCACTACAGGGACGTTTCGTTGGTGTGAGGTCTGGAGTTCTCCTCCTCCAGCAGAGCTATCCTTTGCTTGAGCATCCTAACTTGGGTCTCATGTCTCTCCACCATGGCCATCATCTGAGACTCCAACTTCTTCAGTTTGTTTTGATGCTTCTTCTTTGCTTTCTCATAGGCAGCCACCAGGTTGCTATATGGGCACAGAGGGAAATGAGAATGAAGGCTTATCTTAAGTAGCACTGAGACACACACACTGGGTGACCTGGTCTGGTAAGTACCACTTGGAAAGAACAGAGGCCACTGGGCCTCCTAAATAAGGGTTTGAAATCAGGTGGTTAGTATTTCAACTCTTGGGCTCTCCTGGTGGCTCCGTGGCAAAGAATCCACCTGCCAATGCAGGAGACAGAAGTTCAATCCCTGGGTTGGGAAGGAAATGGCTGCCCACCCCAGTTTTCTTGCCTTGGAAATCCTATGGGATTTCCACAGAGGAGCCTGGTGGGCTGCAGTCCATGAGGTCGAAAAAGTCTGACACGACTTAGCAACTAAACAGGGGTCGCAGCACTCAGGGTCACTCACGTATTGACTTAACCACAGTTAATCTGTCACGGAAATACAAGTAGTAGGTCTGTTGCTGTTCCAAGGCTGCTTACAGTCCATTGCAACACTGCAATCCTAAGTCACCTCCATAGCATGCAGACAGACAGGCCCCAGCAGCTGTCCTTGATGCTGTGGCTGACAGACTCAGAGCTCACAGGCCATGAACTAATGCTGCCAGCCAAACCCAGGTCTCTGGGGGATGAGGGCGGGGGTCTCCATACCCTGTGCTGTGTTTAGGCGTGTCTGACTCTCTGCCACCCCACGGACCCACCCTCCTCTGTCCTTAGGGATTCTCCAGGCAAGAACCCTGGAACGGGTAGCAGTTCCCTTCTTCAGGGATCTTCCCGACTCCAGGAATTGTACCTGGATCTCCCGCATTGCAGGCGGAGTCTTCACCAGCTGAGCTATCAGAGCTATCACTCCACACCCTCTGTGGTTCAAAACAGCACTCCCACCTCCCTTCTATATAGTGTCAGGTTCTCAAAGCCCAGGACTCCCAAAGCCTTCTGAAGGGAAATGTGAGGTCCTTTATTTCTGTGTGAAGCTGGGTTTTCTTAGAATGTTTCAAAACAACACACTGCCTGTGGAAGCAGATGGGAGAATCCAGCTGTCTTCTATTAAAGCAGACATTAAAAACATTTGCAAAATTGTAAAAACAGTGCCCCTCTTCTAATTACTTTTTGGAAAACTGATTTTTAAAATAAATGTCATTTGTGTTACATGTCATGAGTTGGGTTTTTTTTCCTTTTTTTTGGTAAATGAATAAAACCTTAAAAATCTCATTTGAGAAACTAATAGACAAGTTTTATTGATAAATTGGAAGAACAAAACTTTGAGGTCCTTTTTTTTTTTTTAAGTGTGAAGGTGTCATGTCCCATCTTAGAGCATTGCTTCCTGAAGTACCCCACCTGATTCTTGAATGCTGCTCAAATAGAATGTTGTGTAGCCAGTTTTGTTTGGGAAATGGTGGATTAAAACTAGGCTGACTTTTGTTTTTAATTGTATGACTTTTCAGAACCTCTCCTATTTGAAGTGCTAAGAGGGGACCATGGTTGGCTACATCTGCCCTTTTTAAAGAGCATTCCTCAGGTTTCTGTGGAACACGGGGAAATGAAGCCCTAGGGAGGAGTGCGCTCCAAGGAGGCAGCTGAGGACATACCAACGTCCACAGTCAGTTCCCGGCAGTTACAGTGTGTAAATTCAGGAACCACTTGGATTATAGACAGTGAGGTTGTACCTGTTGGCTCGCTTTAGGTCGTTAACAAACTCTGCCGATTGCTGGTGTCGGATTTCACTGCTCTTTGTGAGTCTTTCCAAGGCACTCACCAACTCTTGAACTCTGGCCTTTAATTTCTTCTCTCTGTATCAAGGAGAGATGAAGCACATGCCATTTAGTAACGGAGACGATGGATCAGGCTGCTGCCCTGACGGGGGCAGAGTGGAGCACGACTTAGGCGGCCAAGTCCAAAGCCCGGAGTCCTGAGCAAAGGGGAGAGGGCCCGGGACCCCAGCACCTGGCTGCCGTGTTCCCTGAAGGCCTGCTGGGTTGGCTCTGTTTAATGGTAGAGCCCTTGAGAGAGGTGTGTGTCGCGGAGGAACAGTACAGGAAGTTGTTTCTCCTCTTCCAAGCTCCTGGAGAAGTTCCTCCAGGCAGACCCAGGCCAGTGGGCCAGCAGAGCGCAGCCTGCCCATAGAACCCGGGCCTGGGCTCAGGCCTTTTCCCACGCTGCTCAGCATCTCCGGAACCCCCGGGGGCTCAAGAGCACACACCGGGTCTGGGCGCTACCTGGGCCAGGTCCCCGCTCAGTGAAACCAAGGCGAGTCTACCTTGTAAAACAGAAAAGGTGGTTCTCTGTGAAAGTCCTTGATCACATTTCCCACATTTAAAAAGGATGGAGGTTATATCTGCACTTTCATTCGACTCCCCCTTGGCTTCAAGTCTGGTGGGTCTTTACTACTACAGTGATCCGAGCTGACTGACTTGGGAGGTCTGGGGTGTCCCGTCCGCTTACTGCCTATGAGAGGAGGACATGGGCAGGGGGACAGGACTGGCCACCGTCCTCCCGAGGCCCCCGTCTGGCACAGTGTCACTCTGTGCAGCGCGCTTGGCACAGGCCAGCGCAGCCTGCGTGACTGGTTCAGCAAGCTCCCCACTGGCACGTTGGCTCCAGGGTGGCAAGGACCTTCTTCGGCTTGTTGCGCAGTGTATCCCCAGCGTCATGCCCGAGAGACAGTTTCACAGCGGCAGCAGTGAAAAGAAATCACTGAAGGTATGTGGTACCTTGGAGCATATCAGGTAACCAGGATTTATGGAAGACATTCCTCTAAGAAAAAGTCACGGGTGTGTGAGGAATGTAGGTGAGCACAATGAGTCTGGAAGGCAGTTGGGCAGCATCTAGCAAAATAAAAAATGAACATATCCCTTGACTAAGCAACTTCTAGGGATCTTAGAGAAACATGAGATTACAGTTGGATTCACTGCAGCACTGCTTAGAACAGCTAAGAATGAGAAACAACCAGAGAGCTGGTTAAGCTACATTCTGCTTTCAGTTCTGTTGAAATGCTCTGCAGTTAAAAAATGCAGGCTGACGTGCCCTGGAATGGAAAGGTATCTGATACACTGTCAAATGAAAAGGGTGAGCTCTATTGGATGCCACAAGTTTGCAGAAACGTGAATATCTGATACACTGTGATGGACGACGAAAAGGCTAAGTGCTCAACAGTGCTGAACTCTTGCAAAGAGGGCATGGGACACTTTCATTTTCTGCTCATTTCAAGTTGTTTGAAATGTTCCCAATTCTGAAAGCTTTTGTAAAGTGTAGGATGGGTGTGTGGGGGTCACCTCGAGTGGGTGGACTGTCAGGAGCTCTGGGGTTCAGCCATGATTCACCCCTCCTGGCTTTTCAAATATCTGATCTTTGACATGTCTGCCCCCAGCTACTGTAAGTGCAGTTGCAGCTTCCCAAATTCATTAATGAAGAAAGGTGTTGCACACAAAAATGTAGGCCTACTTGCATGAGGATGGTGGAAGAAAGATATTTGAAAAAGTGAGCGTCACACCTAGTGACTTCCTCCCACCCTAAAGAGAGCGGGAGCCTCCTGCAGAGCCTCCTGGTTAGCGCCTCCTGTTTGCTGAGGCTTCTGGGTCCCGGCAGCCACCAGGAATTCCTCAGATCTGGCTGCAGTTCCCACTGGGATCCTAGAGTGGCACCGTCTCCCACCAGGATGAGACTGGCATCTGGGGAGGGCAGCTCCTGCCTCCCTGCCCAAACCACCGCCTCAGCCTTGCAGGGCCCTCTGTCAGCCCAGGGAAAGTTAGGAGAGCATGGAAGATCTGTCCCCTCGGCCCTCTGACTATAAAGAGAGAAGAATTATCGTTTTACATTTTGTTACTGTTTTGATTCTTTTATTCTAGAGTTGATTGATAGTGCAAAAGGGAAGAAAATTATGAAGAGAATTTAACATCTAACCGTGAATTCAAATTGCTAACAAAACTGCCCGGAGCAGTACCGCTCCCACCACGGGCCACACGGCGTACCTGCCCAGCTCCGGAAAAGTGAGGATCTCCCAGCCCCAACACTGCAAAGGGCTTCTTGCCCTGGGGCCTGTGGCCGGTGCCAGTGAGGACAGGACCCAGGGAAGCAAGAGAAGCCTTCACAGACCCTCCCCAACCCTAGGGAGTGGGGGAGACGGTCAAGGCTGGGGGTAGGAAGCCACATCTGGAAGCTGAGAGCTGTTCCCTGAACCCCTCAGGCCTCAGGAAGGCAGACAGGAGTGAACTGCTGTTCAAACTCTAGAACTGTGATGCTGATTTATTTAAAGCCACAAAGACAGGCTGAAACTCAAATCTAAAACACTAATTACTTTCTACTTGTTGTGTTTGAATGAGGCAGCCGCCTCCAGTAAGAGCCATGCCTCCAGCGTTGCTTGTCTGGATTGAAACACTAAACCCTGCACGGTAACAATTCCAGAGCCGCCTTACACCAGCCTCCAAGGGTCAGGAGCCCTTTGGCTCCTTGAGACATGGCCAGTCTGAGCTGAGATGTGCTGTAAATGTGCAGTACCCGCTGGGGCTTTCCTGGTGGCTAAGTGGCAAAGAATCCACCCGCCGTGCAGAGGACACAGGTTCAACCCCTGATACGCCTCGGAGCAAACAGGCCCACATGCCACAACTCCTGAGCGTGTGCTCTAGAGCCCACTAGAGGTCAGCTACGAAGCTCTGCTCCTAAAGCGCACACGCGCCCTTGACCCTGTGCTCCCCGGTAAGAGAAGCCCGCACACGGCAACTAGAGTAGCCCCTGCTTTCAACAACTAGAGAGAGCCCACACAAAGACCTAGTGCAGCCAAGAATAGGCTCAATATAAAAAAAGAATGTAAGATAACTAAAAATACTGAATATACGTTAAAATGATAATATCGATATTCTAGATACAATTGGGGTAAATATGTTAATGTCCCTGCTTTTAACAGTTCTCAGCTATTAGAAAACGCAGATCACACAAATGATGTGGACAGGACTGCACTAAGCCTGCGTCTGTAACTGACAATGCCGGGGGTGACCCTGGATTCTGGTCAGTAGATTTGGGTTGAGACCCAGGAATTAGTTTTAAGAAGTGCTCCATGTGATCAAAACAGCATGATATTGGCATAAAAATAGACATGTGATCAATGGAATAGAATAGAGAGCCCAGAAATAAACCCATGCATATATGGTCAGTTTATGACAAAGGAACCAAAAATACCCAACAGGGAAAGGACAGTTTCTTAGATAAATGGTCACAGGAGAACTGGATACCTACATGCAAGAGAATGAACCTGGATCACTGTCTTACACCGTAGAAAACAAAGTAACTCAAGTGTTAGGTTAATGGGTGAGGCCGGAAGCCATCAGACTCCTAGAAGAGAACATAAGCACCTTGACACCAATCCTGGTGATGGTTTTTTGAATCTGACACCAAAAGCAAAGGCAACAATAGCAAAAGTAGAGAAGTGGGGCTATATTAGATTCTTCTGTACATCAAAGGAGACCAACAAAATGAAAAGAACCTACTGAATGGGAGAAAATGGTTACAAATCATGTCTTATCTAATAAGGGGTTAGTACCTATAATACTGGAGAAGGGAATGGCAACCCACTCCAGTATTCTTGCCTGGAGAATCCCATGGACAGAGGAGCCTGGTGGGCTGCAGTCCACTGGGTTGCAGAGTCGGACATGACTGAGGGACAGCACGAACACGAGCACCCATAATGCTCCCCTGGTGCTCAGACGGTGAAGCATCTGCCTGCAGTGCAGGAGACCCAGGCTCAATCCCTGAGTCGGGGAAGTCTTCTGGAGGAGGAAATGGCAACCCACTCCAGTGCTCTTGCCTGGGAAATCCAACGGCGAAGCCTGGTAGGCTACAGTCCATGGGGTTGCAAAGAGTCAGACACGCCTTCACTTTCACTTTCACCCATAATACACAAACACATACAACTCAACAGCAAAAAAAAAAAAACAAAAAAACAAAAACACACCACCACCAGATTAAAAAGTGAGCAGAACCTGGGGTTTGAATGGAAGAGGAAATAAAGTATAAGAAATAAGCATAAGGTCTGAATGGGCATTTTCTCAAAGACATACAGATGGCTAATAGGCATGTGAAAAGATGCTCAACATCACTGATCATCAGGGAAATGCAAATCGAAACCACAATGAGATACCACCTCACACCGGTCAGAATGGTTACTATTAAAAAAATATAAGGACAAGAAGTCACAAGTTTTGGTAAGGATACAGAGAAAAGGGAAACCCTGTGTACTGTTGGTGGGAATGTAAACTGGTGCAGCCACTAAGGAACAGAATGAAAATTTCTCAAAAAATTAAAACTAACATGATCCAGTAATTCCACCTCTGGGTATGTACCCAAAGAAAATGAAATCACCATCTTGGAAAGATACCTGCACCCTCATGTCACCGCAGCATTATTTACAACAGTCAAGATAACGAGCACAACTTCTAAGTGCCCATCAGCGGATAAACAGGGATGTGGTACGCATCGAAAATGCAATATTACTTGGCCACAAAAAAGTGAAACTGCCATCTGCAGCAACATGGATGGACCTTGAGGGTATTATGCTACGTAGAAATAAGACAGAGAAAGACTCATACTGTATGATCTCATGTGTATGTGGAATCTAAAAAACCAAAACCAAAAGCCACAAGCTCACAGATTCAGAGAACAGACCGGTGGTTGCCAGAAGTGAGAGTTGGAGGTGGGCGAAATGGGTGAAGGGGATTAAAGGGCACACACTGCCAGTTGTAAAATAAGTCCTGAAGGTGTAGTGTATAATATGGTGATTAAACTTATTATTACTGTATTGTGTATTTGAAAGTGGCTAAGAAAGATCTTAAAAGTTATCATCATAAGAAATTTTTTGGTAACTATGGTGACAGATGTTAACCAGACTTATTACAGTGATCATTTTGCAATATGTGCAAATACTGAATCATCACATTGTACACCAGAAACTAATATAATGTTATAAGTCCATCATACCTCAGTAAAAAATGAATGCCTCAGGTGATTTCTTCTTCTTGTGCAAATTTTGAAAACTGGTAAGGCAGCAGGGCTTTTTACCTGGGTCTACAGATGAATTTCATGTTGTCTTGAACTCTGAATTTTTATGCAAAGTTACATGCACAGTTCTACTGAAGACTATACAGCTTTACTCAGATTTTTCAAGGATGACTTCAAAAATGCTATAAGCCGTTCACCTCAACCATTCACATCCTTGTAGTTTCTAATTCAACTCTGCTTGGCTTTCAGTTAAGAAAGAATTTATATGGTTTGTCTAGGTAATAAGTCTAAAAGAAGCACTTTCATAGGCTCCACGTAGATGAGAAAGTACAACGTAAACACTACATGTTTCATTTGCCCCTTGAGTGGCAGTGCGTTCACACAGAATTTTCTGAAATGCCCAGAACTGTGCCATCCTTGCCTTGTTTTCTGGTCCGCAGTATCAGTCAGTTCAGTTCAGTTGCTCAGTCGTGTCCGACTCTTTGCGACCCCACGAATCGCAGCATGCCAGGCCTCCCTGTCCATCGCCAACTCTCGAAGTTTACTCAAACTCATGCCCATCGAGTCAGTGATGCCATCCAGCCATCTTATCCTCTGTCATCCCCTTCTCCTCCTGCCCCCAATCCCTCCCAGCATTAGGGTCTTTTCCAATGAGTCAACTCTTCGCATGAGATGGCCAAAGTACTGGAGTTTCAGCTTCATAATCAGTCCTTCCAATCAACACCCAAGAGTGATTTCCTTTGAGGATGGACTGGTTGGATCTCCTTGCAGTCCAAGGGACTCTCAAGAGTCTTCTCCAACACCACAGTTCAAAAGCATCAATTCGTCGGTGCTCAGCTTTCTTTACAGTCCAGTTCTCACATTCATACATGACCACTGGAAAAACCACAGCCTTGACCAGATGGACCTTTGTTGGCAAAGTAATGTCTCTGCTTTTTATTATGCTATCGAGGTTGGTCATCACTTTCCTTCCAAGGAGTAAGTGTCTTTTAATTTCATGGCTGCAGTCACCATCTGCAGTGATTTTGGAGCCCCCCAAAATAAAGTCTGACACTGCTTCCACTGTCTCCCCATCTATTTCCCATGAGGTGATGGGACCAGATGCCATGATCTTAGTTTTCTGAATGTTGAGGTTTAAGCCAACTTTTTCACTCTCCTCTTTCACTTTCATTAAGAGGCTTTTTAGTTCCTCTTCACTTTCTACCATAAAGGTGGTGTCATCTGCATATCTGAGGTTATTGATATTTCTCCCAGCAGTCTTAATTCCAGCTTGTCCTTCGTCCAGCCCAGCGTTTCTCATGATGTACTCTGCATATAAGTTAAATAAGCAGGGTGACAATATACAGCCTTGACATACTCCTTTTCCTATTTGGAACCAGTCCGTTGTTTCATGTCCAGTTCTAACTGTTGCTTCTTGACTTGCATACAGGTTTCTCAGGAGGCAGGTCAAGTGGTCTGGTATTCCTATCTCTTTCAGAATTTTCCACAGTTTATTGTGATCCACAACAGTTGAAGGCTTTGGCATAGTCAATAAAGCAGAAATAGATGTTTTTCTGGAACTCTCTTGCTTTTTCGATGATCCAGCGGATATTGGCAGTTTGATCTCTGGTTCCTCTGCCTTTTCTAAAACCAACTTGAACATCTGGAAGTAAGCCCTCACAATTATGAACCTTTATTGCTGGCTCCCGCTAGTACCACCAAAACCCACGTGTCCCAGCACACTACAGGTTTCACTTACAGGTCTTCCCACCCTCTCACCCCTAAAAGGTTATTTTTGGTCATGAAAGGTCTTCTGAATCTTACTCTAGCCACAGGTGCTTTTTATCTGCTTTAAGGGAAGCACAGAGTTGTTGGCAGAGGCATATCCTCAGGGGATTTGAGGGGTAGACTCGTGGAAGTTTGCAGGTGACAAGCAAAGCTGGGTGGGCAGCCAGGCAGGAGACGGCCTTGCAGGCCGTGCGGTGAGGCTGTCTGTGGCCGGGGATCTGGAAGCAGGGCAGCCTTCCCCTCAGGTCATGACCAGCAGCGGTGTTGGACCACAGCTGGGGGACGGGCGGGGCCGGCACTAGCCAGGACGCCTTCCAGAGGAGCGCCCATCAGACCCAGCCTCTGGGAGTCGTGCCCACCGGGCCTGGAGTTGCTTGGTAATTGGGAGAATTGTCTCCTTCTGGGGTTCCTCTGCCTCACCTTCCATGCACTGGTTAACCCCCAGCCAGGCTTCTATCTCCAGTGGTAACTGTCCCGAGGTCACCGGGGCTCTGGGTGTTGCAGTCTGTCCCGCTCTGACCTGAAGCACCTTCTCCACCTCCCCTCAAGCCTGGCTTCCATCCCACTTCACTGGCTGTGCCTGGCATCTGCCCTGGCTCCCTGTCCTCTGCACCTCTGCCTGCTGAGAGTATCTGGGACTTGGGCCTGGACTCTGTTTTATAGCCCACCCTTTCTTGCTTCTCTCCATTCCCACTTATTTTCCTAAAAACTACCTACGTGCTAAAACCTCCTGACTTTCATGTGCATCTTCAATTCAGCAGGTGTGAAGGAGATCTGGGCGGTCTGCCGCATCCACGCCTCTGCCCTGTGAGGTGTGCAGCAGCACCTCCTGCCCAGTGGCCGACACCAGCCTCGAGTCAGCCCTGACGCCCCTCTCCTTCATCCTGCGTGTCCGCTCGGCAGCAGACCCCGCAGATGGGGGCCGTGCCTGCCACCACCACCAGATCCAAGCTGCCGCTGTTTCACATCTCAGCCACCACCGGAGCCTCCTACTTGGTTTATCTGCTTCACCTTTGTACCCCGCAGTCAGGTTTCCACAGAGCAGCCAGAGGAATTTTCTAATATGACAAAATCAGATCATATTATTGCACTGCATTTAGAATCAAGTCCACGGTCTTACTTTGATTAAGCCCTGCTTGACCCAGGCTTTGGTATCACCTTCCCCCTTGGACCCTGGAATCCTATCCATTCTCAGCCCACACCAAGCTTTTTTTTCCCAGGACAGAACCCTGTGTGGTCAGTCCCCTCTCCTTGGGATGAACTTCCTCCACTACGCTATGTTTCCTCCTTGTCTCAGCTTAAATGTCACCTCCTCAGAGAAGCCCACCCTGACCACCCATCTAAACAAACGTCCCAGAGTTACATCATCCCCAGCATCTTGTCATTTCCCCCATTACTTATTGCAATCTATATATATATTTTTGAAAGAAGATCTCTGTAGTGACTATGATCCTATATATTCCTTCATGGTAGATTGCCAGGAGAAATATCAATAACCTCAGATATGCAGATGACACCACCCTAATGGTAGAAAGTGAAGAGGAACTAAAGAGCCTCTTGATGAAGGTGAAAAGGAGAGTGAAAAAGCTGGCTCAAAACTCAACATTCAAAAAACGAAGATCAAGGCATCCAGTCCCATTACTTCATGGCAAATAGATGGGGAAACAATGGAAACAGTGAGAGACTTCATTTTCTTGGTCTCCAAAATCACTAGGGATGGTGACTGCAGCCATGGAATTAAAAGATGCTTGCTCCTTGGAAGAAAAGCTGTGACCATCCTAGACAGCTTATTGAAAAGCAAAGACATCACTTTGTTGACAAATATCCGTCTAGTCCAAGCTATGGTTTTTCCAGTAGTTGTGTATGGATGTGAGTGTTAGATCATAGGGAGAGCTGAGCACTGAAGAATTGATGCTTTTGAACTGTGATGTTGGAGAAGACTCTTGACAGTCCCTTGGACTGAGATCAAATCAGTCCATCCTAAAGGAGATCAGTCCTGGGTGTTCACTGGAAGGACTGATGTTTAAGCTGAAACTCCAATACTTTGGCCACTTGATGTGAAGAAATGACTCACTGGAAAAGACCCTGACGCTGGGAAAGACTGAAGGTGGGAGGAGAAGGGGGCGACAGAGGATGAGATGGTTGGATGGCATCACTGACTCAATGGACATGAGTTTGAGCAAACTCCGGGAGATGGTGAAGGACAGGGAAGGCTGCCATGCTGCAGTCCATGGGGTTGCAAACAGTCAGGCACCACCGAGTGATTGAACAACAAAATGTCTATAGAGTCCAAACTACTCATCTTTTAAAAGAAAATCCAGCCAGCAGTAGTAGCTATGCTAACTCCTTTACAAGCATAAAGTTATTGAATTCTCACCACAAACCTTGGAGGTCAGTCCTGTTATCACTCTAGTTTTGTAGATGAGGCACTTGAAGTGCAGTTGAAGAGATTTGCCAGTGACGCCGATGGAGCTGGGATGCACTTGGGCCCTGTCTGTGAGTCAGCATGTCGCTGCAGTGTGCCGAGTCACAGAGAGCAGATAGTGGAACAGGAGGCTGGTGAAAAGCCCAGGCCTGCGGAGCTAAGGAGGATAAGGATGCTCTGCAGGTGTTGAGTTGGTGTGGGTCTGCCTAGAATAGCAGCAAGATGGCGGCCCAGACCACGTTTCCTGCAGATCTCGCCGCTGCATTACCTGTGCTACAGGGCTCTTTGATGTCTCCATCACTGCCTTTATGAGATCCGAGCGGAAGGCCTTCTCTCTGAGCTTTTGGAACATGGGGGAATGACAGAAAGATGAAGAAACCTCACTGACCCACCTCAACCCCCGGGATGAGAACTGATCTTTCCCTTGGCCTTGTGAGACCAGCTCTGGAGCTCAGCCATTTATTTACAAGGTAATGAACTTATAGGCACACTGTGTGTTCCATTAACATCCTGTAGACCCCTGTGCATTTATGGAATTCTAAGCACAACCTCTACTGCCTGATGGCTATTATAAATACGCCACATAGGAAGAACCAGCAAGTGCAAGTTTAAGAAAACAGCACCTTTAAAAATAATGGTCCCACTAATGAAATGGTGATGATCCTGCAGCCTCAGCGGGGCTCCCTCTTTAAAAGGACTTCAATCAGCTCCCGCTTCATTTCAATCCAGTATGTGAGTGCTCAGGAGCAGTATTAATTCATAGCTCCTGGAACAGGGGTCAATGGGTACCATCAAGTCTGGAAGATTTCTAGAGCTGGGCAGATATTTTTTGGAACTCAGACGTGGATCTGAACTCCAGGAGGCTCCCTGTGGTTTGCCCTGAGGCTCTCTGACAACCACGGGCTCCGTGGGCACTGATGGTGATGAGTGGTCTGTGCCATCGGGGCACAGACAAGAGGTGCCTGAGGAACCTTCAGGAAGACGAGTGTCCGGCTGGAGGGGTAAGAAGGAAGGGTTCACAGCTTGAGAGAGACGGGGTGGGGTGGGGGTATAAAGCAAAGGGCATGCTCATGGAAAGATGAACCATCTGGATGAATCTGGACCACAGATAATGTGTAGGGAAACATTTGAAATACAGGCTAAGAAGTTAAGTTAGGGACCTACACATGATGATGAAGGTCACACCATGGAAGATCTATCTGCAGAGCCACCTGATCAGAAGTATGATTTAAGGTGTTTTTCTTTTGTTTTTTTTTTTTTTGCGGGGGAACACAGGATGGGACTAATGGCAGAATGACCCATTGAGATGCTACTCTGAATTTGGAGGGGTTGAGGGCTAAATTCAGGAGAAGGCAACGCAAACTGCATGGGACAGATGGGGTTTTAAGGGGTAAAAAAACACTATCTGCTAACAAGAGGCAGACTTTGATGTTTTTACATACAAATAGGAATTCTGAAAAAGAGGCCAATTTCAAAGGGCAGGTGGGAACAAGATGATAATTTGTGTTTTGGACATGCTATGTTTTAAGGCTGGAGTCTCTTCAGGGGAGATGTCCAGTGGGCAGAGAAAAATGAGGCTGAGATGGTTTAGGGATCACTTAGAAGGGACAGAGTCACCAGTTATACAGCTGGGTGAGTCAGCCATGATTCCTGCACCCCTTGCCCTGCCGCCGGCCACCCCCCCCCCCCACCGCCTCCCCCTGCCGCTGACTTTCCTGCAGGGATTGGAGGAGGGAAGGAGAAAGTGAAAGTGTTAGTCGCTCAGTCAGGTCTGAATCTTTATGACCCTATGGACTCTAGCCCGCCAGGCAAGAATATTGGAGTGGATTGCTGTGCCTTCCTCCAGGGAATCTTCCTGACCGAGGGGTTGAACCCAGGTCTCCTGCATTGCAGGTGGGTTCTGTACTGTCTTAGCTACCAGGGAATTGAGGGAAGGACAGGCAGGCTTATAAGAAACAGAGCAATGATGTATTCAAAGAATCTGCCTGCAATGCAGGAGACCCCAGTTCGATTCTTGGGTTGGGAAGATCTGCTGGAGAAGGGATAGGCTGCCCAGTATTCTTGGGCTTCCCTTGTGGCTCAGCTGGTAAAGAATCTGCCCGCAATGCGGGAGACCTGGGTTTGATCCCTGGGTTGGGAAGATCCGCTGGAGAAGGGAAAGGCTCAGTTCAGTTCAGTTCAGTTGCTCAGTCGTGTCTCTTTGTGACCCCATGAATTGCAGCACGCCAGGCTTCCCTGTCCTTTACCAACTTATGGAGTTTACCCAAAATCCTGTTCATTGAGTTGGTGATGCCATTCAATCTTCTCATCCTCTGTCGTACCCTTTTCCTCCCGCCTTCAATCTTTCCCAGCATCAGGGTCTTTTCCAATGAGTCAGTTCTTCGCATCAGGTGGCCAAAGTACTGGAGTTTCAGCTTCAGCATCAGCCCTTCCAATGAACACCCAGGACTGATCTCCTCTAGGATGGACTGGTTGGATCTCCTTGTAGTCCAAGGGACTCTCAAGAGTCTTCTCCAACACCACAGTTCAAAAGCATCAATTTTTCAGCACTCAGCTTTCTTTGCAGTCCAACTCTCACATCCATACATGACCACTGGAAAAACCATAGCCTTGACCAGACAGACCTTTCTTGGCAAAGTAATGTCTCTGCTTTTTAATATGCTATTTAGGTTGGTCATCACTTTCCTTCCAAGGAGTAAGTGTCTTTTAATTTCATGGCTGCAGTCACCATCTGCAGTGATTTTGGAGCCCCCCAAAATAAAGTCTGACACTGTTTCCACTGTCTCCCCATCTATTTCTCATGAGGTGATGGTACCAGATGCCATGATCTTAGTTTTCTGAATGTTAAGCTTTAAGCCAGTTTTTTTGCTCTCTTTCACTTTCATCAAGAGGCTCTTTATTCTTCTTTACTTTCTGCCATAAGGGTGGTGTCATCTGCATATCTGAGGTTATTGACATTTCTCAGTATTCTGGCCTGAAGAATTCCATGGACTGTATAGTCCACAGGGTCACAAAGAGTCGGACATGATTGAGCGGCTCTCACTTTCAGGGGACACAAGAATCAAGAAATAAATCTTATAGACAGGGAAGAGGCCCACGGGCAGGCTCGGCTCACACTCAGTGGGTAAGCACCCCCCTGCCAGCACGTGGAGTCCAGCGGAGAAAGCAGTGGCATGCGATTTCCTCGCGGCCTGTGTGACCTTGAGTGACCACTCAGCCTTGCTGTCCAGTCTCCCCGCCCCTGCCTCCTCCGCCTCATATGGGGGACACCACCTCCTCCTTCCTGCCTCCTAAGCATGATGGAGAAACAGTCTGCTCCTCTCAGCTGTGCCCGGGTCCTCAAGGTAGGCTACACAAATACCACAGAAGTACAAGAAGACTCCTTTCTGAAAATGCCCTCTCCTGATCTCCATTGTCATAGGTCACTTCTCTGGTGCGAAGGCTGTTCAGTTAGATTTTACTAGGAATGTGAGCAAGAGAGGGGTCTGGGGTGGAGAAGGGCTTTGCAGCACACAGCCTGTGCAGGCAGTGAAGACAAGGTGGCCCGATAAGAAAACTCCTCACTTGCGAGACAGGAAACCTGGTTATCCAGATGGGGTCTTATGGCAAGCCCGGAGCCATGATCCCATAATAAATACTCACGGAAGTGGAGGGAGTGAAATCAGCTCAGATGGAAGTTAGGCGGTAAATGTGTGATTGCATGGAGGCCTGGTTTTGTTCCAGACAGAAGAGGGTTGGGTGCGGGGCCGCAGCCGCTGGGGCAGGACAGGAGCCAGGCAGCGACCGGAGCGTTGCAAGGCCCTTCCCGGGGCTCCCGCCAGAAAAGCCCGCGCCTAGCCTCTGCCGCAGGTGCTCCAGTGGTAAAGAACCCACCTGCCAACACAGGAGGTGCAAGAGATGCAGGTTCGATCCCTGGGTCAGGAAGATCCCCTGGAGGAGGGCATGGTAACCCCTCCAGTCTTCTTGCCTGGAGAGTCACAGACGGAGAAGCCTGGCGGGCTACAGTCCACGGGGTCACAAGAGTTGGACACGAACAGTAACTCAGCACACACAGCCTCTGCCCGCCCCTCTACCCACCCCCTCTCTTCAGTCCTGTTCCTGGGGCCCACAACTTCGGTGTTTGGAAGCATCATTTTCCAAAGAAGGAATAGGTCTGAAAATTCTGGGAGGAAACCCTCGACTGACTCAGCCACTAGCTTGGCGGTGATTTAACACCTTCAAGGAAGGTGATAGTTTCCACTTGACTTTTAAAAAGAAAAACACCCCAAACCTCAGTGCTTGGACATCTGTATTATACACCCTCATGAAATAACGATTCCCATTTCTAAGCTATGTATACAGTATAATTATGTTATTTTCCTTTTTCCTGTAGCCCTGTGGGTTCTTTCTTGGCTCCATATATCTGGGGCTTGATTAGAAATCCATGCTAACCAACTCAAGGCTGGCTATTGGAAATCCATTGTGACTGACAGAACAAATGAAATCTCTTTATGTTTAGTCAGCAGAATCTGCAACCTGCATGTGCCAGCGAGGGCCTCTGAGGTTCGGGATCTTTGAAAAAGGCAGGGGTTTAGCTTACAGACACAATATCCAAATGGCTCCCAGTTGGAAGCAGGGGGTGGTTTGCGTTCCTGGTTTCTGGTGCAATCACGTCATCAGGATTAGGTGAGGGCATTTTCCACACAGCTTCTCTCTTCCCTCCTCAAGCGAAGTGATTACCAATTAACCACATGGCCAGAAGTGCTGGCAGCATAAAAACTGAGCTATTACAACTTGGAAGGAAAAACCAAAAGTGGCAGTGAGTCAGTCAGGAGGGTGGTGAGGTTCCCTACAAGGCAGCGTTCGGTCCACCCTCAGCCGGAGGCTACACTACAATATCAAGAGCCCCGCTGGACCACGACAGCAGCCTGAGTGTGCACTGTAGCCTTCCCCTCCATTCCAAATCCTCCCAAGTGATGGCAAATGTATTTTTTTTTTAAATTCTAAAGAATGATAGAAACTAAGGAGCGTTCTTTGCCTGTCAGAAACCGTGAGCAATTGTAAAAAAGGAAAGGCAGGTTTTATTCTTGAAAAAGGAAACCACAACTCAAAATGCACACAGAAGCAAGATGCTACAAAGGAAAGAAGGGGACCCAGGGGCGCTCCAGCCATCAGAACGGGAGGGGACCAGACACCTGGATCAGACACGCGGCCTGGAGACCTGCCGTCAGCAGGGAGGGACAGAAAGCGTGCAAGGTGAGGTTACGAGCCGGAGCCAAGTCACCAAACTCAACTGTAAAGCTCACCTGTGAGGAAAGTCACTACAGTAGACAAGATATTAAGTATAAGTGTCCTCAGAGAGACGCAAGAAGATATCATATCATTACAAGAGATGATAGACTTAATCAACCGAATAAACTCAACACATCAGTCAAACACCATGGTGGCTCTAGCTAAGGATTACATTTGTTCAGTCACTCAGTCATGTCTGACTCTTGTGACCCCGTGGACTGTAGCCCACCAGGCTCCTCTGTCCATGGGGATTCTTCAGGCAAGAATACTGGAGTGGGTTGGAAAGTGGACCTTAACAACCTCCTCAGAACCACACTATTTCATAGGGCAGCCACAGCCACGTGAGCTACTGAATGCTGGACGTGTTGGCTTGTTTGAATCTGATGTGCAATAAGTATAAACGTACTAAATTCACAGTAGACTTTGAAAATTTAGTAAAAAAAAAAAAATTTTTAGAAGAAAATTTAATAAAAAAGAATTAGAAAAATTAGAAGAAAGAATATCTTTTAGAGACATGGATTTACATTTTGAAATATTTTGGATGCACTGAGTGAAATAAAATACGTTATTAAAGTGGACTATATGTGTTTCTTTTTTTTAAAACATGGATCCTAGCACATTTAACATTACAGTGTGATTTGCATTACTTTTCTGCTGGATATCCTTGCTCTAGAACTGAGTGCAAAAGGGTGGGCAGAGGATGAAAAGTCAGGATATGGAAGACAGATCTAGAGAGAAAGGACAGGGAGCAACAGCCACAATAGAGGAAAACGTCCGGAGGTAAATAAACAGAGGCAGTCTGAGTGCAAAGACAGAGATGGTGAGGCAGGCATTCTCATTGAAGCTGGAAACAAGGTAAGGATGCCTGTTTTTTTTTTTTCTCTTTAATCAACTTCATTATCTTTATATTTGAGGAATATGCTATACGTATAAAGCAGCCAAAGAAACCTAAAAACTCCCAAAAGAGCCAACAGAATTTACCTGCAATATTCCATCCCAGTGATACCAAAGACGCCTGTTTGGATTGTCAGCTTTTAACACAGTCCTGAGGTTCTAGCCAATGCCACACCGCAACAGAAAGGCGAAGGAGCAGACCTTTTTCTCTCTGCAGGCGGGATGACCATATATACTTTCCTCTTGCACTCACCTTTCTGGCCTGCAGGCCTGCACAAGAAGGCGGTACGGGGCCTCCTCTCTCCCAGGCACTTGTGATACTCCCGGTGAGGGGCATCAGCAGCTCGGAGAACTAACCCCAGCCATCACTCCTGGCCTACACCATCACCCATGGCCTATACTGTCACCCCTGGCCTACACCGTCACCCCTGCCTACACTGTCATCTCTGGCCTACCCCGTCACCCCTGCCTACACTGTCACCTCTGGCCTACCCCGTCACCCCTGCCTACACCGTCACCCCTGCATACACCGTCACCCCTGGCCTACCCCGTCACCCCTGCCCTACCCCGTCACCCCTGCCTACCCCGTCACCTCTGGCCTACCCCATCACCCCTGCCTACACTGTCACCCCTGTATACACCATCACCCCTGGCCTACCCCGTCACCCCTGCATACACTGTCACCCCTGCCTACACCGTCACCCCTGCATACACCGTCACCCCTGGCCTACCCCGTCACCCCTGCATACACCGTCACCCCTGTCTACACTGTCACCCCTGCATACACCGTCACCCCTGGCCTACCCCGTCACCCCTGCATACACCGTCACCCCTGCCTACACCGTCACCCCTGCCCTACCCCGTCACCCCTGCCTACCCCGTCACCTCTGGCCTACCCCATCACCCCTGCCTACACTGTCACCCCTGTATACACCGTCACCCCTGGCCTACCCCGTCACCCCTGCATACACCGTCACCCCTGGAAGAAACCACCCTTCTGGGCGGTGGGCTGGGCGCTTACCGACGGATGGCATTCGCGAACTCTGCAGCCAGCTCGCTGTCGCTGCACGCCGTCCGCAGTTCGGCCAGGGACAGGGCGGGGGAGGCGGCATCCGGACACTCCTGAGGATGCAAAGCACCGGGTCAGGCCTGCAGCTGAGCCGAGGGCGCCGATGGCAGAGCGGGAGGTGAGCAGAGTGCAGGGCGGCCCCGGCCAGGTGCCCGCAGGGCATCCCAGGCTGCCCCACGTCCAGAGCACTCACGGGGTGCCCAGGTCACAACACGAGTTCCTTTGTCTGACCACTGTGACGGCCCTCTGCAGCGGACACTGTCAGTGTCCCCTCCTGGCCAAGGAGGAAACCAAGGCACAGGGAAGTGATGCTGTCCTGAGTGACTGCAAGGACTGCAGAACCAGGATGCCCACTCAGGTCAGCGCTCCTGTCACTCAGGAAAGACACGTGGGAAACACACATGCTTATGTGGTCCCTCCCCCCCATCCCACAACCTCCGGGAAGAAAACCAATCTTCTCTGGATTCAGGGGCTTTACTGGGTTCAGGTAATCTAGAAAACCCAGGAAAAGGGGAGGAAAACGGAAGTACATCTTGGCATCAGACAGGAACTTTGACATCACCTAAACCAACTCCTCCCGTTTTACAGATGAGGACACATAAGAGCCTTTAGAGAAGGCCTAAATCTGGCATGGAGCACAGTCCATTCATAACACCACAGCTGTACCCATTTGAGCGGCCCGCTGTCTGCATACAGACAGGGCAGCTGCTCTGCTGTGGAATAAGCAGAGGGGGACAGCGCTCATCCGATAATTTGCTCAGCAGACATTCCCTGAGGATTTACTACAACCCAGGCTCCAGAAGAAAAAGCTTGTGACTTGTTACTCGAGACAGAATGTAGACAGAAGGTTGCATCTCAATGGGTGAGCGCTCCAAGGAGTCAAGGAGTCAGGGCCAGAGTCCAGATGACGGGAGGCACTGGGGTGCCTCTGCCGCCCGCACAGACGTGCCACACCACCCGGGGCTCTGGAGGAGGAGAGCGCCGCGTCTGAGCCCTCCTCCCGCCCCCAGCTCTGCTCTCTTCCCTCCGCTCCACCTGGTGTCTCGCGGCCCTGAGCCGCCACTGACCAGCTCTGCAACCTCTCCAGAGTCCAACACCCTCTGCGAGGACATCGACTCCCCTGCGGGGTTGACGTGTCTCCATAAAGACAGGGCCAGCTTTGTTTCACTCAGCGCCGCTCACCGAGAACGTCTAGTAACCTCTGTAGCATACAGACAAGAACTGAAAAAACCTAATGTGATTTGGTCAAGATGTGGGACCCAGCCTATTGGCTGAAGGGAAGTTTTAAACCAAGCATGATACCCAACCACCTCCCTACCTCGAAGCAAGAATAGATGTTCTAGACTCCAGTCTGACTGGCCACCTGTTTTTATAAATGCCCACAAAGTAAGAATTGTGTTTCTATTTTCAAAATCAAGGGAAAGAAATCAAAGGACTATTTTATGATATGTAGGAATCATATGAAATTCAAATTTCAATGTCTATAAATAAAGCATTGTTAACCTAGCCATGTGCCTCTGTGTCTGTGTTGTCACTTCCTTCGCAGTAAGGAAGAGACAATTTTGCAATGGCAGAATTACATAGGTGTAGCAGACCTGTATGACCCCCAAATCCTAAAATATTGACTATCTGGCTCCAGCCTCTGCTCCAGACTGCTTGCCTCATCTACCAACAGATAAGACCAAATGAATAGCCCAGAAGGGAGATATTATTCATAGAGTAAATGGATCTAATTTTTGAAAGACAAAATAATCAGCTTATTCTAATTTCATTACCTGAACAACACAGGGTACTTTTATAAAAGCTCTGTTCTCTAATGTAAAAAAATAAAAATAAATCATCTGGTGTTCTCCGTCAAAGAGATTTCTGTTTTTTTGGAGCCATTCTACAAAATACAGTGCTTCCCCCAGTCAAAATAAATACTAAGAACTAGGGGAAAATGCTCAGCTCATGGGCCTCCTAAGAGCTTGGTAAGTCCACTTCCAGCCCACCCTAAGAGTACCCACGCAAACACAGGAGTTCTGCCCCACAGTGACGGCTCACAAACTCAAAGGCTGTGCACGGGTTCTGAAGCTGTTGCCACAGGACAGACAAGCCACGTCTGTGAGCCCGGATCCTCCCGGGTGAAGAAGCAGTGCTGCCCGCCCCATGGTCAGACCCCTCAGGCACCAGCATGTGGTCTCAGGGCGCACCCACATGGTGACCTTTCCAAAGCTCAGACTGTGTCACGTCACTCCCTGCAAAAGCCCCTCTGCGATTCTTCCCTGTGCCCAGGACAGGTAGCTGGTGGGTCTCTCCAGCCAACACACTGACCCCTCCTCCCCCTGGGCTTGGCTGTGCTGCTCCATCGGCCCAGTGCAGACTTCCGGTCCTTCCTGGCCTCTTCATCGGGCTTGCACCCACTCTCCACTGGGTCTCCGTTCAGGAAACCTACGCCTAACCTCCAAATCTGGATCGTGGGTCTGGCCTGTGGCCTCCCCTTGCACCGGACGTCCATCTTTGCACCCGGGATGTTGTGTCCTGTGTTGTGATCATCTATTTGCCCATCGGTGTCCCCCACTGGAAGCTAAACTCCTGGAACTGCCTCCAGCATCTTGCCTGGACCAGATCACACCCATCACAGGAATGGATGACTGAGGAGCAGCAGGGCCTTGGGAGAGCAGCCTCGCTGGGTGCTGGGGCCCCAGCTCCCTGGGCAGCCTTGTAGGTGAGAGTGGGCAGAGGGCGACTCTGGCCTCTGGAGCAGGCAGCACAGTTCTTAGCTGTTTAGGGGAACCATTCCCTGCCACAGAGCATCAGCAAGGGGCTTTCTTCTTAGGGACACTCCTCTGGTGAAGATACCTCTGCACCTGGGCCATGAGGGGCCACTCACTAGACCAGCAAGTCACTGCATGCCCACAGTCCTGGGCCACAGATAAATGGGTCAGGAGAAGCTGGCATTCATCAGGAACAGAAAATCGCACGCACAGAATTATAGCACCCTGTGACGAGGGATATTTTTCTTTAGGGTCTGGACTATTTTTTTTCTCCAATGCAGTATTTGGGATTATTCTGCAATAGAGGATGACGGAATGAGCTTGAATTCTAGAAAAAAAGACTTGAGGGTTAATGAAAGTGTGAGTTTGCAAGATGATGCCACTGGCAGCCCACACTCTGTGCTCCTTGGGGTAACTCGGGGCTCACCCTCCTCCTCCTCTGCCTCAGGCCACCTCCTGCCTTCCACCTTAAGGAAGTTGAGGAGGAAACACACGAGAGGAGGAGGACCAGAGTCAGCCAGACTGGGGTTAAATCCTGATTCTGCCATTTACCAGCTGTGAGACACCCCCTCATTCTTTTAAACCTCTTTTTTCTCATGTAAATGGGGGTAACTCTTAGGGGAGATGACAGTGTGGTGATCAGCACCACGGGATCAACACCGGTGATCACATGGGCCAGGGGGAGGAGGTGGGGTGAGCACCCGCGTCCTGGGCCACTGCACAGCCCACTCCCTGGGTGAGACCACGATCTATGAGATGCTCTACCTGCTACAAAAAGTGAGTTTGAAAAAATGTGGACTTGGTTTCTTTGCACTCAAAATGTCACTGTCTTTCAGATCTCTAGAATGGCTGCAGTTGCTCTGCAAATAAGGAAGCTGAGGGCAGTGAGAGTGAGGCTCTGCGGGAGGGGAGGCTGAGCCCGGGTCCCTGCCCCTACCTTGCTGGCCTCAGGCTCTGCGGGAGGGGAGGCTGAGCCCAGTCCCTGCCCCTACCTTGCTGGCTGTGTCCTTGCCGCCGCTGCTGGTGGAGCTGAGGGACCGTGTGCGCTGCTCCTTCTGCTCCTCCACCTCAGACTTCAGGTGCTCGATGTGGACCAGGTAGGCCTGTTCCTGGGCTTCTCGCGTGCTCAGCTTCAGCTCTAGGGCCTTCTTCTCCTTCTCCAGGAGGTAGAGCTGGGCCTTTAGCTCGGCCATCTCCTCCTGCGGGGCGCAGAGTGTACGAGGGGCTGGTGGGGCGACAGCAGGGCCCCCGACCGCCCCGCGAGGCCCCACGGAGGTGTCACTTGGCAGCTGCTGGGGGGGAGACCAGACGGCTGTCTCCACACGCCCGCAGTACTGACTGTGGCACCACACCATGGGGTTGCCACTGTGCCCCAGAACCGAGATCAGTGGGTAGAAGGGACAGGCCTGCAGGCTTTGGCACAATAAGGAACATCTTTCTAACAACCAGGATATCCCACCTCCACTTCCCCAGTGGTCATACTCGCCTTGCTGGAGCCCAGTTTTCTGGCAGGCAGAGGCTAACCCGTGTCAAAGAGGTTGAAGCATCTGACTAGGTCCCTTCTAAATTCCGTCTCCTTTCCCATTTTCATGACACTAATCCATGGATATCATCGCCCTCATGGCAGTTGGGTTCTGCAGCCATGCTGGGCAGCTCGGAAGCATCCACAGCAGTGACGCTGGACCCAGGTCCTATCAACTTCAGGACCCAAATAAAATCCATCGAAACAGAGCCCTTCTCAAGTGACTATTCATCAGGTCACTTCTTAAAGTATCTTGGAGAAGTCTAAGGAGAGTTTGCTGTGAAGAGTAAGAAGTGACCCTAAAACAGGACAGTGCTCCCCTGGACCAGGTGAGAAGCACTAGCATTTACTGAGCAGGTAACAGTGCTTTAAATGATCATACTAAGCAGCTCATTAAGTCCTCTCATCCTGAGGTAGGTACTACTGAGGTGAGCTGAGCCCACGACTTCTCAGCCCACATGCTGAATAAATTGTGGAGCCTGAGTTTGAACCCGCGACCTCCAGCTCAGAGGCCAGGTAAGCACCAAGCTACAGTCCCCATACACGACCCTTGTGCTTTGCCTCTGCTGGAGGGCGAGTCCACCACCCCATGACCCCATGGGGTCAGTCTCCCCAGCTCTTTCTGTGATCCTACTTAAAAGGATTCCTCACATGCTGAGTCACTTCATACACTGAATCCCTTGAGAGGGATTCACCAAGTCACTGACTGCCGTCACCCCCAAAGTGACCCTCCCCTGAGGCAACAAGCCACAGGCCTGCTGTGGTCTCTTGGGTGAGCCAGACCCGGGAGGGGATGTTCTCAGCTCCAACGCGGGGAACAGCGGGAGGGCACCCACCCTGGCTAGTTATACTCAGGGACGGTGGCATTAGCCACAGGGAAGGCAATGTGCCGAGCAACTGCTCAAAGACGACGCAAACCTTTCCTGACGATGACACAAAACCAGGATGAAAGGTGTTTCCACACACTGAACTGTCTCATCTCTTGCCACCAGAAACAGGATTCTGAAGGTGCTGGCGACACTGTGTCCTGAACTAATGTGGACAGTCACACCCAGAACACACAGATGCAAGCTTGAGAGGAGGAGAGATGAATGCATAGGTGCCAGAGATGAAGCGGGTGTTCTGCCCAAGAGGAAAGATGAGGCAGTCACAGTGCCGGCCCCTGCGGCCTTGGATGGGCAGGGGGCCCAGGGCCTGGGCTTTCAGCATCTGCACAAGGGCGGGCAGACAGCCAGGCTGGAGAGCCGGCGGGAGCACTGCCTCATAGAGGAGACTAGAAGACTGCCTTCCGGGAGACGTGGCCAGGGCAGAGGTGTCCTCACTCAGGTTTCGGGGGAAAAGGGAAGAAAAGCCTCCTCTGAGGAATCTGATGACAAACCTGAGGGATTATGAATGGACAACAGGAGCTCTCAGCCGCGAATATAACAAAGACCAGCCCTAAACCTCTGAAACCGACAGGTCCGAACAGGTCAAGGCTCCAAGCATTTACAGGGATATCTCCACCCAAGATGGCCACCGAGAAGACAAGACCTCCACCGAGGGTGAGCTGGCACCCAGGGTGTGATGGGGATGATGGTTGTTGGTGCCCCACACAGCACCAAAGGGACCAGGGGGTCAGGAAACCAGGGCTCCTGTCCAAATGCTGCCCTGGCCTGGCCCTGTTCTCCCCGGCTCACCCGAGCATCAGCGTCAACCCGGGAAGCACCTGCAAGCACTCTGGAGACGGAACAGAGGCTGTTCCAGCCTGCAGAGGCCTCCTCTGGCTTCTCCTGGAGACGAGGTGTTCCATTCTGGCTGGGACCCCCGAGACTTCGCCAGTGCTCGGTGCACCTCCTAGGAGCGCTTCCAGCCCAAGGGACCCTGAGACATACTGAAGCCACTCCTGCCTACACACGAGGTTCTGGCTGTCCTCCTGTGGAGAGGCCACTGAACATGGACGGCTGACCCGCTCTCGAGAGGCCTTTTTATGTTTCCTCCTGATGGCAGCGGAGAGCAAGGGATGAGGGTTTGAGAGGAGCACCCCGCCCCCAACACGGATACCTTCATGGCCATGAGCTCCTGCATCAGCACTGCGTTCTCCAGGTCTAGTCGCTGGCTGTCTCCCCGGGGCTTGACGTCGTAGCTGAGAGGGTCGATGTGGACGCTCTCCAGCTCCAGCATGGTCAGCTTGACCGCTGCCCTGTCGTTCCTAAGCTGCTGGATATAGTCCTTCAGCCTTTGCTCATCTTCTTTAGTGAACTCCGTGTCACAGCTGCTGGCTGTGGAGCTGGTCGTGCTGAGAAGACAAAACAAACCAACTCACTGCATCTCCAGTCACTGCGAACAGCTCTTTTCCTCCTCACTCTTCTCCACACCCTCCTCCCCCAATAGTACCTAGCTGGTAATGCCAAAACATCAACAACAAAAAAGCATTCTTCCTAGCACTGTACATCGACATCACCTTTTGGGAAAGAAATGACGTGAAGAATATTGGAAATGTTTACACCCTTTGAGACAACATGTGAACTCCAGAAATTAATTCTAAGGAAATAATTCCACAGAAGTAAAAAGATACACAAAGATGTTTCGTGGAATATAAGGTTTAGTGAATTTTATATATATCAAAACAAAGAAAATTACGTAGACATTATGGAAATAATTATGACAATGGTGGAGAGAGTTTGAGGAAATAGGATGGAAAATGTCATAAAAATAGCTGTACACACTGCTATATTAAAAATGGATAACCAACAAGGACCTACTGTATAGCACAGGGAACTCTGCTCAATGTTACGTGGCAGCCTGGATGGGAGGGGAGTTTGGGGGAGAATAGATACACGTGTATGTATGGCTGAGTCCCTTCGCTGTCCACCTGAAACTATCATAATATTATTAATCAGCTATACCCCAATACAAAATAAAAAGTTTCAATTAAAAAACGAAACAAAACAGGTATGCTCATGGACAAGACTTAACAAAAGGGATGCGTTAAAGGAACAGAGCAAGGTGAAGAACAAAGTATCTGCAGTGTGACCTACAGACTGTGTGTGTGTGTGAGCACGCGCACAGTGCATACACACACCCCAGGCCGCTGACAGCCGCCCCAGGGGGTGGGAGTGGGAAAAAGGGCAGTGGGGGCACCTTCTGTAGTACTGCCAGGGTGCCCCCAGGCCTCCACGGCGGTTCCTCCCCCATCATGGGTGAACATAAATCCTTCACAGGGACACAGGCTGGTCCGAGGGGCCCTTGGCCCCCACGCTGTGGGAATGCTAAGCAGGGGCTGGCAGTTCTAAGGAGCACCTGGCCCGAACCCCGGGAACGTGACAGGCCATGCATGTCTCTGTGGGTTCTAGAGTCCCACGGTAGGGTGAGCACCACAGGAAAACTGCAGCCTGGCTCTCAAGACCTACAGCGGTTTCTCTGGACGCCCCTGCACTTGACACAGCCTGCACGGAACTGGCTGTGGAAAGATGGCAGATAAACAGGCAAGGGGCCTATTTAGCTCTCATCAAACAGGCCAGTCTGGCACCATCATCTCTGTTGTTACCAACCTGGAAGTGGAGGTTGTGAGACATTTCGTGGCTGGAATCCGGTGCAGCTGGGCCTAGGCTGACGTCGCCTCATTCCACAGCCCTGTCTCCCCAAGATTTCCATTGTGAGGTGCTGAGCAAGGAGCAGGGACTGTTTCACTGCCCCGAGCCGAGGCCTGCCCTCCTCACCTCACAGCAACAGGGGTAACAGGCCCCTGGCCAGCAGACGCAATCTCCTCACAATCTCCATGTGACAAGAACGTCCCATTCTTGTCTGTGACACATTGTCAAGAAGCTGAGGCTTCCAGGGAGGGAAGGGTGGAAGGGACGGTAGTCCACACACATGAGGAAGAGGACTCCCCAGGGCTCTGGTGGTCTTCAAGTCAGAGAACTCTGGCCAGCGTAAAAGATCCCAATCACCACAGACTCTCTGAGGCCGCCCACCACCCCTGAGTCCATCAGGATGGAGCTAGATCAGTCTGACTAACACACAACACCTCTTCAGAGGTGGTGATGGTTACTTACACGTGTCCACTGTGGGTGAAGGGGGAGAGCTGGTCAGAGAGTGTGGGGCAGAATGCCAGGTCTCATAGGGCCTTATAGGTTGTTTTCTCTCTAGAATTAGATTTAGAAGCCGCCGGAGGGTCTACACTAGAAGAGTGACAGGATTCACCTTACATCTTAACAGGCTCCCTCTGTCTGCTGTACTGAGGAGGGATGCAGGGAGGCAAGGTCAGAGACAGGAACCCTTTTGGGGGCTATTGTAACAAGCTCTGGAGAGAAGGTGGAAGCTGAGAAGACAGGAAGGTGGTTAAAAATTATTTATCGATCAGTGCTATGTATTCTCAAGCTGTATTTTAAAAAGGATGAGACGGGACAAGCAGCAACGCCCTCCAGCTGGAACGCTTCAGGTGCGACGTCATAAACAAAGCAGCGCAAGGGAAGCATGAAAGAGCAAGCGGTATCGCCAGCAGAGGGCGCGGGGAGCCGGCGGGGCGTCTGTGGATGACAGCTGTCCAGGAGTGACTCGTCCAGAAGAGAGGGTCCCTCCCTCAGCACCTCAGCACCTCAGCCTTCTTCCGTAAAGCTCGGTGACAGGCAAGCCTCACACAAAACCACCCAGGAGGACTCAGAGCTCGCCTGCATGGACTGTCAACACAGTGTGGAGGGAAAGATGCCTAAGGCCTGAGGTTCCACACGCTGAGCAAAATTAGAGTGAACTGAAGTGGTGGCAGTGCTCACAGCGCTTTCCACGTGACTGAGTGAGGAGATGCCCTCCCAGACACGGCATGTTTAGACGGCACGGTGCTGGGAAATAGCAACACTTTTTTTCCAGTGAGTGGGGAGAAGGCTTCAGGCAGGAAAATCCTCTCCCATGAAAATGAGACTCACCACCAGAGGTTCACTTTACAGCTCTCTTCATTAAAAGTCACTGGAAATTTTTAAACACACAGAAAACACAGAGATAAACTAATACCTGGGTGGCCTTTTTTCATGTTTTCTTTGAAATACTTCTTTAGAAATGCAACACAGTTGGGCTTCCCTGGTGGTACAGTAGATGGGAGTCACCCTGCTAGTGCAGGGACACAGGTTCAACTCCTGGTCCGGGAGGACTGCACACGCCACAGAGCAACTAAGCCCACGGGCCGCAGCTCCTGGGCCCACGTGCCGCAGCTGCTGAAGCCCGGAGACCTAGAGCCTGTGCTCCGTAACAAGAGGAGCCACCACGAGGAGCAGCCCGTGTGCTGCAACTGGAGAGCAGCCCCCTTTCTCCACAACTAGAGAATGCCCACCAAGTATAATAGATACATTTTTAAAAAAGAAATAGAAGGTACTTGAGGTACCCTTTGATTCCTGTCACTTAAAAAAGATATTTCCTACAAATTGAAGGTACCTTACACCAGTCAGCATGGCCATCATCAAAAAGTTTACAAATAGTAAATGCTGGTGAGTGTGTGGAGAAAAGGGAACTCTCCTACCTAAATGGTGGGAATGTAAGTTGGTGCAGCCACAGTGGAAAACTGTATGGGGATTCCTCAGAAACCTAAAAGTAGAATTACCATATGATTCAGCAATCTTATTCTTTGGCATATATCTGGACAAAACTACAATTCACAAAGATACATGCACCCCAATGTTCATAGCAGTGCTGTTTACAATACCCAAGAGACGGAAGGAACAGATGAATGGATAAAAATGATATGGGGTGTGTGTGTGTGTGTAAAATGGATTAGCCATAAAAAAGAACAAAATACTGCCATTTACAGCAACGTGGATGCAACTAGAGATTATCATATTAAGTGAAGCAAATCAGAAAGACAAATACCATATCACTTACATGTGGCATCTAACATAGGATACCAAAGAACCTATCTATGAAACAGGTTTCCATGGGGTTGCAAAGAGTCAGATGCAACTGAGTGACAGAACTGAACTGAGGAAGCAGAAACAGGGACACAGAGAATGGACGGATGGCTGCCGGGGGGTGGGGGGTGGGGGGGAAGCACCGAGGGTTTGGCATGTACAGGGTGGATAAGCTGATGTATAGACACGATTTATACATATATCACACACAATACATATAGATGTACAAAACTGGTACATATAGGACGGATAAACAACGAGGTGCTACCGTATGGCAGAGGGAACTATATTCACCATCCTGTGATAACAGCAGTGGAAAAGAATGTATACATGTGTATGACTGAGGCACTCTGCTGTGCAGTGGTAATTAACACGTTATAAATCAAATAGACCTCAGTAAACATTTAAGCAATTATTTCAAAACTCAGGGGATAGTACAACCTAGAGTTAGTTCCCCAAATACTCTTCAGGCCCTGAGCAGCTCATATGATGGCGTATTTTCTGTTGAGCCTGACTGCTGCTCCCCAGTGGTTGTCGAAGAGTAGTGGTGAGGCTGGGGACGGCAGTATAACCTGGGAACTTGTTAGGAATGCCTGTTCCCAGACCCCACGACCCAGACTCCCAGAGTCGGGAACGCTGGGGCAGAGGGCAGCCTTCTGTTCTTTTTTTTAATTTTTTTAAATTTATTTTTTCAGCCTTCTGTTTTAAAATGTACCATCCAGCTGATTCTGAGGCTCAGACAGGTTTGAGAACAACTGGTCAACCCCATAGGGTAAGTGGGCATTTGCAAAGTAGCCTGAAAGGTAATGGGACCCTGTCCCAAATTCTCTTGGGAGTGGCCACTACGTTCTCGGGCTGATCTGGTGGGTACCAGTGAGTGCGAGCAGGTCTCTGACATCAGGCAGACCCGAGTAAATGATCTTCCTCTACCCATGCCCAGCTTTATGGCGCAGAGTAAGTTACCCAAGCTCTCCAGCTGTGATAAAGTGGGGACAGTAACAGTTCCCACCTCACCAGGTTATGGGCAGAAGACAGTGGGTCCTGAAGCTGGCAGGCCACACACCGTGCTTGCTTTGGGGGAGGCAGAGCGGGAGGGAAAAGCTGGGCCAGTGGCCTCTCCACACCCAACACCAGATCCAGGACCTCCCTCTTGAGATGGCAGACACCTAGCAGGTCTTGCAGAAAACCGCCTGTCTGAGGGACAGCACAACAGCCAGTGCTGACTGGACCTAAATACCCCCAAGAACTGCCTGGGAGACACTGACCTGGGTGGGCAGAGGCTGCCTGGCTTTGGGGTGTCCTGGAACCCTCTGGGACCTGGGCCTGATCCCGACTCTGGCAGGGAAGGCTTTTGTCTCACCTCTCTGCTGTGGTAGAGTTTTAAGGGAGAAAGAAACAGAAAAGAAGGACAAAAGCTCTCCCCTCCACAGTCTCTGCCCCTGTGGAAAGCTCAGGGGTGTAATGCTTTTCCAGGGGAAAATTTAATTTCCAGATAAGCACCCAGCCTGGCAGCCCCTCCAGGCGTCTTCCCTCTCTCCCTTCCAGGACACCACAGCGGGCAACGGATCAGGCAAGGCTCATTACAGTTCTGCTTTGTGCTCTGACTGTCCTACCCGGAATATGGCTATGACAGCTGTGAGCAGAGGGGAGGCCACGGCCCTTTCTCCGCCTCCCCTAGACAAAGGCACTGTCTCCAGAGGGCCGCTGCCGCTGCTGGGCGGGGGTCGAGTCAGCCATTAACCCTCGGGCTGGGAATGCAGGGGACCGCAGGATGAGTGCAGGTGTCAAGGGGGGATACGTCACCGTCCGAGGGAGCTGGGCTCCTCCTCCTCTCCAGGGTGAGAGGGATGGTGGGCAGAGGGGCAGATGAAGGAAAGCCTGGCCTGGCCTGGGATGGTGGGGCTGCACGTTTTTGGGTTTTGCTCTGGTTTCTCCAGGAGCCAGGCTGTCACGCAGGTCTCTCCCGGATGCTCTGCTTGAGCTCCCCTCGCTGGCTCGGCTCAGAGTGCATTAGTGGCCTGTGGGATGGGGGCCTCCAGCGAGGGGAGCGCTTGCTGGCCGGCCTGGGGCCCCCACCCCGTCTGCCTGATCACCGTGGGATTGGTGCAACAGATGAGTTCAGATGGGCCTCTCTCCTGTGCCTCTCCATGTGTCTCATCCTTGTTCTCAAGACAACTGCCCCTCTTGCTTTATAGGGAAAAAAAATCCCATCTTTTTTTTCAGCTTCCTCATCTTGTCTTGGCAGAAAAGAACATTTCTTTTGCCTTGAAAACCAGAGATGGATTCTTCCTGAAGTTTTTCTCAATGTCTTACATGGCTCCCAGTTACAATCTCACTTACACCAAGTGCCACCGGGGGGCCTTCTAGTCGCGGAGCATTTAAAACTTATCTGAAGGGTGGTGGGGGGTCAGGCCAGGTGACATTTGGCCCCACTTCTCTGAGCAGAAACTTGAGCCTGTCAACTGCCTGGACCTTTCAGTGTTGTGCTGGGTATCCACTCATGCCCCACCCCCTTTCTGACAATTCTTTGTCACAAAGGAGTAAAAATACTCAACACAGTCCAAACCTCCTAGGTCTGGATGCTCTCACATGATTATAAGAATGCTCTAGGAGAGGTGGTTCAGGCAGGAAAAATCATCCAAAAAAAAAAAAATCAGCTGACACTCAAACACCAAGTTTAAACTGCACAGATCACTTATACCTGGATCTTTTAAAAATAAATATTGTTCTATGGGACTTTCCTGGCACAGTGGATAAGAATCCGCCTACCAGTGTAGGAGTCACAGGTTTGATCCCTGGTCTGGGAAAATCTCACAGGCCATGAAGCAACTACTTCTGCATGCCCCAAGTACAGAGCCCATGCTCCAGAGCTTGTGAGATGCAACTACTGAAGTCCACACACACAGAGCCTGTTCTCTGCAACAAGAGAAGCCACTGCAATGAGAAGCGCACACACGGCAATGAAAAGGAGCTCCCGATCACTGCAACTAGAGAAAGCCCAAGCAAAGCAACCAAGACTCAGCGCAGCTGGGAATTAAAAAAAACAATATATATATGTGTGTGTGTGTGTGTGTGTATACACATATATATAGTATTACATTTATGATGGAGGTTGGAGGAATCTGTGGTGAGTCCTGGAATGGATCCTCTGAGATTATACAGGTAGGTAAAATCTTCCACCAGATAACTATATCCTCAAACACTTTCTGCTTTCAGAAACTTAGCTGACAGTGGAAGGCAAAATGAGAGGCACAGTTAGGAGACAGATGATATTTCTGCAGCTATTTATAAGGTGTTGTTATGATGGAACCAGGCATCTCTAAAACAAATATTAACCTGCTCCTGATTTGGTTGCTGATAACGTACCAAGATAAACACCACAGAGATCCGATACTTATACTGCTGCTAATAATTTCTCTGACATTAAAAAACTTAAACACTTTACAGTCAGCACTCCCTACTTATGAATTCTGCATAGGCAGATATAGCCAACTTCAGGTGGAAAATTTTTGAGATTAAAAAAAAAAAATCCAGGAAGTTCCAAAGAGCAAAACTTCAATTTGCCATGTGCTGGCAACTATTTACATAGCATTTACATTTTATTTACAATTATTTACATAGCATTTACATTATATTTGGTATTATGTAAGTAACTTAGACATGATGTAAAATATATTTTACATCACACATGAGAGGATGTGTGTAGGTTCTAATGCAAATACTACAATGTTTTACACAAGGGACTTGAGCATCCTTGAACTCTGGTATCCACAGAGGTCCAGAACCAATCCCTCGAGGATACCGAGGGATGACTGTAAATGATTTCCAACATCACTAATAATTAAAAGGTACAAAGTAAAACATTAAGGGTATTTTTTTTCTTTTTGCTTAGAGATTGACCAAATTTAAAAAATTTACATCATCCAGTTTCAGCAAAGGTGTGGAGACAGAGGTGCTAACACAGTTGCTTCATCATGGACGGGATGGGGGCACTAATTGACATTTGAAATAATAGTCGTTTTTGAGCCAGCACCTTCTACTTCTCAGACTTGATCCCACAGAAACTGCATCGGGGTACAGATGCAAGGACCAGGGTGGAGACTGCAGCAGTATTATAATAGAACATCCAACAAGGAGTCATCCAGTCGTGTCTGTCTCTTGCAACCCCATTCTGCAGCCTGCCAGGCTCCTCTGATCATGGAATTCTCCAGGCAAGAACACTGGAGTGGGTAGCCTATATCTTCTCCAGGAGATCTTCCCAACCCAGGGATCAAACCCAGGTCTCTTGCATTGCAGGTGGATTGTTTACCATCTGAGCCACCAGGGAAGCCCAAGAATACTGGAGTGAGTAGCCTATCCCTTCTCCAGTGGATTTTTCCAACCCAAGAATTGAACCGGGGTCTCCTGTATTGCAGGTGGATTCTTTACCAGCTGAGCTACCAGGGGAGCTACTACTGAGAAGAATGACACAGACAGAGATGTCTAAACAAACAGCAACACTAAGGGGGAAGGGAAGGTAAAGGCAAGATTCAAGAGAGTCCGATTAACAGGATCCTTTTTGGGTTAAAATGAGGTGGAGCTACATTTTTAAAGATGCCATGTGTCGGTCTGTTGACGACACAACCCTGCCCCTTCTCCTGGGACCCTCCCCTTCTCTCTGCCCTCGAGACTCCTGCAGAAACCACCAGGACCACAGATAACTGGGTAAGTACTTGAGCCCAGCTGGGCAAGATGCTCCTTCCCAGGATTTTCTTACTTGACACCAGTGAAACCAGTCAGTCCAGTGTACTGATGGAGGTGGTGTGTGGGTTTTCTGTCGTCTGGGGAGTGGCCTGCAGCAGGGAGGTGTGGGGGCCCCAGGGGCCAGGTGTGGTTTGGTTCTCCTGCTCCCCAGAGCCCTCTGCCCTCAGCCTGGGTCCAAGGCTTCTGTGTGGGAGACCCGATATCCACCCCCAGATTTGAGTATGCGTCTGTCACTGGCAACTGAGGGGTTAGTAGGTAATTAAAAAAATGGGCAGCTGAATCTGTGAAGACACTCTCCAAACTGTGTGCCATATTGTTTTTAGTGACGGTCCTTGCATGGGGAATTTTATGTAATGCTTGGATTTCAATTGTTAAGCTTACTTTTAATACAATGAGCATAACATTTCTTGGGAATCAGCAAGTTTTAAGAAAAGTGAAAGCATTTCAGCTCTCCATCTAGTTCCCATAGAAGCTAAATGATAAGTGACAGAACATTTTTGCAGGAGGCCTGTACACCAGGCTATCATGGAGAGGACCGTGTCTGAGCTGGACTTTAGAACTGATGATGAGCACTCCTAAGCCTAAGTTAGAAGGACTCCAGATAGATTCTCCTGCTACTTGGGTGGGGAAAGCACCTCTTTTTTTCAGAGGAAAGTAGACGTGCCTACTCTGACAGTCAGATTGAGTCTGACTCTCATTCCTTGAAGGTTGCTGATTTGCAGGGGGTGCACAGGCTTATCCTAACTGGACTGCTGCTTCAGGTCCATTCACCCTTTCAGTGGACACAATTCCACTGTGCTCAGCCTTTCCTTCCGTTCCAGGGAAACTTCATCTTAGATCTTGGAAGGTGAAGGCTGGGCACCTCTTCTGCTCTACCACTCTGCATTTGAACTGAGGGAGCAGGCCCCAGTGTGAGTGGTCAGCCAGGTGGAACCCCAGTTCCCTGGGTGTTTCCCAAGCTAAAGTCAAGGCTGCAATCACAGCTTGACAGGATCAGCACCTGTTGGCAGGACAGAAGGGACCCCAGTCTCCAAAAGGGCAGACTTGCTGTGGCTGATGCTGTCTTGGCCCCTTGTCCTATTGTAGATTTAGATCAATGATCTGAAATTGTAATGCTTGACAAGAAGAGTGGGTCTGACTAAGAATTCCCATTCTCACTTCTCATTAGTTTAGTCCACTTGCCTCACTGCTGTGATACACTGATAAAGCTATCCAGGCCACCCACATTACCTAGGTACTCTAATGTCTGTTAAGACAATTATATTTTCTGATGAGGCCGCAGCTGTAGTTTTGTAACAAAAAAAAGAAGTGTTTCAAAACTGTGAGAGCAGCATCTCTGGGCTCCTGACTAGAGTCAGCTGTTGGGCTGGTTACCACGTTCATTTTCCTCCCTGGGAACCACCCCTCCGCTGCTCTGTTCCAAAACCACGACCTTTCAGTTATCAGGAGCTGCCCTGTACTACCAGTTTGAGGCCTGGCACTCAGCATTCCTTTCCTAAGACCTGGGGGAGCAACTGGCTGGCACTCTGAATAGAAGTCTCTCTGCCAGCTGGTTACAGCGGGAGGGGAGGGGACTGGTGGAGCCACATACAGCTCCACCTCGGAAAGCCTTCCATCTTGTCTTTCGTCCATAATCTTGACAAGCTGGAAAGGCTGAGTGGAAAGGCAAGAATTACAAACAAAATCACTTATAATTATGAAAGCCTCTGGTGGTTTGCGACTTTTTCCCCTGAGCCACACTGAACATGATCAGCAGCCTGGTTGTGTCAGGTCCCAAGAATGTGTGTTGCCACATGAAGGCCTGGCGTGTGGTTCCTTTGTACCCTCTGAGCAGCTCTGATTTGGGTGGGAATGTGAAAGGGAATTTTTAAGGAGAATTGAGTGAATCTGACCTCTGTAAACCCTCTGTACTTTGATGGGAAGATCTGTTTAAGACAGAACTTAGTTCATAGCGCCAATCTTTAATGAGGTCATCCTTGTAAACAGAAACTATGTTCTGAGTATATCTCAATCTATAGAAATACATTACCTAAAATTAAGCTTCTCTAAGAAGACTGTCTCAAAATCAAGGCTCATCCATACATTAAAATATTTCTAACCAATATTCACCATTACAGTCTCCACTGAAGGGCTGGAGAGAAAATGTTCCCACTCTTGCCTGGCTCCACATTTGAATGTGACTTAGATTCAGTCAGTTCAGTTCAGTCGCTCAGTCGTGTCCGACTCTTTGTGACCCCATGAATCGCAACACACCAGGCCTCCTGTCCATCACCAACTCCCGGAGTTTACTCAAACTCATGCCCATTGAGTCGGTGATACCACCCTGTCATCTCATCCTCTGTCATCCCCTTCTCCTCTTGCCCCCAATCCCTCCCAGCATCAGGGTCTTTTCCAATGAGTCAACTCTTCCCATGAGGTGGCCAAAGTACTGGAGGTTCAGCTTCAGCATCAGCCCTTCCAATGAACACCCAGGACTGATCTCCTTTAGGATGGACTGGTTGGATCTCCTTGCAGTCCAAGGGACTCTCAAGAGTCTTCGCTAACACCACAGTTCAAAAGCATCAATGTTTCGGCACTCAGCTTTCTTCAGAGTCCAACTCTCACATCCATACATGACCACTGGCAAAGCCATAGCCTTGACTAGATGGACCTTTGTTGGCAAAGTAATGTCTCTACTTTTTAATATGCTGTCTAGGTTGGTCATCACTTTCCTTCCAAGGAGTAAGCGTCTTTTAATTTCATGGCTGCAATCACCATCTGCAGTGATTCTGGAGCCCCCCAAAATAAAAGTCTGATACTGTTTCCACTGTCTCCCCATCTATTTCCCATCAGGTGATGGGACCAGATGCCATGATCTTAGTTTTCTGAATGCTGAGGTTTAAGCCAACTTTTTCACTCTCCTCTTTCACTTTCATTAAGAGGCTTTTTAGTTCCTCTTCACTTTCTGCCATGAGGGTGGTGTCATCTGCATATCTGAGGTTATTGATATTTTTCCCGGCAGTCTTAATTCTAGCTTGTGCTTGGTCCAGCCCAGCGTTTCTCATGATGTATTCTGCATATGAGTTAAATAAGCAGGGTGACAATATACAGTCTTGACGTACTCCTTTTCCTATTTGGAGCCAGTCTGTTGTTCCATGTCCAGTTCTAACTGTTGCTTCCTGACCTGCATATAGGTTTCTCAAGAGGCAGGTCAGGTGGTCTGGTATTCCCATCTCCTTCAGAATTTTCCACAGTTTATTGTGAGCCACACAGTCAAAGGCTTTGGCATAGTCAATAAAGCAGAAAGAGATGTTTCTCTGGAACTCTCTTGCTTTTTCGATGATCCAGCGGATGTTGGCAATTTGATCTCTGGTTCCTCTGCCTTTTCTAACACCAGCTTGAACATCTGGAAGTTCACGGTTCACGTATTGCTGAAGCCTGGCTTGGAGAATTTTGAGCATTACTTTCCTAGTGTGTGAGATGAGTGCAATTGTGCAGTAGTTTGAGCATTCTGTGGCATTGCCTTTCTTAGGGACTGGAATGAAAACGGACCTTTTCCAGAGCTGTGGCCACTGCTGAGTTTTCCAAATTTGCTGACATATTGAGTGTAGCACTTTCACAGCATCATCTTTCAGGATGTGAAATAGCTCAACTGGAATTCCATCACCTCCACTAGTTTTGTTGTAGTGATGCTTTCTAAGGCCCACTTGACTTCACATTCCAGGATGTCTGGCTCTAGGTGAGTGATCACACCATTGTGATTATCTGGGTCATGAAGATCTTTTTTGTAGTTCTTCTGTGTATTCTTGCCACCTCTTCTTAATATCTTCTGCTTCTGTTAGGTCCATACCATTTCTGTCCTTTACTGAGCCCATTTTTGCATGAAATGTTCCCTTAGATTAAAGCAACATAATTATTTTGCAGGTGGGGAGGTGTGAGCTAAAACTGCTTATAAGCTACTGAAATAGCACACAATTCCTGTCAACCCAACTCTTATGCTCACTAATTCAACAGGACAGAATTTACTGACAATGTGAGAACTGCATTTCTATTCTAAATGAATGTGGAAATTACAGATTATACACATCTGGAAAAGTCATTAAGAAGAGCATCTGCTTTATGAGTTTAAACAAAATAACCTGGTTTTAAGAAAATAAATAAATGATCATCTGTGCTTTGCTTCCCTGAATAAGACAACTGTTGCTGGAGTCAAAAGGAAATAAGTCCCTCATGTCTGTGGGCACCTGGCCAAGTGTTACTGAGAATGTCGCCTTTCCTGAGGCACCAGGTCCAGAACAGGTAAGTCTGCACTTGGGCAGATGGCTGGGTCCTACCAGCAGGAAAGACAGCTGGGATCATTATGTTCCTTTCAGGTACTGAACAAAACATCAGTATTTCTCCTTTTGCCCTTGAGACTGAATACACCCATACATGGTTTTGATTGCCTGCTGCTGCTACTGCTAAGTCACTTCAGTCATGTCCAACTCTGCAGCCCTGCAGACGGCAGCCCACCAGGCTCCCCTGTCCCTGGGATTCTCCAGGCAAGAACACTGGAGTGGGTTGCCATTTCCTTCTCCAATGCATGAAAGTGAAAAGTGAAAGTGAAATCGCTCAGTTGAGTCCGACCCTTCGTGACCCCATGGACTGCAGCCCACCAGGCTCCTCTGTCCATGAGATTTTCCAGGCAAGAGTCTGGAGTGGGCTGCTGTTGCCCTCTCCGTTGGTTGCTTGACCTGTAAGCAAACAGCATTTTTTAAGTCACAAGCTCCAACCTGGCCTAGTGAAAAGAATAATACACTTGGTGCCGCAGTCTGGGCTTAGGTCCGAACACCCCTCTCAGCAGTCAGTTATGTGACCTCATGTGGGCAGGTCACTCACACATCTCTGAGCCAAGGCTTTCTCACTTGTGGGGTAAGAGTAATGGGGTCATTACTCTTCCTATCTTTTGTGATTAGGTTATTACACGAGAATCTCTAACATTAAAGTACTTTCTAGACAGAACTGGAACATAAAGGGAAGGCATTCTATTTCCAGCAACATGGATGGACCTAGAGATGATCACACT